>NC_064854.1:99044717-99377217 GCF_024139225.1 Suncus etruscus
AAAAGTTTGCTGAAATATATAGAAACTGTTCAGATCTTAGACAACTGGGAATCTAAAGCTCAAATCTAAGGGGGGTGTTCTTTACATGACTGAAATCATACAACTACAATCATGTTTGTAATCACGGTGTTTAAATAAAGATGGAAAAAAAAGAGAGAATGTTTAGATCACCCTTGACCCCAGAGTTTAGGGAGGAGAAGTACAGAGAAGATAAGAAGTCAAGGCAGCTGGAAAGAAGATGAGAAATGGAAGTAAAGAGGGAATAGAGATAGGGGCTTCAGTTACACTGGTGATGTGGGAGAGGGGTGTAGCTATATATTCAAATCACAGACTCAACAAAACTAAAAACATGAGATCTAAGCTTCAACCACTGATCTTTGTAATGTACATGTCAAAGTGACAAGCAGATGATGAAGGTAGAAGAGGGTGAGGAAGGGTGAGAGAGTATGGAAGTATTGGTGATGGAAGTTGACACTGGTGGTGGGGTTGGTGCTAAAATATTATATACTTAAGACTCAACTATCAATAACTGTAAGTCATAGTTATTTAATTAAATAAAATATTGTTTTTATAGGTCTGGAGCTAAAGCACGGAGAGTAAGGCATTTGCTTTGCACATGGCCTACTTGGAATCAATCCTCGGCATCCCATATGGTCCCTGGAACACCACTAGGAGCGACCCCTGAGCACAGAGCCAGCAGTAACTTCTGTCCACCATTGGGTGTGGTCCAAAAACCAATATTTTTTAAATTTTATTATAAATAATAGATAATTATAAGAAAGTGGCAGTTACAAAAGCAATGCAAAAACCTCTGATGCATTCCTAGATACAATGAGCAAAAAGAAAAAACTCTGGTTTTTGAAATAGAACACAGAAATGTTAAGATTTATACAAAATGGCAAAACACCCCAATGAGTTAAAGCAATTGACAAAAAAAAAAAAAAAAAAAAGAAAAGAAAAGAAAAATGAAGTCATTGTGGTAAAAAACTTCAAACTATATCACCAAGAATAGTAATTAGGACTGTTCAGTATTGGGATAAAAATAGACATATGTATTGATGGAATAGAATTAAGAGCCCAAAATAAATCCACATATAAATTGACATTATCTTGACAAAGTAGCCTTGATCAATGAAGAAAGAAAAACTGCTTTAACAAATGGAAAATTGTTTTTCTCAATGATGCTGGGAAAAACTGAATTACTATATGTGAAGAATTAAACTGAATCATTCTCTAATATTATACAAAAATCCTAAGTGAATTTAAAACATACCTATAAATCTGAGAACTATACATCAAAAATAATGTAAACAAAACATTCTATTTTATTAACAGTAAGGGAAATAAAAGCAAAAATAAGTAATCAAATTATATTAAATTAAAAAATCTAACAAAAATTTTGAAGAATAAAATTAAATGGTCTACTGAATGGAAAGGTGTTCTTACATCATCATCTGATAGGTATATGTCCATAACTAGACATAATTTATTCAACTCAGCAACAGAAAAACAGTGCCAACGAAATAGCTTAATGGTTTGAGCACATGCTACGCAGGACATCTGGTTTCAATCAATCCTCAGTGCTACATGGTTCCCTGAGCATTGCTTCGAACAATCCAGGAGTAGCCCTTGAGCCAGAAGTAGCCCTTGAGGACCACCAAGTTTGGACCAAAAATAAAAAATCCAATTTAGAAAATGGGCAGAAACTCTGAATCAACATATTTCCAAAGAGGACATTTTGAATGGCTAGCAGACACATGAAAAGTGGGGAAATAAATTGTGGGGATATAAATTAGCAGGGATATAAATTGATGCACCCATTTTGGAAGCTGGTAGGGCTCTAAAAATAGAGACATATGATCCAGAAATATTACATCTCAGAATCCAAAGAGTACATTATTGTTTCTGGTGAAATGCACTGGGATAGTGAAAAGGGAGCCAAGAGAAGAAGGAGATGGACATTATACAAGTAAAGTTCTCTCAGTCCTGGTAGGGTCCTCACAATGTCATCAGTGTGGTACTTGAATGGGGAAGTCGGGACCTGTCATGTTTACACAGACCTGCCAGCCTCACTAAGGCAGCCACCAAGCTGCTCCTGAGCCCCTTTCAATCTGCACAGCCTAGGAGCTTGTCCCTTGTGACCCTCGGTGAGGGACCCCCGACCCGAGGGGGTGTGGGAATGAGGGTCGCTAGTAATTTGTGGGTTTACTCGAGCAGGTCCGATCTGTGAAGAAAACTTAAGAAGTTAGTAAAGAGGACCCTTAAGGCAACTCACGCTGTTCAAAAGGGATTTTATTCTCGGGGAGACCAGCTTTTAAAGGTAAAACACGTCATGGAGGGTGTTACAAGTTTACACCAATTACAATTGCAAGCACTCATTAGCATAAGCTGGGGGCAGGAAATAGGGAGGGGTAAAAAGGTAGACTTAAGCACATGTTTGTACTAAAAGCACGAGTTATGTAAAACGTTACCAAACAGGATCTTATAAATTTTACTCAGCAAGCATAAATAAAACATAAGCTGTAAACACATTAATCTTTTGCTAACACAAAGGCAAGTTGCACTATAAGGGTAACTTTCTTTCTGGTTAGGTGTATTGGGCTGCTTTGAATTTACTTTAGTTATCTATTTCCTTTGTCCTCAGGGCATGGGTGCCTCTGGTCACGTGGGTAACAAGGCCAGGGATTTCTGAGACACCCTTTTGTTCTAGGTTCCATCAGCTGGGCTCCCTACAGTCCCTCCCATGTGGACCTTTGGAAAGTCACAGCTCTCAGGCTGATACAAGATACGGTCTTCTCAGGAAAAAAAAAAGAGTTGTCCCTACCTCTACATGCTCAAGGTGCTTTGTCATCATGAATAAGATTTTTGAAGACGGTGAGACAGAAATTTTATTAATGAAGGATAATACATGTTTGGGGATAATATGAGATTCTCCAAAAGAGAAAAGGAAAACAAGATTGAAGGACTGGATAAATAGTATAGCAGGTAGAGCAATTGCCTTGCACAAGGCCAACATGGGTTCAATTCTGGACATCTCATATGGTCCCCCCAGCTCTTCAAGGAGCAATTCATGAGTGCAGAACCAGGAACAACCCCTGATCATTCCTGGGTGTGACTCCACCCAAAAAAAAGTGGGGGAGGAAAAGAAATAAATTGCACACTCAGAGTATGATTGCCAACAACAGTACCACAGATGGGTGTCCCAAGTTGTTCTTAGAAGTTGATTATACAGGACCTTATCTAAGTTGCATCCACTTGGGCTCTCTTTGCAGAAGAAAGATCTTACAAGGGCACTGTCAAAGAAAGAAAAAAAAAAAGAGGGCCAGAGAGATAGCATGGAGGTAAGGGCATTTGCCTTGCATGCAGAAGGATGGTGGTTCGAATCCCGGCATCCCATATGGTCCCATGAGCCTGCCAGGAGCAATTTCTGAGCTTAGAGTCAGGAGTAATCCCTGAGTGCTGCCAGGTGTGACCCCAAAACCAAAAACCAAAGAGAAAGAAAGAAAGAAAGAAAGAAAGAAAGAAAGAAAGAAAGAAAGAAAGAAAGAAAGAAAGAAAGAAAGAAAGAAAGAAAGAAAGAAAGAAAGAAAGAAAGAAAGAAAGAAAGAAAGAAAGAAAGAAAGAAAGAAAGAAAGAAAGAAAGAAAGAAAGAAAGAAAGAAAGAAAGAAAGAAAGAGAAAGAAAGAAAGAAAGAAAGAAAGAAAGAAAGAAAGAAAGAAAGAAAGAAAGAAAGAAAGAAAGAAAGAAAGAAAGAAAGAAAGAAAGAGAGAAAAGAAAGAGAGAGAGAAAGAAAGAGAGAGAGAAAGAAAGAGAGAAAGAAAGAGAGAGAGAAAGAAAGAAAGAGAGAAAGAAAGAAAGAGAGAGAGAAAGAAAGAGAGAGAAAGAAAGAGAGAGAGAAAGAAAGAAAGAGAAAGAAAGAAAGAAAGAGAGAGAGAGAAAGAAAGAAAGAGAGAGAGAAAGAAAGAAAGAAAGAGAAAAAGAAAGAAAGAGAGAAAGAAAGAAAGAAAGAAGAAAGAAAGAAAGAAAGAAAGAAAGAAAGAAAGAAAGAAGAAAGAAAGAAAGAAAAGAAAGAAAGAAAGAAGAAAGAAAGAAAGAAAGAAAGAAAGAAAGAAAGAAAGAAAGAAAGAAAGAAAGAAAGAAAGAAAGAAAGAAAGAAAGAAAGAAAGAAAGAAAGAAAGAAAAAGAAAAAAGATGCTCGGGTCAGAAAAAGCTTAAAGCGTTGGAGCATATGCTTTGCATAAAGGCACCCTAGTTTTGTTCCTAGCACCTCAATCCAACATCCAGAGCCTCTAAGCAAATGTCCAAAGATAGAATAAAGAGGGGGAACGACTTTGAACTCTGGTCATCTCTTCATTCTCTCAATCTTACCAGGGTATAGTTTCTGTCTATTAATAATATCTGGAGAGAGTTTGGCCTTGTTTTGAAGTTTCACTCCTTTTCAGATTATTTCTTATTTCTCAAACATTTCTTGGTTATGTGACTTCTTTTTTTTTTTTTTTTTTTTTTTTTTTTTGGTTTTTGGGCCACACCCTGTGACGCTCAGGGGTTACTCCTGGCTATGCGCTCAGAAGTTGCTCCTGGCTTCTTGGGGGACCATATGGGATGCCGGGGGATCGAACCGCGGTCCGTCCTAGGCTAGCGCAGGCAAGGCAGGCACCTTACCTCCAGCGCCACCGCCCGGCCCCATTTTTTTTTTTTTTTTTTTGGTATGTGACTTCTTGAACATTATGACCAAGGGACCCTACCTGACTCTCTACCTCTTCTTCATTAACCTGAAATGTTATATTCGCTCCCAATAATCTCTGTAGTGTTATTGACAATGTTAGGTATAGAAAGATTCTAAGAACCACTGGCAAGTGATTGGATGCAGAAGATGTGGTGAACAATGGAAAATACTCTGCTATCAAAAGATGAAAGGTTGCTACTTTCAGGTAAATGGAAAGAAATCAAGAAAATTAAGTGTCAAATAAGTCAGAAGAAGGAAGATGAAAATTAAATCATTTCACCCATGTATGTAATTGCCTGGTGACTTCAAAATGAAATCAAAATAACCTATTGAGGGGCCAGCGTGGTGGCGCTAGAGGTAAGGTGCTGCCTTGCCAGCGCTAGCCTAGGACGGACCGCGGTTCTATCCCCCGGCATCCCATATGGTCCCCCAAGCCAGGAGCGACTTCTGAGCGCATAGCCAGGAGTAACCCCTGAGCGTTACCGGGTGTGGCCCAAAAACCAAAATAATAATAATAATAATAATAATAATAATAATAATAACCTATCGAGGTTCCAGAGACATAGTACAGCATGCAGAGATATTGCCTTACAAGTGGCTGACCCAGATTCAATCCCTGGCACTATAGATGGTCCCCTAGCATCATCCAGAGTGATCCCAGAACAGAGAGTTATGAGTAAGTCCTAAGCACTGCCAAATGTGACCTAGAAACAAACAAACAAAAACATTGAACTGTCAGTAACATTTACATTACCAAAAAGGAAGAGGGTGGGGGGTGGTAGAAAGGCTGGAGGGGATTTAAATGACAGTGGCAGAAGGCAGAAAGATAGCATGATAGGGTGTTTGGCTTGCATGCAGTGAAGTTTGATTCTCGACATCCCATAGGGCCCCATGAGTCTGCCAGAAGTAACTGTCAGGAGCACTATCAGGTGTGTTCAAAAAAAAAAAAAAGTAAGTAAATAAAATAAATTTGGGGCAATATTACAGTAGTTAAGCCATTTTCCTTGCCTGAAGCCAACCTACGTGAGATCTCCAGAATCTCACATGGTCCCCTGAACACCAACAAGAATAATAACCTCAAGTACCGAAGGGTGTGACCCAAAACAAACAAACAAAAATAGCAGTGGGTATTCATTTGTGTGGTTGCCATTATTATTATTGTTTGGGCCACACATATTCAAAGCTTATTCCAGACTCTCTGCTCAGGGATCACTCCTGGAATACTTAGGAGGTCAAATAGGGTGTCAGGGATCAAACCTGGGTCAATCACATGTATGATTACCTTTTGTACTATTGCTCCAGCCCCTGTGGTTGTTTTTAAAGAACTGCGGTGTAAGAAAGCTCAGAAATGAAGGGAAATCATTTTCACTTACGAACAAATGAATGTCCTTGTGCCTGTACTTTAAAGTACAAATGCAGGCAGAATAGACTTGGCCACATCAGAGCTGGTCAGCTACGCGGTTTTTTAGATCCCTACACTAAACTTGGAGAAGCACAAATCAAGGACGTCTTCCTGCTTTGGAAGGCGGGTCTCTGACTCAAGTATTCATCTTTAAAGCAGTTATCACAATTCATACCCTTCCATGCCTCTGACTGCATCTGTGCCCAAGACTATGAACAGGATAGATAGTTCAAAGAAGGTGCCAATGTGCAGCACAGTTTAACAACAGACCATAAAGTCAAGACCTTCATGTGAAGTTGTTCTCATTTGAGGCCAAGGCAACTGCATTTCTGGCTGTATTCATACCTGCCATCCCCGTGGTCATTCCCGGGTGTTTTCTGTGGATAGCTGCAGCTATCACATGAAGACATGTGAAGTGTGTGCAGGACTCCAGATCAGGTCCCAGGGGTTGGGGGGTGGAGGACATGGGTTCTACCCTCTTTTTACTACTTGTGGATTAGCTAGTTCTTCTCAGGAGTCTCTGGATCCAGGAATCAGAAGCCAAAAGAGGTTCCAGCCTTGAAGGGGGAATGAAACATCTACAGGGAAAGCCACAGCTTGAGAAAAGTCTTATAAAACCTTATTTGCAAATGCAAGTGAGGTGCACTCCATTACATACCCAACTGAGGGTATGTAATTTCTTTTGGGAGAGTGAGTTTGTACCATACCTAGTGTCATTCATGGATCACTCCTGGTGATCATATGTGGTGCTGGGACCAAATGTAGGTTGGCCCTGTGCAGGACTAGCTATTCAACCCCTGCTCTATCACTCCTGCCTGAAGGATGTGTCATTTTTTTCCCTGTTCCACAGGGTCCTTTCTTTTATTTTTATTTTTTTTGGGGGGGGTCACATCCGGCAGTGCTCAGGGGTTACTCCTGGCTCTATGCTCAGAAATCGCTCCTGGCAGGCTCGGGGGACCATATGGGATGCCAGGATTCGAACCACCATCCTTCTGCATGCAAGGCAAACACGTTATCTCCATGCTATCTCTCCAACTCCAGGATCCTTTCTTTTTATTTTTTTTTTATTTTTTTTATTTTTTTTGGTTTTTGGGCCACACCTGTGATGCTCAAGGGTTACTTACTCCTGACTATGCGTTCAGAAGTAGCTCCTGGCTTGGGGGACCATATGGGACACCGGGGGATCGAACCTCGGTCCATCCAAGGCTAGCGCAGGCAAGGCAGGCACCTTACCTCTAGCACCACCGCCCGGCCCCCAGGATCCTTTCTTACTGATCTTTCTCCTGAAGAAATCTGCCATTGTCTCTTGTATATGTTTTCCTACTCTACTCTTGTCTCTATTTTTTTTTTTTGGCATTGGCAGGAATTGAACCCACACATGCCAGGCAAGTTTTCTACAGCTGAGCCCTCTTCAGGCTCTGTGCTCCTTTTTAATAAAATGTCTTTGCTTCATTACTTCTCTTCTTCCAAAATTTCTTTCTGTCAGAACAGATGTCACAGCTGGAGGAGCTGGCTGAGGTTAGGCCTGATTTTTCCCTCCCCTTCAAAGCTCGGAACCAGCTTGCAACCTGAGACCTATGTTCCCTCCAACACTGGAGTAGCAGGGCCCAGGCTTCTATGCCATGCAGATGAAATGACTACAGCCTGATAGTTGCCTGAGTGAAAATATCAGGGAGTCAGCACCATGCAGGAGCATGTGAAGATGTTTGTAATTCCTAATCTCCCAGCACCTCAGCAGAAGATCATCAAGGCTCTCTCTCCTGGTAAACTGTTTCTTTCTCTATTTCCTCACTCTCTGTTCTCCCCAATCATCCCAAAAGCAACACAACCAACCTAGCTTGTCCCCAGGGTTTGGGGGCTGGATACTCCACCTCAAAGCAGGAAGTTGCCGATCTGATCTTTGTATCTGCTCTTTCCAGAATAGCTCTCATCCTTCACTCTGAAAATAAAGCCTGTCTTCTTATAGCAAAGACCAGGCGTTTCACCTACAGGGTAGAGTTGTGAGAGGTGAGGACAGAAATAGCCGTCCCTGGAGGGCTATGGAGGAATCACAACCCTCTCAGTCCTGCATTCCTACACAGGCTAGGGACTTTCAGGGACCAGCCCCAATAAGCAGAGTCAAAGCAGAGCTGCTGCGGAAGATTAAGAAAACAGACAGAAATAGAGAAAAAAAAAATGTGATGTCAAGGTAAAAAAAAAAAAAATGGCTCTCTGTGTTTGGGTTCTAGAATTCAACTTACGCTCTGGGCAGCCTGAGCATTCCTTGATCTACAGGAGGGAATTGATCCCCCTGCCTACATTCCTGGAAAACCAGGATCTAAAGATAAAGCCAGGAATTGCTCCAACTAAGTCCCAGCTTCATCCTCTACCCTAGCATAAAAGAATTTTAGGAAGGAGATAAATATGAAGTAAAACATTTTTATTCTGGAAAGGGAAAGGATGAGAAAGGGAAGGAAGAAACACGTTCAAGGAAGAAGAAAGATGTACATATTAAGTTGAGAAGTAGAGGGCTGGAGAGATAGCATGGAAGTAAGGCGTTTGTCTTGCATGCAGAAGGTCAGTGGTTCGAATCTCGGCATCCCATATGGTCCCCCAAGTCTGCCAAGAGTGATTTCTGAGCGTAGAGCCAGGAGTAACCCCTGAGCGCTGCTGAGTGTGACCCAAAAAAACAAAACAAACTAAAAAAGTTGAGAAGTAGGAGTCAGGGACATAGTACATGGGGTAGAGCATTTGCCTTGTACACTACTAATCCCACTTTGATCCTCCACATCCTATATTGCTCCCTGAGCACCACCAAGGATCGCACCTAAGCACAAATAAAAAAAAAAAATTCTGGGAGCCGGAGAAATAGCATGGAGGTAGGGCATTTGCCTTGCATGCAGAAGGACAGTGGTTTCAATCCCAGCATCCCATATGGTCCCCTGAGCCTGCCAAGAGCAATTTCTGAGCATAGAGTAACACTTGTTTTTATTTTTGTTTTTTGTTTTGTTTTGTTTTGGTTTTGGTTTTTGGGCCACACCCAGCGGTGCTCAGGGTTACTCCTGGCTGTCTGCTCAGAAATAGCTCCTGGCAGGCACGGGGGACCATATGGGACACTGGGATTCGAACCAACCACCTTTGGCCCTGGATCAGCTGCTTGCAAGGCAAACACCACTGTGCTATCTCGCCGGGCCCAGAGTAACACTTGTTAAGTAAGCCTTGCATGCAGAAGGACAGTGGTTTGAATCCCAGCATCCCATAAGGTCCCCCGAGCCTGCCAGGAGCGATTTCTGAGCAGGAGTAACCCCTGAGCGCTTCCGGGTGCAACCCAAAAACCAAAAATAAAAATATATAAATAAATGATAAACAAAAAATTCCTGAGTGCAACTTAGTATGGCACTACCACCCCCCCCCCAAAAAAAGAGCCTTGTTGATCTCCAAGATGGGAGATGTAACTCCTCCAACCTCTGCAAACCCAGTTTTATAAGGTTTGCAAACTCCCTCATTTGTAGTTTTCTGGGTAGACAAAGTCTATTGCAAAGAACTGTAGATGCTTTTACTTTATATTCATTTTTTTCTTTTATTAGTGTTAGTGTTACAATCAGGGTTAGGGCTTGGGTTTAGGGTAGTTTTAGGGTTAGGGCTAGTGTTAGGGTTACAGTTATTTCTAGGGTTAAGGTTAGAAATATGAATTGGGTTAGGTTTAGTGTTAGAGTTAGGGTTAGGGGTTTTGTTTAGGGTTGAGATTAGGGTTAGATTTACTATTAGTATTATGTTAGGGTTATTTTTTTTTCATGCCCCCCCCCATTTTTTTTTTTTTTTTTGGTTTTGGGCCACACCTGGTGATGCTCAAGGGTTACTCCTGACTATCTGCTTAGAAATCACTACTGACTTGGGGGATCATATGGGGATCAAACCCAGGTCCATCCTGGTTTAGCTGCTTGCAAGGCAAATGACCAACCTCTGTGCTATTGCTCTGGCCCCTCATGCCATTTTTTATTTAATCGCCATGTTTACAAAAGTTTTCATACTGGGATTTCCATCATAGAATGTACACTAACCCTCCACCAGCACGATCTTCCCATCACCAATTAACCCCTTTTCCTTCCCCCACCCAAACCTCTGCCTATCTTATTATAACTTTTGTTCTTCAGGGGTGTCCCATCAGAGAATCCCATCCTTCTCCTTGCACTTGTGCTTCTCAATGGGTTTCTTCTTCCTCTGTGCCTTAATCTGGTTTGGTTTAAAGACATGCTTTTTTTTTTTTAGTCCATGTTGCCAAGGCCCTCCCTGTCTGCTGCCTGCAACACATCTTTGAGAAAAAATGATTTTCTGTTGACTCAACGAAGCTCCAGAAATGACAGTTTATGCAATTTCCAGAGGCTTTCTGTCTGCCAGCACAGCTGCAGAGTTCCTACATTGGTCTGCAAGTCTGAAGATCTGTTTTGCTTTGCTTTTGTGTAGGGATCAAGCCCAGGGCCTCACACATGCAAGGCAGATGTTGGGCCATTTGGTCACAGTCCAACCTGCAAGTTTTGAGCTTTTCTAGATCTGCTTTTTATTGTGTGGCTGCACATATGCGAACAAAACATCAGCATGGTCTCAATTCAAACTGTAGATCTTCCTAACGTTCTTATAAACAGGATAAAGAGAAGTGCACATGGTGCCAGCATCTCCCCTCTTGAGATCTGTACTTTCATACTTCGATGCTGGGATGTGTACACGGGCCAACTCTATGCATTTGAGAACCCCACATTTTCTCTTCAGCGCATTATTCTCTTTTTCTCCTCTTTTCCTCCCCTTCCCCAAACTTTCTGAATAAAACCTCATTTTACTTGGAGAAAAAAAAAGTAAAAAATGATAAGGTTGGGGCTGGAGCAGTGGTGCAAGCAGTAGGGCATTTGCCTTGCACGCTCTAACCTAGGATGGACCTCAGTTCGATCCCCCGGCATCCCATATGGTCCCCCAAGCCACGATTTCTGAGCACATAGCCAAAAGTAACCCTTGAGCATCACCGGGTGTGGCCCAAAAATTAAAAAAAAAAATGATAAAGTGTCCTCTGAAAAGTAACAGTCAATAAGAGAGTGTAAATGAAAAAAGTTTATTTATTCTTCAGGTTCAAGGATGAGAGCCTGAAGGTGAAAGCAAATGCAGACTTCAGATTCGACTCTACTGGGAGAGGTGCCTATTCTAACCGGGGGTGAGGGGGTCTGAAATGCATTAATGTCACAAACTATTTCTTTTTTATTTTTTTTTTTTGGTTTTTGGGCCACACCCAGTAACGCTCAGGGGTTACTCCTGGCTATGTGCTCAGAAGTTGCTCCTGGCTTGGGGGACCATATGGGACACCGGGGGATCGAACCGCGGTCCGTCCAAGGCTAGCGCAGGCAAGGCAGGCACCTTACCTTTAGCGCCACCGCCCCGCCCCACACAAACTATTTCTTTCAGAAACCACCATCTGGCAATCTTCAGGCATCTCTGGGTAAAGGGAAATATATTGTTCATGCTACAGGCACTTTTTTCCATTTGCCACTCATGTCTCCCCCTTCCCTTTATTAGTGACTGCTGTTATTGTTGTTGCAGTGCCCCGAGATGCAATGATACTGGTACATGTTCAGCTGTGCTGCTTAGTAGAGGTCTCTCATCTGGCTGTGGTGATACTCCCATATCCAGCCTTGTTGCTCCTGGCAGTTTCAGCCATGTCATGGTCATGCTATGCTGCCTAGGTGCTGGGTGCTTGCTCTCTTTCAGGATGTTCCCAAACCGAAGAGCCCTGCATCCCTCACACAGTCTCACCAGGGGTCACACTTCACTACACTCGATGCAGGCACATCCTGCCTGGATCCTCCCTAGGGTTTGGTACTTGCACTCACCTGGTTGTAGTGTGGCCAAGAACTGTAGCACTAGAGATCACAGACAGCAGCCAGGCTCAGTAGTAGTAGTTGCCCAGGGTCTTGCTCAGTGCATGTGACCTTATCAGGGTCCAAAGGCAGTGAGCTAGCTCTCCTGGACCCTACATTCAGTGGATGATATCTCTGTGCCATTGACAGGCAATAAAAATAAGGGCTAGGTGAGGGAGATTGTGTCAAAAAAGATGTCTATTTCACAGACCTAGAGATCCATTTTTTTCTGGTGGTGGCAGCAAGTACAGAAGGGGGTCTTAAAGTAATTGGGTAAAACAGCAGGGCTTTGTCCTAGTCTCCAGCTGCCTCGGCTTCACAGAGGCAGCACTGCTGCCTTCTTTCTAGCTCACTGGAGCCCCTGCAGGTTCACTCTCTCTGCTCAAAGCTATTTTCCTTTTACATAAGAAGCACATTGTCAAACGGAGACTCGAGTTTGTTGAGCTTGTTGGAACGAATAGTCCAAGACTAGAGAAATTTTTCCAAAAGGCCAAAGCAGCAGGATTTGCATGCAGGAAGGCTGGGTTCCATCTCCAGCACCACAGGGTCCCTTCAGCACCGCTGGGGGACTCTCAGCACCCCTGAGCACCAAGCTGGGAGTTGCTCCCAAATACCACCAAGTGTAATGCCAATACAAACAAAAAATTAATGAGCAGTCCAAGGCCCAAGGATGCCTCAGTGCATAAGGATATCTGCTTTGCAAGCATGAAGCCATGCATTTGACCCCTGCTGCTGCCCACATGTGCTGAGTGTATGTGGTCCCAGTAACTCTGCTACCTGGACCTCTGGTGCCACAGCAGAGGTTGTGATCCCAGCTGCCTGGTCAAGTTCTGTAGCCACTGCCATCTGAGAGCACTGGGGAAAGAATAAGACCCAAATGAGCACTGTGTGAGCCCATCCATAAGCCCCCTGCACTCTGCAGTCAGAATGTCACCTCTAATTAGATGCAAATCTGAGCCAGCACATATGCAAGTGGTGCAGCTAAAGTGCACACCCCAGGGACTGCCACCCCCATGACGAGAAGGGATGGGAAGAAGGGAAAATTATCACTAACTAAATATTAGCAGAAGAGTGGAGAGATAGTAGCGTGCATAAGGCATTTGTCTTGTGTGTAGTTGACCTGGGTTGGATCCCTGACATCATAAGGTCCTCTGAGCACTACCAGCAGTGACTCTTCAGAGCAGAGCCAAGAGTAAGCCCTAAGAATGGCTGTGACCATGCTGAGATCACACACCAGTGGGTGTGACCCTCCCCTTGAAAAGATTATTAATAGCACACACAGCCTGATGAGAGCACATATACATCTATCCACTTCCATCTCTGCACTGTGGCCCACAAGGTTCCCTGGGCCACAAATATTTCTCCCATTGCCCTTCCAATACTATTACCGTATTTTCCGGTG
The DNA here is from genome assembly GCF_024139225.1 of Suncus etruscus. NCBI lineage: Eukaryota > Metazoa > Chordata > Mammalia > Eulipotyphla > Soricidae > Suncus > Suncus etruscus. Next base: position 99,058,127 of record NC_064854.1, read on the forward strand.
TATAAGATGACTTTGGAAACAAAAAAAAAAAAGTCAACCGAAAATCGGGGGTCGTCTTATACGCCGAGTATATCCCGAAAAATGTTTCAATATGCCGCTAAACGAAAATTGTCTGAATATTGCCACAAAACGAATTTTCCAACTCGATCCTGCACCAATCACTGCAAGGCTGCTCGGACCGCCTCTCTAGCTCAGCCAATCCAAGCAGGCTTTTGATGCATGCAAATCAGACAATGTTCTGGACCCGAATCTACACTGTCAAAAGCCTGCTCAGATTGGCCAGAGTCAGAGAGGAAGTCTATTACAGTATAACCTCTGAACCATTGCTTGTTGTGTTTGGCTCACTGTGGTACATACAATTGCAGCACAGGAACGTTCTGTCTGATACAGCGAATATAAGCCTAAACCTATGTTTTAACTGCAAAATTAGGGGGTTGTCTTATTCGCCCAGTCGTCTTATACGCCGAAAAATACGGTAAATATGATTCCTTCCTTGAAGTCTTCTTCAATTTTCCCACGTACTATTCTGCCTCCTGTTGTTATTCCATAGTCTCTCCCATCCATTCCCAGACTGCTCCTTCCCCCTTTTTCTGACATATGTCACTGTCCTGGGACTCTGCTGGACAGCAGACTGGGTTATATTATTTCTGCACCACCCACCTTTAAGGTGGAAAGTGAGAGTATTTATGTCTGAGGCACCTCCTGGCTGATCTTCCCAGGCCTCACACTCCCATGAGGTTACAGGAGGGTAAGTAAGTGCTCTTGTCCCAAAGCTTCTCCCAGTCATTAGGGAGAAAGTGACCTTGTCAATCCCGGGGTCATTTGTCTCATGCTCATTCCAGCCTGAGGTTGGATAGGGGACACAGCACATGTCTGCTCTTGCTTTAGAAAGCCCCCTTTCCTGTTAAGGGCCTGAAAGGGGCAGGCTCTCAGAAACAAGGTGACATGGCAAATAGTTCCTTTTCCAGCTGAAGTAGAAAGAGAGAGCTTTTTCCTGCAGGTGCTATCCCTCCTCCTCCTCTGTGGCCAGGTTAAAAGGTTTGACCTCAGCTCCATACGTTGCCTCGTTTAAATTCACACCAAGTGTGGTTTATGTTTCATACACAAATGTGATGCTATATCTGTCAGTCCCTGAAAGCTTGTACCTGAAACAAGGTTGCCCAGCTTTTCCTGGAGGTTGGTAGCTATGAACTGTCATGCCCTGCCCTGCCACTGCCTGGTTAGCAAGTCCTGTGTCCCATCAGGATCCTGAGCTCAGGCAGATACAGGGTTCCCAGGCTCTTCATTATTGTTTCCATATAGTCTCACTGCCCAGTGAGGAAAGGAAGGGGAGGCAGGGAGAGAGACCAAAGGGTGGAGAGCATACAACAAGCCTGGGGTCCTATCTGTAGCACCATATGTTCCCCTGAGCACTCCCTGGAGCAGCTTTCTGAACACAGAGATGGGAGTAGTCCTTGAATACCAGCAGGTGTGACTGGGGGAAAAAAAAGGCAGGAGAAGCTTCAATGAGAGGCCTATGACTACCAGTAAGCCACATCCTCAGCTGTATACCATTACTTTTTTTTTTTTCCTTTAATATTTTTTGGTGGGGGCTACACTGAGTGGTGCTCAGGAAGCTATTTCTGCCTCTGCACACAGGAATCACTCCTGGCAAGGCTTGGGGAACCAAATGGGGTGCCAGTATTGGCCATCTGCAAGAAAAGCTCCCTACCCACTCCACTCTACTACTGTACAACCCCAACACAGCTTAAAGGAGAGGGACGCCACTTTCTTTTCACAGGTAATTAAAAGAATTAGATAACCAGTCCATATCACAAGTAGACCAAAAAAACTCAGAGTCTCTCCTCCATTATCACTATCATTTCCTTAAAGATAGGAAATATTAATGTCTTAAAAGTAGAAACAATAGGGCCCGGAGAGATAGCACAGCGGCGTTTGCCTTGCAAGCAGCCGATCCAGGACCAAAGGTGGTTGGTTTGAATCCCGGCGTCCCATATGGTCCCCCGTGCCTGCCAGGAGCTATTTCTGAGCAGACAGCCAGGAGTCACCCCTGAGCAATGCCGGGTGTGGCCCCCCCCCAAAAAAAAAAGTAGAAATAATAACAAACTTGAAAGGTGACTCACAAAGCTGAGCACATATTTGCATGCAGGAGTCCTGGGTTTTATTCCCTACACCACATGGTACCCCTAAAAAAAAGCCAGGGATGGCCCCAAACAAAAACATGTCTTAATAAAATAGCAAACATTTTGATAGTGTGTCCTATAATGGCCTTCACATGTCAACTCCATTCATCCTCACAAGGCTTCAGGCACTGTTATCACAAGAGGGGTAAAGAGGGGTAAAGAAGTAAAGGTAGCTGAACTTGGGATGCATTCAGCAAGCTGCATAGTCCTTGCTCCTAATCCTGGAGGGTAGAAAGGACAATATTTCTCACTAAAGGCATGCATCTTTATGTAAGATGACACCAGCTATTAATCCCACACCAAGGCAATTAACCAAGGCAAATTAACCAATTTATTTGAAATGTATTTCAAATTGCATATATATCTACAGAAATGTTCTTGTGATTTTTTTAGGGAAGTTAATAAAAAGGGACTTATGTTCTAGATTTGTATTTACAGTGCTCAGTGTAGGAATGTTTTAAGAATTTTCAAATTAAGTGTACTTGCAGAGAGTCTAATGTTTATGTTAAGAGAAGTCTATGAAAAAATGTGATATATATGACAAAGAAAATCTGATTGCTTTGAGAATATGTATGCACAATCTGATCTTTGAAGTTTTTTGAGCCATTTTTTTTACTGTGCCTGTGTAAAATAACAACCACTTTTATAAGTTCTCATCTGGTGTTCCCGCCTCTGGCAGAAAGCAGAAGAGCAAAACTTTTCTCATTTTCTTGGACCACACTCGTTGACACTCAGGGGTTACTCCTGGCTATGTGTTCGGAAATCGCTCCTGGCTTGGGGGAACCATATGGGAAGCCAGGGGATCGAACCGTGGTCCGTCCTAGGCTAGCGCTTGCTAGCCTTGCAAGCACCTTACCTCTAGCGCCACTACTCCGGCCCCTTCATTCTCTTGTTTTCTTTTAAACCGAAAGGATGAAATTGTAAGATGACACCCAGCTATTAACCCAAAACAAAAGCATTACTCCCATTTTCCTCTTTCTATAAATCTCTCCTTTGATGTATAAAAGCCTATCCAGATTACTCGGCTTTCCCCCCTCCTGCTATGGGTATTGGTTTCATAAAGAAAGAGAAGATCTGGCTTTTGGCTCAGATGGAGAAACCACGAAAAGCAGACTGGCTTCATGGCTCTTTCCTGATTGGCTTTGTTTATTAATCTTTCACTGCTACTCTGCTTCTTCAGACCCATCTGCATGAGGTTTAGAAACACAATGTCTGGGGCCGGAGAGAGAGCATGGAGGTAATGCATTTGCCTTTCATGTAGAAGGTCATTGGTTTGAATCCCGGCATCCCATATGGTCCCCTGAGCCTGCCAGGAGAGATTTCTGAGCATAGAGCCAGGAGTAACCTCTGAGCACTCCTGGATGTGACCCAAAAACCAAAAAAAAAAAAAAAAAAAAAAAAAAGAAAGAAAGAAACAGAATGTCTGGGGTGGTCTCACAAACTGTGGGTTTTATTTTAAATATTTATATATTTATTTTTTATAATTAATTTGTTTATTTAAACACTATAGCACTCATTTTTCTGTTTTCTATAACTTCCCGTATTGTCTCCATGGATTGGCTCAGCTTAGTGGATCACCATTCTGGAATCAATTACTTAGATATTCCTCTTGTTTCCCTTCTGTTGAAAGACACCCCAAAACCCTTCTAGGAAGACACCCTATGGATCTGAATGTGATGCCAAGTGTGGCTCAGGTGGAAGTGACTACCCAGGATATGTCTCCTTTCATCACTGGGTGACATCTAGTCTTTCCCTAAATTTTATCGGTTAGGGCTCACTCAGCCCTCTTTGTTTAGATTTCCCTATGAAAAGGGATTTCCTTGATAGTTGGAACCCCGGAGGGATTCAGAACTATGTGAATCTTGTAGCTTCACTGCTGTGTAGCTTAATTGCATTTCTTTTTTTTTTTTTTTTTTTTTTTTTTTTTTGGTTTTTGGGCCACACCCGGTAACGCTCAGGGGTTACTCCTGGCTATGCGCTCAGAAGTTGCTCCTGGCTTGGGGGACCATATGGGACACCGGGGGATCGAACCGCAGTCTGTCCAAGGCTAGCGCAGGCAAGGCAGGCACCTTACCTTTAGCGCCACCGCCCGGCCCCTTAATTGCATTTCTTCTTCTTTTTTTTTTTTTTTTTTTTTTTTTTAACCAATTTATGGGCCACACCTAGTGGTCAGGGCTTACTCCTGGCTCTGTGCTCAGGGACCAATTCTTTTTTCTTTTTTTTTTTTCTTTTTTTTTGGTTTTTGGGTTTTTTTTTTTTGTTTGTTTTGTTTTTTGTGGTTTTTGGGTCACACCCGGCAGTGCTCAGGGGTCATTCCTGGCTCCATGCTCAGAAATTGCTCCTGGCAGGCATGGGGGACCATATGGGACGTCAGGATTCGAACTGATGACCTCCTGCATGAAAGGCAAACGCCTTACCTCCATGCTATCTCTCCGGCCCCGGTTTTTGGTTTTTGAGTCACACCCGGCGGTGCTCAGGGGTTACTCCTGGCTGTCTGCTCAGAAATAGCTTCTGGCAGGCACAGGGGACCATATGGGACACTGGGATTCGAACCAACCACCTTAGGTCCTGGATCGGCTGCTTGCAAGGCAAACACCGTTGTGCTATCTCTCCGGGCCCCAGGACCAATTCTTATGGTGCTCAGGGGACCAGAAGGTGTGCCAGAGATCGAGCCTAGATTGGCTGTATGCAAGGCAAGTGCCCTACCTGCTGTGCTGTCTCTCCATTTTTGCCACTTGAGTGTTTTAATAGGTAGGGTCATTGCATGCACTTTATAATCAATCACACAAAGTATTACATGTACGAGTATTATCAGACTTCTATTTGAGAATGGTCACTCCATTTTTATTTACATTTTGAGCAAAATGTCTGTCTGTTGTTCCAGGCTTTGATATCAATCATCATCCTTTTAGATTAGTTGTGTAACAGCAACTCTTTTGGGGCATCATATCAAGCAATGTTCAGGGATCACTCCTGTGATGGGAGGAGAGTTCAATGCTCAGATAACATGATATTATTTCAAAAATTCACCAGGCTCACACCCAGAGGTGCCGGGGAACCATGCAGCACCTAGGTTCAAATTCAAGCTCTCATGCATGTTCTGCGTGTGCTTCAGTCATTTCTTTTTTTGTTTTGTTTTGTTTTTGGGTCACACCCAGCAGCCCTCAGGGTCTACTCTTGGCTCTATGCTCAGAAATCACCCCCGGCAGGCTCAGGGGACCATATGAGATGCCGGGATTCGAATCATTGTCCTTGTGCATGCAAGGCAAACGCCTTACCGCTGTGCTATCTCTCCGGCCCCCTTCAGTCATTTCTTTACTAGCTTTTCAGCTACAAAAACACTGGAACCCAGTTATTTTCCAACCCTAAATTCCATTCAAATAAAACACTTATGTAAACCCTAACATGTTTCTTGGATCATACTCAACGATGCTCAGGACTTACTCCTACTCTGTGCTCAGTGATCACTCCTGACTGGACTCCAGGAACCATGAGTTGAACCCAGGGTCTGCCATGTGCAAGACAAGCACCCAACCCACCAACCTATCACTTGGGCCTTCATTATTCTTATGCTGCCTTTTCTTTCTTTTTTTGATTGTGTGTGTGTGTGTGTGTGTGTGTGTGTGTGTGTGTATGTGTGTTTGGCCACACACCATCAATGCTCAGGGGTTACTCAGGGCTCTGCACTCAGGAATTACTCCTGACAGTACTTAAGGGATCACATGGGATGCTTCGGATTGAACCTGTATGCAAAGCAAGCACTCTATCCGTTGAACTGTTTCTCTGGCCACTCTGCCATCCTTTTTTTTGGGAGGGGGGGTCACACCAGCGGCGCTCAGGGGTTACTCCTGACTCTGCATCAGAAATCTCTCCTGGCAGCTCTGAAGACCATATGGGATGACAGGATTCGAACCACCATCCGTCCTGAATCGGCTGCATGCAAGGCAAACACCCTACCGCTGTGCTATCCCTTCAACCATTTTTGTTAGACTATTAAGGCATATCCATCAACTTTGTATTAAAATACTTTTCCTAATAACTACTGTGACAATGATAGTGAGTGAAATAGAATGTCTGTCCCAAAGACAGGCAGGGGATAGGGGAAGAGGGAAATGGGGAACACTGGTGGCAGGGAAAGTAACACTGGTGAAGGGTGGTGTACATTCTATGACTGAACCCCAACTATAAATATATTTGTAACCACCGTGCTTAAATAAAGAAATTAAATGTTTTTGTGTGTGGTTTTTAGGTTACACCCGGCAGTGCTCAGGGGATAATCCTGGCTCCATGCTCAGAAATTGCTCCTGGCAGGCACAGGGGACCATATGGGAAGCCAGATTCAAACTGATGACCGTCTGCATGAAAGGCAAATGCCTTACCTCCATGCTATCTCTGGCCCCAAGAAATTAATTTTTAATAAAAAGAATTAAATTAATAAAATGCTTTTCTGTTCCCCAGTAGGTGGCGCTGTGGCTTTAGTTTTTGGTCTCAGCTTGCCCGTGAGTTGTGACTGCTAGGCCAACAACTGGAGTTAGTAGGTGGCTAGCAAGGACACTGGTTCTTTAAAGAGTGATGAGGGGATGCACTGCATGGAGCAGGAGTTGAGGATAAGAGCATCTAGTTGTTCCTTGGGAGTTCAAGAGGGTCCTGACTCCCTCTCTGCTGTGAAGCAGTGGGTGCAGAGAGAGGACACTGGACATTCCCTGTCACCTCCTGCTGAGCTCCCAGCTCCTGTGCTACTCTGCACACACACCAACCTCTCCCTCCAGTCCCTTGGGCCTGCTGTCCCCTCTAGCCCACTTCTCATCTTCAGACACACACGTGTGTGTCTTTCCGGCCTTTCCTCATCTTTATAATAAATTGATTGGCTAGATTTTTAACCATAAAAAACATGCCTTATGCTGTCACTTCAGGAACTTGAGGCATTCCCAGCTGTGCTCATGTCTACTGGCTCTATTCTCAGGAGGGTTTCAGGATCTATATGGGGTAGAGGGGTCCAAATCACATGCAAGTTGGGCCAGAGAGATAGCACAGAGGTAAGGCGTTTGCCTTGCATGCAGAAGGTCGGTGGTTTAAATCCCAGCATCTCATATGGCCCCCTGAGCCTGCCAGGAGCAATTTCTGAGCATGGAGCCAGGAGTAACCCCTAAGCACTGCTGTGTGTGACCCAAAAACCAAAAATAAAAATAAATTTAAAAATCACATGCAATAATATCCATCTTGTATTGTGACCTTGATACTCATGACATGAAGCTCACCACATAGAGTGATGAGTGCAGTTAGAGAAATAACTACACTGAAAACTAGCGTAACAATGTGAATGAATGAGGGAAATAGAAAACCTGTCTTTAGTACAGGTGTGGGTGGGGTGGGGAGGAGGGAGATCTGGGAAATTGATGGTGGGAATGTTGCACTGGTGAAGAAGGGTGTTCTTTACATGACTGTAATCATACAACTACAATCATATTTGTAATCACGGTGTTTAAATAAAGATAACTAAGAAAATAAAAAAATCACACGCAAGTATATTTTTTAGCACATACAAGGGCACTATATCTCTGTGTCCTGGAGGTTCTCAATAGTGTTCTGCACCATGTGATTTCAGCAAAAGGGATCTGAGTTGTTTCTCTGCATATGTTCTGAGTCTGATACTGTTTTCTGCAAAATGATGGCCATCATCTGGTCCCAAACTTTGGAGTGAGGATTACTCTCACACCCAGACTTTCATACTAGATAAGGCCTTGTGGGAGGGCCCAGGTCTCAACACAATCTTCTCCCCCAACCTAAAGAGGCAGGAAGACCTCCACACAGGGAGCCTCTCATCAACCTTCTTCGAAGTCAGGTGCCTCACCTTTCCCATGCTGAGATGCTGAAGAGATGGCAGAAGAGAGCCTAGATAGAGCCTGTACCCAGAGCTCTGGCTCGGGTGGGCATTGGAACGCACAAGGATCCTGATTTGATACTCAGATAGCCAGATCCTTACCAGTCTCAGAGTCTCAAGCTGACCATAAATGAGTATTTTCAAGTCCTCCAAGGAAATCTGATGCCCATTGCTCGCTCCTTCCTTCCTTCCTTCCTTCCTTCCTTCCTTCCTTCCTTCCTTCCTTCCTTCCTTCCTCCCTCCCTCCCTCCCTCTCTTCCTTCCCTCTTTCCTTCTTTCTCTTCCTTCTTTACTCCCTTCCTTCTTTCTCCCTCCCTTTCTTCCTTTTTTCTTCCTTCCTTCCATCCCTCTATCCATCATCCATTACCACTTAGTTGTAAACAGACAACATAAAGTAAATCATTTTGTGCAACAAAATGATGGGGTGGATCGGAAACTGGAAGAAATGTTTCAATGGTAGTGGGGTTGGTGCTGGAACACGGAATGACAGAAACAAATGTATTATAAGCAGCTATGTAAACAATGGTGTTTAAAAATGTAATTCAAGTAATTCAATGTAATTCAAGTGGAAAGGAAGGAAGGAAGGGAGGGAGGGAGGGACGGATGGACAGAGGGAGGGACATAGGGAGGGAGAGGGAGGAAGGGAACGAATCTCCAGCATATACTGCAAATAGAATCTCCAAGACCTAACTCCTCAGGATTTATCCTCTGGAGCTGCCTTACTCTCTACAAGGGAAGTACTGACATAAAAAATCTTGGTGCGGGGCCAAAGATAGCATGGAGGTAAGGTGTTCAACTTGCATGCAGAAGGTTGGTGGTTCGAATCCCGGCATCCCATATGGTCCCCGGAGCTTGCCAGTAGCGATTTCTGAGCAGCGAGCCAAGAGTAATCCCTGAGCACTGTCAGGTGTGACCCAAAAAAAAAAAAAATCTTGGTGGGGAACAAGGATATGACTCAGCAGTAGAGCAAATTTCCTGTTGTATGCATGGAGGCCTGGCAGGGTTCAATTCACACCTCGATTACAAAACAACAACAACAAACCAAATGAAAATTAAAAAAAATATATTGGTGTGAGAAGAAAATAATAGCTGCCAATACTTCCAGGTAATATGGTGCTGGCTGACTTCTTTGACCTCAGGAAAAGATGGGGGACAGATTTCCCTTTCTGCATGAACCATGCTGCAGCTCAATGACACCCCAACACACTCTAAAAGAAAGGACCCAGCTCTGCGACTTAACCTTATCAAACTTCCATGCTACCTAATTTGTTTTAGTTCTATAAATCCTGGGCTGTGCAGCTGCTTCAGTCAGTCCCATGTCTCATATGATGGTAAAGTTGCATAGTTATCTACCAACCTGAGTGAGCCTAACCAGTAACACAGAAGGCTCTGCTAGTATCAACCACAGCCCGTAAATTTTTAGACACTTAGACTTTAGTAATACCATGGAAAGATATAACAATCATTTCAAGTTGATCTGTGTTGATCTAGGATTTAATTATTCCTGTTGCCTTTGTGTTGTAACAAGCAATAAGAAGCATATTTGTTTGTGCCTGCTTGGAGGCAGGCTATAGTAGTGGGTGGATGAATAGGGATACTGATGAAAGGATGTTCATACTGAAGGTGGGATTGGTGTTTGCATATTTAATGCCTGAAATGACTATATGATGAACAACTTGGTAAGTCACGATGTTATAAAAATCAGACAAAAATTGGTATGACCTTGGTTTATTTTCCTCTCACATTATTCAATCTGCTAATAAATCAGACTTACCTTCAAAATGCTTCCAGAGGGACCAGAGAGATTGCCCAATGGGCTGAGCACATGCTTTGCATGCAGAAGGTCCTGGTTCGATCCCCAGTACCACATGGTCCCTGGATACTTCCAGGAGAGGCCTCCAAGCACAGGGCCAAGAGAGACACCTCCTAGCACTATTGGGTGTGCTGGATTTAGAGAGGCCAAGGAGAAGGCTCAGAGTGCTGTGTGCTGGCTCACTGTGGAGGCCCTTAGTCCCCACTACCACGTGGTTGTTCCCTGCATACTGGATTTGGCCCTGGTAAATCCCAGCACTGCAGCAGTGCATCATTGACCCACCACGCAAACAAACTAGACAAAATACAGCCATGAATAGCCCCAGGACCTCTGACCTGGCAAGGAGCAAGCCCAAATAAGCAAACCAAAAAATCGACAGAAAACGTACCCCGAATATCTCCACTTTCTTCGTGGAGACCTTCCCTTACATTCTCCCCTGCTCCTTCCTGCCTGCTCTTAGTGCCGCCCCACTGCTCATCAGTCATCTCTTTATAGGACTTAGTCACTAAAATGATCAAGTCTGCTTGCTTCCTGTGTCTTGATTTTATCCCTCCAGCCTCTCCAATGCCTGGATGATGGGAGGAAGGAAAGAACAGAGCTACCATCCATTCAACATGCTTCCTTGGAGGGGAATCAGCCAGACTCATTCGCCGAGACTGCCGGTCCTTGGGACCTGTTCTGCCATAGTTTTCTCATGCCCTTCTCGGGGTCTCTGAATTCTCACACATCTCACAGTGACAACCCCCTCCTCCCTGGAGTGGAGGAGCTGCATTCATCCTTCCAAATGTTGTAGGTACATTTCACTCACAAGGCTCTGTCGACAAGGCTCCAAAATGCATCCACATATTCTATGTTGCGTTACTCTGGAGTGTGTTGAATTGTTTTTATTTTGACAGGATTGTCACATCTCGAAACTCGTTGCTAACTAAAAACATGCAGGTTCCTTTTCTTTTTCTTCCCACGGCCATCTTGCAACTAAACTCATGGCCACACGAGGGCACCATAAGGCTGAGGTTCTGCTCCCAGTGCGGTGGCTGGGAAATTTGGTTGGCAAAGGGTAGCACATTGGGACTCTCATTTTCTTGTAGGGGTGACCAAGGAATACTCAGGGAGCCTAAGGGCATTCCTGGATATGTCCTACCTGGAAGTCCTCCATCTGGGTGGTGCTCTATGCTCTGGCTTGGGGTGCTTTGGGGGCCATAACGAAATGGTGCTAAGCAAAAGCCAAGGAGCAAACTCAGGATCTAGTTCACACACAGCATGCACTCACCACTGAGCTATCTCTCCAGCCCCAACTCTTGTTAATTGACTTTTGTCATTCTATGATCTACATCTCTTAATGTTAATATACTTTGGGCAGCAGGTTTAGAAAACAATACATATGGGCCCGGAGAGATAACACAGCGGTATTTGCCTTGAAAGCAGTCGATCCAGGACCTAAGGTGGTTGGTTCGAATCCTGGTGTCCCATATGGTCCCCCGTGCCTGCCAGGAGCTATTTCTGAGCAGACAGCCAGGAGTAACCCCTGAGCACCACCGGGTGTGCCCCCCCCCAAAAAAACAATACATATGTACATTCAAAATAATAATAGTAACAATATGTTCATTAGGGTCCAGAGAGATGGTTCAGAGAGTAAGGTGCTGGTGTTCTTGAGACATTCCAGTTCAAAGTACAGCACACATATTGACCCCTGAGCAGAGTCAGAAGTGAGCTCTGAGCACCAGTAATAATAACAAATTCAGCACATCTCAGTATCTGTACAAGTGGACCAGCTCTTGTCTGCAGCCATCCACCAAAGCCCAGCTCTGTGTGACCAGCAGTCACTGAATGTGTCATTAGCACAGGCCTGAGGGAATGATGGAGACTTAGTACTTCTAAACCAAATTTTCCCTCCTTTTAGCTCCCACTTTTCCACAGGAGTTTACATGCACTGGAATGTTGCTGCTTGTGGGTGACACACTTAAAGTTCTGCCGAGGCTTCAACTTATGGAACTTGGGCTCCTCTGGATCTGTGTGAGAAATCACTGGAGATGGAGGCTTTCTGAGAAGAATGAACTGTGCCTCCACCGTAGCCTCAGGTCTATCTCTTGAGACTGAGCAAGAAACTTTTACCAGTTCTTATTGGAGAAATTATGCATATCAATGCACCCTATTGGAAAGCCTAGAAAAAAACCATCTACCAATTGCTATTTAATTCATGACCAAGGACCTCTGTCCCACAATGTTGTCTGTCATATGCAAAAGAATAAAAATGAGGTTCTGGGCCCAGAGAGAGAGCACAGCGGCGTTTGCCTTGTAAGCAGCCGATCCAGGACCAAAGGTGGTTGGTTTGAATCCCGATGTCCCATATGGTCCCCCGTGCCTGCCAGGAGCTATTTCTGAGCAGACAGCCAGGAGTAACCCCTGAGCACCGCCGGGTGTGACCCAAAAACCAAAAAATAAAAATAAGGTTCTATCATCCCATATACAAAAAGAAATTCAAGCTTAATTCAAGACCTAGTTATAAGATCTGAAAGCATCAGAGCTGGAGTAGTGGCACAAGCAGTTGGGTATTTGCCTTGTACACACTAACTTAGGACAGACCGCAGTTCAATTCCCCCGAGTCCCATATGGTCCCCTAAGCCAGGAGCGATTTCTGAGCGCAGAGCCAGGGGTAACCCCTGAGTGTCACCGGATATAGCCCACAAACAAAAACAAACAAAAAAAAAAACAACAAAAAAAACCCCCACAAAGGTCTGAAAGCATAAACTGCAAAGAAGAAAAACCTAAAGGAAAATGTCCCACATTATTGTTAGCAATGTCTTTGAAGCCCCAAACCCAACAGTAAAAAAAAATGAAAATAAAGAAAAACTATTGGGACTTCATTCAATTGAAAAAGCTTCTGTTCAGGGGCCAAAGTGATAGCACAGCAGGTAGTATGCTTTCCAGTACACGCTGACCCGGGTTCAATCCCTGGCATCCCAAAAGGTCCCCGAGCCTTCCAGGAGTGATTTCTGAGCACTGAGTCAGAAGTAGTAGCCCCTGAGTAACAGTGGATGTGGCCTTCCCCCCAAATGAAAACTTTCTGTTCAGTAACATAAATATAAACCAAATGAAGTCACTTACAGAATGGGAGAATACATTTCTATAACATACATCCGATAAGGGGTTCATGTAAAAGGAGTTTTGTTGTTATTGCTGTTATTGTTGTTTTTGGGTCACATCCAGCAATGCTCAAGGGTTACTCCTGGCTCTGCATTAAAAATCACTCCTGGCAGGCTCAAGGAACCATATGGGATGCCAGGGTTTGAACCCGGGTCTGTCCCAGGTCATCTGTGTGCAAGGCAAACGTCCTACTGCTGTGCTATCACTCCAGCCCTCGAAGTCATGTAGCTTAACAACCAAAAACAAATCACAGATCAAAAGGGGGTGTTCTTTACATGACTGTAATCATACAACTATAATCATATTTGTAATCACGGTGTTTAAAGATAATTATAAAAAAAATAGCCAGAAGATTTGGACAGACACTTCTCTCAAGAAGACATACACCACCTTTTCTCTGCTGAGCCTGCCTACATCCAAGGACTATAACCTCTTCAGGACCCACACCCGGTAAGATGTCCCCACCCAACGCACGTGGGGCCAATTCCTGCCGTGATTGGGTACCCAGAGACTTATAAACCACAGTGGCCTTGCTCTCTACCTTTTCTCTGCTGAGCCTGCCTACATCCAAGGACTATATAACCTCTTCAGGACCCACACCCGAAACGCTTCACAGCCGCGCTTATCTTGTAACCCCTGAATTCCATTTCTGCACATTTTAAGAAACAATCTACAGCCTTGCCAATGGAGTAATTTTGCAGTACACCCCCATATTTACAGAAATCAAGATGGCTCCTCTAATAATCTAAAAAGTAGGAAACAAATAGGTATCCTCTCAAGAAGTTTAGAGCAGAATTATGGAAAATGTTCAGGGAGCTCAAAAAAAAAGCATCGATAAACTTGACTGAAGCAAAATTAAGCATCAAGAGGATTTGTCACATGAAATTAGAAATTTTCACACTGAACTAACAGATCAGAAAAACTGAGCTTACCGGGACACTTATTCCTAGCCTGAGGAGTGCTGGGAGGCTTGGCAGGCCCCCAGCCGTCCTTGTCTTTTTCCCCTGACTCCAGGCTGGAGACCAGCTCTTGCCAGGTATGGGGTTTGGGGAGGCCCCATACCAGAGCTTTTCTCCCTAGCCTGGGGAGTGCTGGGAGGCTTGGCAGGCCCCCAGCCGTCCTTGTCTTTTTCCCCTGACTCCAGGCCTTCCCTGGGTGCCAGCTTAGATGACCAGAAGTGGGTTCAGGTGGACTCTTAGTGGTACTCAGGTTCCCCCCTCCCTCCTACTCCAGGAGGGAGGTGCATGGGGAGGAGGGCAGGCAGACATCTGGCTTCCAGTTTCCTCTTTGATTCTGGAGACCAGCTCTTGCCAGGTATGGGGTTTGGGGAGGTCCCATACCAGAGCCTTTCTCCCTAGCCTGGGGAGTGCTGGGAGGCTTGGCAGGCCCCCAGCCATCCTTGTCTTTTTCCCCTGACTCCAGGCCTTCCCTGGGTGCCAGCTCAGATGGCCAGAAGTGGGTTCAGGTGGACTCTTAGTGGTCCTCAGGTTCCACCCTCCCTCCGTACTCCAGTGAAGAGGTGCATGGGGAGGAGGGTGGGTAGACATCTGGCTTCCTATTTCATCCTTGATTCTGGAGACCAGCTCTTGCCAGGTATAGGGTTTTTCTCCCCTGGACTTCAGTCTTTCCCTGGGCACCGGTCTAGGTGGACTCTATAGGGGTCAACAGGCTTTCCCCCTATCTCTCCCTACACTAATGGTAATGCGCTCTGGGAGGAGGGCAGGCTGTTCTAGCACTGGTTTATATTGGGATAGTCAGTGGAAATTTTTTCTCTTTGTTTTCATATTGATAGTACTGTGTGCATATATTCTATATATCCATAATATCCATCTTGTATTGGGACCTTGATACTGCCCTACAAAGCTCATTTCTAATATTTTACTGCCTCAGTCCCAACCCTTACTTCCCCCCATCCTCCCATGTAGGTGCAGCTAATGACATGAAGCTCACCATATAGAGTGATAAGTGCAGTTAGAGAAATAACTACACTGAAAACTATCATAACAATGTGAATGAATGAGGGAAAAAGAAAGCCTGTCTCGAGTACAGGTGTGGGTGGGGTGGGGAGTAGGTAGATCTGGGAAATTGGTGGTGGGAATCCTGCACTGGTGAAGGGGGGTGTTCTTTACATGACTGTAATCATACAACTACAATTATATTTGTAATCACGGTGTTTAAATAAAGATAATTAAAAAAAGAAGACCAATAGACCAATATGAAAAAATGTTTATCATCATTTATTATCAGGGAAATGAAAATTAAGATCACAATGAGCTACTATGTCAACCCTGTGATAGTAGCTTACCTCAAAAGCTGCAAGAAGGGGCCCGGAGAGATAGCACAGCGGCGTTTGCCTTGCAAGCAGCCGATCCAGGACCTAAGGTGGTTGGTTTGAATCCCGGTGTCCCATATGGTCTCCCGTACCTGCCAGGAGCTATTTCTGAGCAGACAGCCAGGAGTAACCCCTGAGCATCACCGGGTGTGGCCCAAAAACCAAAAAAAGAAAAAAAGAAAAAAAAAAGCTGCAAGAAAAGAGTTGGAGGAAGTGTGGGGGTGTTGAAGAAGGGGGAAGAAGTTTAATACGCTTGCTGGGAATGCAACCATTTTGGAAAATGTTATAACATTTCTAGAAGGAGTCATAGATAGCCATCATAACATCCATCAATAGCCACTTTTGGCTATCTATCAAAGTACTACAAAAACAGATGGAAAGTTACATTCACCCAAAATGTACTACAGTGATATCTGAAATAGCTAAAATAAGGAAGCAATTGAAGTGGACAATTGAGAGATGAGATAAAGTTGTAATTCACTTATACAGTGGAATAGTATTCAAATATTTTTAAAAAATTGAATTGGGGGGCCGGGCGGTGGCGCTAAAGGTAAGGTGCCTGCCTTACCTGCGCTAGCCTAGGACGGACCGAGGTTCGATCCCCCGGCGTCCCATATGGTCCCCCAAGCCAGGAGCGACTTCTGAGTGCATAGCCAGGAGTAACCCCTGAGCGTCACCGGGTGTGGCCCAAAAAACCAAAAAAAAAAAAAAAAAAAAAATTGAATTGGATCAGAGAGGTAAGGCACTCATCTTACACAGAGCAACCGGAGTTTGATTCCTGGCATGTAATATGGTTTCCAAGCCCCCTGTCAGGAGTGATCCCAAATAGAGCCAGGAGTAAACATAAGTATAACTAGATAGAGTCCATCCCGAAAAAAGTTTTCTTTTTTGGTTTTTGGGCCACACACGGTGATGCTCAGGGGTTACTCCTGGCTATGTGCTCAGAATTTGCTCCTGAATTGAGGGACCATATGGGACACTGGGGGATCGAACTGTAGTCCATCCTTAGGTCAGCTGCTTGCAAGGCAAATGCCCTACCACTGCACCACTGTTCCAGCCCCCTCCCCCAAAGTTTTTAAGATAAAAATTTTCCATTTGGGGGCCGGAGAGATAGCACAGCAGTGTTTGCCTTGCAAGCAGCCGATGCAGGACCTAAGGTGGTTGGTTCGAATCCCAGTGTCCCATATGGTCCCCCCTGCCTACCAGGAGCTATTTCTGAGCAGATAGCCAGGAGTAACCCCTGAGCACAGCCAGGTGTGACCCAAAAACCAAAATAAAATAAAATAAAATAAAATAAAAATTTTCCATTTTCAACAAAATAGAAGCTCAAGAGATTCCTACAAAGTAAAGAAGAAAAAAGGACAAGTAAGGATTGCATGATTCTATCTAAGAATAAAGGATTTAGGGGTGCAGTTCACCTGTCTTGTATGTGTGGAGGGCCTGGGTTCATTCTCTGGCACTGCAGAAAAAAGTGGTATCTGTATGTACAATACAAAGATATAAAACGTGTTCCAGATAGTATGGGCATGAAGACACTTGCCTTGCAAGTAGCTAATTCCTGTTTAACCCCTCGCAACACAAATAGAAGTTCCCCAAGCACTGCCAATAATGATCTCTGAGCAGAGCCAGGAGTAAACCCTGAGTACAGTCAGATATGACTGGAAAAAAAAATAGGGGTCAGAAAGATTGTCCAGTGGATATGGAGCTTGCCTTGTACATGAAGGAGGAGAAGGGAAATGAGGAAGAGAAGGGGAAGAAGGATAAGGGTAGAGGAGGAATCAGGAGAAAGAGGAAGAGGAGAACAGGATAAGAAAGAGTAAGAGAAGAAAGAGGAGGGGAGGAAGGAGGATCCTCTGGGCTTTTGCTCTAGTCTTGGGTGCTGCCATCTGGGTTTGGGTTTCCTCAGAAAATATTCTCATCATTTGTTCTAATTGTGTATACTTTTACTTTGGGGGGTTGGGAATGTTGGGCCATACCAAATAGTACTCTTGACTTTGTGCTCTAAGATCACTCCTAGCGGTACTTGAGGACCATACTTAGTGCCCGGGATTTATTATTGTTTTGTCTTGGGGACACATCTGGCAGTGCTCAGGGCTTACTCCTGGCAATGCTGAGGAACTATAAGGGGTGCAGAGGATCAAAACCAGCTCAGACATGTGCAAGACAAGATCTTTATGCACTGTGCTATGGATCTAGCCCAAGTTCCAGGGATTGAATCAGGCTTGACCACTTGCAAGGCAAACATCTTATTCACTATATTATCTTACCAGGTAATTATATAGCTTTATTATGGCCTTTTATCTGTGTCCTGGCAAAGACTAATAGTTACAGAACCAAAGGAGGAAAGACAACTGCATAGCAATGATCTGTTCTCATTCAGCCCCAAGTAATATTAAAGATTCACTATGTCAGGGCCGGAGCAGAGGTGCAGGCAGTAAGGCGTTTGCCTTGCATGCGCTAACCAAGGACGAACCACAGTTCGATCCCCTGGCATCCCATATGGTCCCCTAAGCCAGGGGCGATTTCTGAGCACATAGCCAGAAATAACCCCCAAGCATCACCAGGTGTGGCCCCCCAAAAAACAAAAACAACAAAGGATTCACCATGTTATCTCTCCTATCTTCATTTCTCCAAAATACAGCGAAAATTTCAACATCGGTTGGCACCAGTCCCGATACAACTGCACTATATATTTTCAGTGGGACATTTGAACCAAAACACTAGAGTTAATGGTCTTTGGAAACCCAGAACAACAATAACAACAACAAAACTTTTTCTGGATTGTTTATATACAGGACCACGGAGAATTATAGTTGAAATCAAGGCATATTCCCAATTTTATGAGCTACCATAAATGGAGATGTACATTATTAAACCAAACTGACCTACCTACATCTGTTCCTGTCACAGCTGAGATCAGATACATAAAGTCAATCTATTAGACTCTGTGGTCTTGACAACTAGTCTCAGATGCCCGTAGTGAGAAAGTGACAGGAGAGACAGTAAGCAGGAATGGACAAAACTGTGGTGTTATAAAACTATCGCGCACACCAGAAGTTGAATTTTCAATGATTTTTCATGTGTCACTTGATACTATTTTTCTTTCTTTTTTAATAATAATTTTTATTTTGACCAAAGTGGATTACAAATCTTTCACAGTAATATTTTAGGTACATAGTGACATTGAATCAAGGGTATTCCCTCCACCAATGTTGTCCTCCCTCCACCCCTGTTCCCAGCATGCATCCCATATCTCCCTCCTTTGCCCTCTGGGCTGCTAGTATAAGTGGTCCCCTCTGTGTCTAGCTTGTTGTAGATTAGGTATTGATTCTGTTGTCATTGGCTTTACTATTTTTCTTTTGACTTTTTTTAACTATTCAATTATTTAACCTCATGAACCATTCAAAAATAGACATCTTGGGGCCGGAGAGACAGCATGGAGGTAAGTAGTTTGTCTTGCATGCAGAAAGACGGTGGTTCGAATCCCCGCATCCCATATGGTCCTCCAAGTGTTCCAGTAGCGATATCTGAGCATAGAGCCAGGAGTAACCCCTGAGTGCTGCCCGGTATGACCCCAAAACCAAAAAAATAATAAAAAAAAAAGACATCTTATCCTCTCTGAGCTAGAAAACTAAACAATACACCAAGAAGCAGACATTACAAGAAATGTGCAAATTTTCATAAGGATATTTGCAGTTTTTTATCACAAAAGTGAATTTGAATAAATATACCATGTTTTTTGATTACAAAAAGTCACAAAAATGTCCGTTTTTTAATTTGTTGATTTAAATGTATATGATGAATCCAAAATTAAAATACCAACAGACCAAACTTTGGGATATCTAAAGTTTATGTGCTACAGCTGGTAATAATGTTTTAGATGTATGAAAGTTTCTGAGACTAGATCTTAAATGGTCTCACTACAAAGATGTGACTTTGCAATAGAGCAATTGCTTACAAGTGAGGATTCAATTCCTGGGGAAGTGAGTGGAGGGGGAGGGAGACAGAGACAGAGACATAATGAAGGGCTAGAAAGATAGTACAGTAGTTAAGGAGGGTCTTGCTTGACTGACCTACGTTCGACCCTCAATATATCCCTGAGCACAGGTACGAGGAAGCCCTAAATCCCACCAGGTGTGGCCCCAAACCTTCCCCTGATAAAAAGGACAGAAAAGATAATGAGTTGTGATGGAGTTGTTATCTAACAAACTGGTGATCATTTTGCGACATGCAACTGTAGCAAATCATCATAATACACACCTTATACAATTACACAATGGTAGATTTACACCAAAGGATAAATAAAACCTCACCAAAGCTAGAAAAGTTATTTTATATTATTTTATGGTTTTTTTTTCTTTTTTGCCACTCCTAATGGTGCTCAGGAATTACTTATGACTGCACTCCGGGATAATTCCTGGAGGATTTAGGGGACCATTTATGGTGCAATTGATTTTACCCAGAGATAAACACAAGGCAAGTGCCTCATACCTCTCTGGTCCTTAGAAAAAGGAGAGGGGCCAGAGAGATAGCATGGAGGTAAGGCATTTGCCTTTCATGCAGAAGGACGGTGGTTTGAATCCCAGCATCCCATAAGGTCCCCCGTGCCTGCCAGGGGCGATTTCTGAGCACAGAGCCAGGAGTAACCTCTGAGCACTGCCAGGTGTGACCCAAAACCCAAACACCCCCCCCAAAAAAAAAGAAAGAAAAAGGAGAGATAGCATGGAGGTAAAGCATTTGACTTGCATATAGAAGGTTGGTGGTTCAAATCCCAGCATCCCATATGGTCTCCTGAGCCTGCCAGGAGCGATTTCTGAGCAGAACCAGGAGTAAAGAACCAGGAGTAACCTCTGAGCACTGCCGGGTGTGACCCAAAAACCAAAATCAAAACAAAACAAAAGCTTGATCTAGTTATAAATTATAAGTGCATGAGTATAAGAAAGATCAAAGGATGAGACCACATTTCAGGTGTAAGGACTTTCTCACATACTCTGAAGAGAACAGAGTCCCCTGGGGACACACTTCCACATAGTACACAAATGTCATTTTAGGTGTCATTTTACCGGGTGTGGCACATGCCTTGGACGCAAGGCCCAACTTCCATCTCTGGGACCATATGGTGGCCTTGAGCACTACTGGGGATGGCCTTAGTAGCTACCTCTTTGGTAGTTTGGGTCTCCCAAACCCTTCTAGGGAGCTCCTGTGGAAAGCTCCCTGCCGCCAAGTAAAACTACTCTTCCCAACTAATCCTCTACCTGTTTTATTTAGGTCTACAGCACTTATTACCATCTTAGCCTATGCTTTACTCATCTGGTTTGTCCATGCGTAAGCTCAGGCTCCAGTATTCCTTGGAGAAATGTGTCGGCATGGACATATGAGCAGATAGCTGCTGCAGTGATTAATGGCTCTTTCTGAGATGTTTGATTTCATCAGGCTCATTCAGTCACCTCAGGGAAAAGCTTCTGTCTCTCCAGTCATCAGCCAGAGGTGTTGAGGCAATTAGACCATGAAAACACAGGCCATGTGGTCACTGTCCTTCAGACCATTGTCACTCTGTCCAGTGACATAACAGAAGTTGAAATCACTCATCCCGAAAAATATTTTGTGGGTGCCTGAGAGCAAACTCAGGTTTTTTATATATGTGAGGTGTTACACAGGTGCAAAAATTACTTTTAAAAGGCTTATATTGCAGAGGCTAGAGTGACAGGGCAGCTGGTAAGATGTTTGCCTTGTACATTGTTGACCTGGGTTCAATCTCCAGCATCCTATATGGTCACCCAAGCACCACCAGGAGTGATCCCTGAGTGCAGAATCAGAAATAACCCGAGTATTTCTGGCTGTGGCTTCCAAACAAACAAAAATAATATAAATAAAAGGATCTGGGGCCGGAGAGATAGCACAGCGGCGTTTGCCTTGCAAGCAGCCAACTCAGGACCTAAGGTGGTTGGTTCGAATCCCGGTGTCCTATATGGTCCCCCGTGCCTGCCAGGAGCTATTTCTGAGCGGATAGCCAGGAGTAACCCCTGAGCACCACCGGGTGTGGCCCCAAAAAACCAAAAACAAAAAAAAGGATCTAATGCAATTCCATGTTGTGTGAGAGGGAGGGAGGGAGGGAGGGAGGGAGGGAGGGAGGGAGGGAGGGAGGGAGGGAGGGAGGAAGGAAGGAAGGAAGGAAGGAAGGAAGGAAGGAAGGAAGGAAGGAAGGGAGGGAGGGAGGGAGGGAGGGAGGGAGGGAGGGAGGGAGGGAGGGAGGGAGGGAGGGAAGGGGAGGATTTACCTAGCCTGAGCATAACAGGAATAGAATAGCAAGAATAATCTGTGAAGATTGAGAATGAGAATGAGTGAAGAATGTGCTTGACCCAGCAGGAATGCCTGGAGTTGGAGTTCCCTATTTCTTTACCATGCCTAAGAAAGAACAAGAGTCACAGGGGTGAAGCTGTATTTTACTTCATGGCAGAATCACCTAGAGTCAAAATAGAGCAAACCACAAAGAAACTGCAGAACTCATCAGAAGAAACCGTCCAGACATAAGTCTATAGTGCATTGCACTGCACATGCGTACGTCTAAGTGTTCTATTTTGCAGGACGGTGCATTTTCACACTTCAAAGAACAAGTGGTTAGAAATACAGACCTAGTACAGACCGCAGCTCAATCCCCCAAGCCAGGTGCGATTTCTGAGCACAGAGCCAGGAGTAACCCTAGCGTCACCGGGTATAACCCCAAAACAAAAACAAATAAACAAAAAAAGAAATAACAGTGTGACTTACCTGACAGCTCCGTTTTCCCCTCCATCATCTCCCAAGGGGCAAAGACATCTCTTCCACATGTTCACTTCATAATTATCCGAAAAATAGTTTTGTCAGTATCTCAGAATAAAATTGCTTAAGATTAGCAATAGCTACCAAAAAAATAAAAATATAAAAATGACAAGGCCAGAGGACTAGAACACTAGGAAAACTGTTAAATGCCCAGGTGGTTTCCTAGGAGCTGAAGCACTGCTCCGCAGATACCCTCTCTCTCCCCTTCTGCCCCCAAACAAATAATACTGAGTTCAAAGCTTTTTTTTGGTTGTTATTTATTTTGGGACCACACCTACCAGTACTCAGGGATTACTCCTGTTTCAGGAATGTTCAAGAATCCTTCTTGCTGGGCTCAGGGGACCAAATGGGATGCTGGGAATCGAACCTTTGAGTTTCAAAGCTTTGAGTTCATGACGAAGCCCACTAACAAAATAGGAACAGAGATGAAGAGTGTGGGGTCTGTGCAAAAAGTATATAGAATGAAGTTATAGGTCTCCCAGAATCCAAACACCTCTGGAACAAGACAGCAGAGACAACAGAAAGCTACCAGAGGGAAAATGTTGCTCACATTCAAAGCCCCTGCTTTTACTGAGAGTACAATACCTTAATGCAGGTATTAAGACTGCTCAGTTAAAGGTATAAACAAACAGCCACTGTGAGAAATGGTGTGAAGCTGGATGGTTCATAGTACTAGAGATAAGACAGTTGCTTTTGCGTGTGAACTCCAGTTCAGTCCTAAGCACAGCATATGACCACCCCTGCTACCCCCAGCACATGGAGAGATCTATTAATAGTGGGGATGGAGAGATAGCATTGAGGCAGGGCGTTTGCCAGGTGTGGTCACACACACACACACACACACACACACACACACACACACACAACATGTGAAGCTGGAAAAGTCATTTCTCTTCAGGAAACGGTGGCCAAAAATGAGAAAAATAGATGTTCAATATTAGCTATTGATAGCTGAGAATGCAAGTCAAGAATGGATACTTGTAGAGATGTGTGGGGAAATGAATTCAAAGAAGCAGAATGTAAAACATGAACCTCTTCTGAAAAAAGTTACTTATTTGCAGAATCAGGTCAGGCAGCAATTGGAAAAGAAGCTGGAAATAGCAGAGGAAATTGAAAAAAAAAAGTCTTAGAATTTACTGAGGAAATATGTTAGTGCCATCTTTACCATGAAACAAAATCTTTCAGGAATTGTAAAAACTCCATGTTCAGCATGATTAAAATAACTGAAGATTTTGCTTTCAAATTTCATTAAAATGAATCTTTCCAGGCTGAAAAGAGCAGTAAAGGCACTTTCCTCATATACAATCAATGTCAATCCTGGCACTACCTGTGGTCCCCTGAGCATAGTTAGGAGTGATCCCTGGACACAACTTGGTGTGGTCCCCCCAAAGCCAAACAAAAACATCTAAAATGAGACAATACAGATTGCCCGAGTTAGTTCTCTCAGGATGGTGCAAATAAACATATGAGAACCTGTTTAAATTATTTCCCTCGGGTTTGTTTTTGAGCCACAGTAGGCGCCACTCGGGTTACTCCTGGCTCTACACTCAGAAGTTGCTCCTGGCAGGCTCGGGGGACCATATAAGATGCCAGGGATCGAATCTGGGTCCATCCCAGTGTGCAAGGCAAATGCCTTACCATTATGCTATTGCTCCGGCCTCCTCCATGTTCTTATTGCATTTAATATCATCAACATTTTTGTTTTTGAGTTGATGGTGCTGGCCAAGATCAAAAAGTCTGATATATATAGTATGACATTTAGCAAGGGTTAGATTATGAAAACCTGGTTATTCAGAAATATGCTAATTTGGTTTTCTGAGATTAGGGCACAGACTTAACCATTCTCAACTACACATAACCCAGAAGTGGCAACAGAGCCCACCCTCTCCTCTCCTTACCATGTGCTTGTCAGAAAGTGAGCAGTCTGTTAGCTCAATGGACTGAGTACATACTTGCATGTGGACAGCCTTGGCTTTATCCCTGGTACCACATGGTCCCCTGGCATAGAACCAGGAGCAGATAGGTCCTTAGTACCACCAGGTATAATTTGAATTACAAGTTAAAATAGGGGACGAACAGATAGCACAAAGCCGATGTAGGACGGATAGTGGTTTGAATCCCGCATCTCAAATGGTCTCCCACGCCTGCCAGGAGTGATTTCTGAGCACAGAGCCAGGAATAACCCAAGTGGCGCCGGGTATGACCCCAAAACAAAACAAACAGAAAAGGTTAAAATAATATGGGAACGGGCCCGGAGAGATAGCACAGCGGTGTTTGCCTTGCAAGCAGCCGATCTAGGACCAAAGGTGGTTGATTCGAACCCCAGTGTCCCATATGGTCCCCCCGTGCCTGCCAGGAGCTATTTCTGAGCAGACAGCCAGGAGTAACCCCTGAGCACCGCCGGGTGTGGCCCCCCCCCAAAAAAAATAATAATAATGATAATAATAATAATATGGGAAAAAATTGTTAACTATGCCAAGAAAATTTTACAATGTAAATCTGAAACTTGCCCCAAACCAGTAAAAGAACACTGCAGAAAAAAATGTGGTTTTGTTAGTCATGTAGCAAATCTTTCCTCCTCATGGAGAGAACATGTATGTAGACCCGAAATCATCTTAGATGAGGGTATAGCAAATAAAATGATTCCACACATAAAGGTATTCTAATTTGCATTTTATTGCATTATGAAAATACATTTGGCAAATAATCTAGGACCAAGTTGAAATAATATTCTGAAGTGTATGTACTGAGTATTTTTAAAATGTGAAATATTAGATGTATTCTAACCAGTAGTTTAGCAGTCTTAATAGGCCAAGAATACAAGTATACCTAATTGTAACTCCAAATTAAATTACAAAATGTTTTCGCATTTACTCACTTTATGACTTAGCATAAATGTCCAGAAAACTGAGCTTCCTTTAACTGAAACGAAAGTACCTTAAGAGACTCCTGTTAGGAAGACAATTTGAAACTAGCCAAAATTTTAATCACCTTTGGTTCTACAAGTTGCATTTTCATTCTTACAAGTTACATTCTCATGATCAAACATTGTAGCAGTTTAAATCCTGCCCAGTACCTTTATAAGTAAACTAGCATATGACATTTACATTATTTGAAAAATGGCAGATTTTACAAGTGCATTAAAAATGCATGCCTATCTACACCAGAAGTATGCATGTATGCATGTTTTAGAGACCATATCTAGAGACAAGTATGCATGTTTTACAGACCATATCTACTGCCCAGAAGGGTATCTGGCTGGGATGTCTTCCCAAACCACAGCGTGGGTTTTTATATTTCCAAAGCTTTTCATGACGGCACAATTCCACTATTCTGCTGGTTTTGTTTGTTTGTTTTGGTTTTTAAGTCACACCGGCAGCACTCAGGGGTTACTCCTGGCCCTGCACTCATAATTCACTCTTGGCAGGCTATGGGGACCATATGGGATGCCGGGATTCGAACCACCTTGTCCTGTGTTGGCCGCATGCAAGGCAAACACCTTACCACTGTGCTATCGCTCTAGCCCATATATATATATATATTTTGGTTTTTGGGCCACACCCGACGGTGCTCAGGGGTTACTCCTGGCTGTCTGCTCAGAAATAGCTCCTGACAGGCACAGGGGACCATATGGGACACCGGGATTCGAACCAACCACCTTTGGTCCTGGATCGGCTGCTTGCAAGGCAAACGCCGCTGTGCTATCTCACCGGACCCTCTAGCTCCTACTTTTTATAATTTATAATAAACTCTAAAATAATAAAATAATCAGCATCTAAAATGTGGCACTCCACTAATTGCCATTCCATCTTTTAAAAAAAATATGTAAAGTTCTTTTTTTCAACTGCACTAACCCTTTTTATTCCACCTTTTAAAGAGAAAGGGGCTAAAACATGCATTTTTTTAATTTCCTCAGGAGCATTTCATGTTTTTACATGTTGGGCTCAGAGTTTACAGTGTAATGTAAGAACAGAACCCCCCAAAAAAACCTCAACTAAATTATTGTTCAACTGAAATCTTGTTATCATTGAGCTCTAACATGATTTTGCTGATGTCAAGAAAATGCGCCTGGGGCCGGAGAGATAGCATGGAGGTAAGGCGTTTGCCTCTCATGCAGGAGGTCATCGGTTCGAATCCCGGCGTCCCATATATGGTCCTCCCGTGCCTGCCAGGAGCAATTTCTGAGCCTGGAGCCAGGAATAACCCCTGAGCACTGCCGGGTGTGACCCAAAAACCACAAAAAAAAAAAAAAAAAAAAAAAAGAAAATGCGCCTAAAGTCACTTAATTACTTTTTGAAAATTCACATCTCGGGGCTGGAGCGGTGGCATAAGAGGGGTAAGGCATCTGCCTTGGCCGTGTCAGCCTAGGAAGGGCAGAGGTTCGATCCCCCAGCGTCCCAAATGGTCCTTCAAGCCACGAGTGATTTCTGAGCGCATAACCAGGAGTAACGCCTGAGCGTCACTGGGTGTGGGCCCAAAAATCAAAAAAAAAAAAAAAAAAAAGAAAGAAAAAAGAAAAGAAATTGCACACCTCAATTGCTCCTATAACCGAAGTTTTTATTCTGTACTAATACTTGTCAAAACTTAGATCCAGTGGGTGTCATTATCTTAAACCAGCTGATGAAAGTTTCCCAATTTAAAGCATCCCATATATCTTAAATATTTCATGAACATTCTATAAAGTATCTAATAGCCAACAAGTCTGATCCATCACTAAAATGAATAGCTAATAAATATTAAAACTATCAAACTACAGATTAAAATATAAATTTCTCATAGAGTTAAGTGATGGCATTTGGTACAGTCACCATTATTATACTTTATTTAATAAAGAAATATATTTACCCTTGCAAAAATAGCAATTGCAAGTTTACAAATTAAACCACAGACCACACCAAATGATGCTAAATCTTCAACTCATAACCAACAAAGCTAAATCAATCATTAACAAATGGTCCATGGCACTATTAAAATAAAAATATCAAAAGGTCACAGGCTCTTAAAGAATAGGTTTATTGACAATAATTTCATAAATATTCTAAAGAAAATCTCAAAATTTCTGAACTTAAGTGTTTTAAAATCTGTTCATTGGCAAAATATCCCTCAACAAAAATAGGTCACTACAAATGTCACATTTAAAATTTGCTTCATTTTAACATTTTTGAAAAATGTTTTTAATTTACAATTTATTATTTCCCCCTCACATGGGTAAAATAAATCAATATTGAAACAATAGACATAGCATAAATATATCCTCTGGATGTTGTGAACCTGATAGGCAAGTCAGTCAGTAGTATAATATCCTATGAAACATAAATGGAGCCAAATCATTTTGGTTAATTTTAGTCAGCAAGTTAAGTAGTCAAAATGCAAAGCTTGGGCCGGGCGGTGGCGCTGGAGGTAAGGTGCCTGCCTTACCTGCGCTAGCCTAGGAGACGGACCGCGGTTCGATCCCCCGGCTTCCCATATGGTCCCCCAAGCCAGGAGCGACTTCTGAGCGCATAGCCAGGAGTAACCCCTGAGCGTCACCGGGTGTGGCCCAAAAAAACCAAAAAAAAAAAAAAAAAAAAAAGCAAAGCTTGTGGTTGCCGCCCAAGTCACCCCCAAAGCGTAAGATACAGTGTCAGAAATTGTTTGCAGTGTAAGTTCATTTGTGTACTTCAGATATCTGAAACTAAAAAAGGGATTCTTTAATATGTTGATAAAAATGTACTCGAATATTTCATAACATTAATATTTATTGCTTTATATGAATACTGTATTGAAAGCCCAAGCATTCGGTTTACACACAGAAATTATACAATTATATACCGCTTCACAAAGGCAGTGAACACATTACATTCTACAAAATCTACAGAAATTTAAAAATTCTAAATATCAAAAGGTACAGCTGAAGAAACAGGTATAAATTTGGCAGCCAGTAATTTTGACAGGGAAGTTGCAGCTTGTATGACTTTAAATATGTGAATTTTAAAATATTGAGTTTAGAGTAATCATTGTGCTTTGTGTTGATCTGAAAAATATAACACTGGCTGTCAAAGAAGCATGTTCAAAAATATTTAATTCACTTCAAAATGTCATACAAATTATGGTGGTTTTTATGCACCCCTAAAGCTTTAGTCATTTAGCTCTGGTACACATTACTAAGTAATATATTAATTCTTCCAGTACAGTGGTGTTTCATACCATTGACATCTGTATACTCTAGAATAATTTAGGAAGAAATGTGTAATATTCACAATGTTCAGAAAAGCAAGCAAAAGGTCTAAGGAACCTCCCCGGTTCTTCTGAGATGGACTCCTATCAGCTTTACAAGCATTCATTCTACAAAAGAGTAAGCTAAAGTTTGAACACAATTTCCAAGATAAAGCACATTTTCTCATAAATAATGAAATCTATTTCTCAGGCACCTCAGAAGTATACAAAAAAATTTTAGTTTGAACAGATCACTTGGAATGTGTTTAACCTGGTGTTCCAACAGACTTAACATTTCCAGGGTTTCACAAGGGCCAGATTTTATTTGAATTCTCAGAAGAGAAAGAAACTATCTTCTGAAAGAGGTGAACTCAATCATTACCAATAGAAAAAGTATCCACTGTATTCATCTCTTATAGAAACAGAAAAATATAACATTTCCCCCCTTAGAATATATATATATATATATACACACACATATATATGTATATATGACTTAACGTTCCATTGTACATAGCCAAACAAAATCTGGAAACCAGCATGAAACCCTATTATTCACGTTAAAATGTTGAAAGTATGACCAAAATACAAAAACTACTAGAGCTGTCCCAAAGAGAAGACAAAAAGCTTTCTTGCATATGTAGTAAACTAAATGTGATAATCTCCAAAAGGTTTTCAAAATTATAATTATTACCTTCCAGTTTAAAACCTTTAATTCTAAAATTAAAAAAAAAAAATCTATACACGAACCACTGATTTGACCAGACACCAAAATAGTCAGCGGTAAGCAGGACCCAGAAGAGCTGATATTCACAGTTCTTGCATACAACTCGCAGGATTTATCCCATAAAGTACTTTATTTTACAACCTGCTTTTCTAGTAAAACTAAGGTCCACTTTATTACATAAAGGTTTTATACAGTGTAAAACCAGAACTGTATGTAAAATACTGCATCTACATGTTTCTAATTAGTCTTGTTCCATTGGTTCATCTGTGGCTTCTGTGACGTCATCATCATTTTCCATGGATGACTCTGAGAGAATCTTTCCAGTTTTAGAGGCATTGGATCCTAACTCTTCGGATTCACGGCGATCCGAACCACTACTTACAGGGCCTGTGTTTTCACTACCTTCAGAATGTAAATCTTTCTCAGGTTGAGTCAGGTCAGATTCCTCCATTTGGTTAGTTTCCTCAGAAGTCTCTTCATTCACAGTTAAGGCATCATCAGATTCTTTTTCTTGATTTTTTCTTTCTGGCATCATTTCTCTTGATGTCATAAAAGATTCTAAAAATAAGCAAATGTTGGTGTAGTTAAATTTTATTTTCAAAATACCTCCAGTTACGTTCATGAATTGATATTCTACAGTTAAAATCATAGCCCCTGAAACTCAGCAGCAACTATATATAGATATGAGAAAAACCAACATCAGCAATTATAAGGAGTTCCAATGTTACATTCTTTCACGCAAAAATGAAGCACAAGAATTTGAGAATCTCTTTACTCCACCCTTTTACATATGTTCTCTAAATACCTTCTTCGTCCTCTTCATCCTCTTCGTCATCCTCGTCTGTACAATGCTGCCTGGTACAACTACTTTCTTTGTGTTTATCCTGAGATGAAGATGTGGTTTCTGTTTCTTCTACCATGACTGAAGATATTTCACTGGAAGATGTTTGACTGCCTGTCTCTCGGACTTCGCTTTCTTTGTCAAACCTGAGTCTTTTTACCTCATGCCCCTCGGTTTCCACAGCATCTTCATCTGGATGTTTATTTTTTATAGGGCTCACTGAGGAACTTTCTGAGTCAGATGTTGGAGAGTCACTGTAAATATTTTTTAAAGTGTTATTAATAAGAATTTGCCTTCATTACCTACATTCTCATTTTTTTTTTTTTTTGGTTTTTGGGTCACACCTGGCAGTGCTCAGGGGTTATTCCTGGCTCCAGGCTCAGAAATTGCTCCTGGCAGGCACAGGGGACCATATGGGGCGCCGGGATTCGAACCGATGACCTCCTGCATGAAAGGCAAACGCCTTACCTCCATGCTATCTCTCCGGCCCCAACATTCTCATTTTTAAGATGCTATAATTTTAACAGTTATATTTCAGTGTAAAAGTTCAATTACAATGTCTGGGCAAGCGATAAAACAAGAAAATAAATAATATCAAGGGAACCCAAATGGTTTCACAAGTCTCTCTAAAGAACAAGTCAGTAAGTTTTATGACCAGTTACATAATATAACACCATGTGTTTTTCCTTTATTAATTTACTGTAATAGATCATTCACATAATGCTCCTATCCACAAAAATCTCAAGTCTCTTACAAAGTGTTTGTTCAATTACCTTTCAAGACTAAGAAAATACAAGACCACTTTCTAAATGCTACTTCTCCAAATTAGTGCTTCCAGGCCTTTTCTACACTTATTTATTTATTTATTTATTTTGGTTTTTGGGCCACACCCGGTGATGTTCAGGGGTTACTCCTAGCTATGCGCTCAGAAGTCGCCCCTGCGCTCCTGGCTTGGGGGACCATATGGGACGCTTGGGATCGAACCTCGGTCCGTCCAAGACTAACGCAGGAAAGGCAGGCACCTTACCTCTAGCGCCACCGCCCGACCCCTCTACACTTATTTTTAGTGTACATTAAATCCTTATTCTATCCCTTAATAATCAAAATTGAAATAATTTTAATTAAAAAATGTCAGCCTATTGGGACTGGAGAGATAGCATGGAGGAAAAGCGTTTGCCTTTCATGAAGAAGGACGGTGATTCTAATCCCAGCATCCCATATGGTCCCCTGTGCCTGCCAGGGGCGACTTCTGAGCATAGAGCCAAGAGTAACCCCTGAGCACTGCCGGGTGTGACCCAAAAACCAAAAACCAAAAAAAAAAGTCAGCCTATAAGGTAAATCACATACAAACCTGCGAGTTTTGTCCTCATTTTGCTGTAAATTTGACTCTTTGCTGTCTGTACTCTCAGGCAAGCCATTTGTAGTCATAGGAACTGACAAAGAAACTTTTGGTCGATTAAGTGGTCTGGGTGTTCCAGGACCATTTATATTAGACCTATATAAGACAAATAAAGTTTTTACATTTTTGTATAACATCATCCATTTTTTGAGCCAGAGCAATAATACACTAGGTAGGGTGATTGCCGTGCATGCACATGCAGTCAATCCAGGTTTTTTTTTTAAACTTTATTACATACATGATTGTGTTTGGGTTTCAGTCATGTAAAGAATACCACCCATCACCAGTGTCCCAAATCTCCCTCCTCCCCACCCATCCCCGCCTGTACTCTAGACCGGCTTTCTACTTCCCTCGTACATTCTCATTATTAGGATAGTTCAAAACGTAGTTATTTCTCTAACTAAACTCATCCCTGTTTGTGGTGACCTTCATGAGGTGAGTTGTAACTTCCAGCTCTTTTCTCTTTTGTGTCTGAAAGTTATTATTGCAAGAATGTCTTTCATTTTCCTTAAAATCCATAGATGAGTGAGACCATTCTGTGTCTTTATCTCTCTCTCTCTCTCGCTCTCTCTCTCTCTCTCTCTCTCTCTGACTTAATTTTTTTTTTTTTTTTTTTTTTTTTGGTTTTTGGGCCACACCCTGTGATGCTCAGGGGTTACTCCTGGCTATGCGCTCAGAAGTTGCTCCTGGCTTCTTGGGGGACCATATGGGACGCCGGGGGATCGAACCGCGGTCCGTCCAAGGCTAGCGCAGGCAAGGCAGGCACCTTACCTTTAGCGCCACCGCCCGGGCCCTCTCTGACTTAATTTTACTCAGCATAATAGATTCCATGTATAGGAAAATTTCATGACTTCATCTCTCCTGACAGCTGCATAATATTCCATTGTGTACATGTACCACAGTTCCTTTAGCCATTCATCTGTTGAAGGGTATCCTCGGCACCAAATATGTTTCCCCCAGCTCACCAATAGTGATTCTGAACACAATCAGGAATGATCCCTGAGCACTGCTGGTTGGGGCCCCAAAGCAAAAACAGAATCAGAACAATTAGACATCCAAGGTTTCTTTATATGATCAATAGATTACTGGCCCAAGTAATAGTCCCAGGGGTAAAGGGGGCAAGTATGCCCTGCACATGGCCAACCTGTGTTCAATTAATTCCTGGCACTCAATTTGGTTTGCCAAGAGTAATTCCTGAGTGCAGACCCAGGAATAAACCACAGAAACTTCCAGGTGTGACTCCAAATCCCACTCACATGCAAAAGTAGGGTCAGCAGATAGCTCCAATGCTGGAGGACATATCTGGCACGTGCCAAATTTTAATTCCTGGCACTGTATAGTTCCTTAAGCACCCGTGGATGGTCCTGAGCCCATAACACTGTTGGGCCCAACTAGCATTGGGGTATAAATATAGCAAGTATTTTAACAGAAGTTAGTATAGAAAGCTGGGGATATGCACTTTTCAGGGTCACTTCCTCACAATAAATCTCACCTGTCAGTGTAATTCGGAGAACTTCCAGGAAACATAACACCATTCATTCGATTTAAACTACTGGAATTGTTTTTCCTATTAGGAATAAAAAAAAAAATGGTTAGTGAGGGTTCGGGGTAGGGGAGGCTGAAGTGGTGGTGCAAGCCTTTAACTCCCTAGCCTAGGATGGACTGCGGCTCAATCCCCCCAGTGCCCTATATGGTCCCCCAAGCATTTCTGAGAGCATAGCCAGGAGTAACCCCTAAGCATTAATGGGTGTGGTCCCAAAACAAAGAGAGGGTTCAGTTATTTTTGATAAGTATCGTAAGGTCTTAGATCACTGGGATGTATACACAGTAGCAGAGCACCTGCCTTACAGGCAGTTGGGCATGAGCTTAACCTTTGGCACTGTCATTTTCATCTTCAGCACCATAATCAAGTGCACTCACTGATATAACAAGTATGAGTAACCATCAGAAACAATGTTCAACCTCCAACCCTAGAGAGCACAAATAAAAGGAGGAGACATAAATTACAGGGTCAGGAGGTGGTACGAAGTGATTGCCCTCATGTGGGGGGCTCAGATCATCAATCCCCGACATGGTGCGGTGCTAAGAACCAGGAGCCACTCTCTAAACAAGTGGTCCCAAGTGAAATAAAACAGAAAATTACAATTCAGCGGTATGTGTTAATGTAATATAACTCAGTTATACATGGATGGATCTGGAGTATCATGTTAAGTAAAGCTAGTCTGAAAGAGAAATACAGATACAAAAGATCTTATGTCTTGAAAGATTGTACTTCTATCTTATTAACATGGTGTGTTCTTGAAAATTTTCAAGACAAATTGATTACAATCAAACACATTTTAATCTTTTTTGGGGGGGGCACACCCTGTGACTCTCAGGGGCCACTCCTGGCTATGCATTCAGAAATCGCTCCTGGCATGGAGGACCATATGGGATGGCGGGGGATTCAACCCAGGTCAATCCCGGGCCAGCCGCATGCAAGGCAGAGAAGCCCTACTGCTGCACTATTGCTCTGGCCCCTCAAATATTTTAATCTTAAACATTAATACGACCCCCCCCCCATTAGCTCACAGCAGACAGCAAACCCACATTCTCCAGAATTTGTAACATCGAGGAACAATTTGGGGAGAGAAACATCTGTATTTAATGTTTAGAAGCCAGGAATACTAATAAACCTCCTGTATTTCCTGGTATATCCACTCATAGGAAATGTAGATAGTACCAAAATCAGTGCTTTAAACCGGCATCTTACTTGTGATATAAATCTTATCAATTGATTATCCTTCCAATCACAAAGAGGGGAATTTCAATCCTAGATGGGCTAATAGTTTATTTTTTGGTTTGTTTTTGGGTGACACCTGGCACCATTCAGGGGCCACTCCTGGCTTGCTTTGGAGACTCTATGAGATGTTGGGGATCCAATTCCGGTCAGGTCCATGCAAAGCAACACTCCACCCACTGCACTATCATTCTGGCCCAAGAGGTCTAATACTGTAATGATATACCAGAAAGTTATCTAGGTATAGGATCCCAGGACCAAAAATCCTTAATAGTATATACATTTAAAACTTTTCAGGTTACTGGGGCCAGAGCGGTGGCGCAGTGGTAGCGCATTTGCCTTGCACACAGCTGACCTAGGATGGACCCGAGTTCGATCCCCTGGTGTCTCATATGGTCCTCCAAGCCAAGAGAAATTTCTGAGCATATAGCTAGGAGTAATCCCGGAGCGTCATGGGTGTGATGTGACCAAAACAAAACAAAAAAAAACTTTTCGGGTTAGTCATTTAATCTTACATAAATCCCTTTACTAGCAAAAACAAAAACAGGACCCAGAGAGATAGCACAGCAGCGTTTGCCTTGCAAGCAGCCGATCCAGGACCAAAGGTGGTTGGTTCGAATCCCGGTGTCCCATATGGTCCCCCGTGCCTGCCAGGAGCTATTTCTGAGCAGACAGCCAGGAGTCCACCGCCGGGTGTGGCCCAAAAACCAAAAATAAAATAAAAAAATAATACATAATATTATTGGCATTATTTTAAGGACAGGATGGGGAGGAGGCTCACAAGTACTTACATAGAAAATAAATACAACCTACTTTAATTAAAATATTAGAAGCACAAAAATCTCTACTTACTCTGAAGAAGGATAAACACAGCTAACAACCATCACATTCTGCAATAACAAAAGTTAATGACTTAATATGGAAAAATATACTACAATGTTAAGTTTGTTTTTAAAATGTATCAAAATCACTGTTGCAGATTGGGTAAAACAAAAACTATGGCAAAAAAATCGAATAGCCTAAACAGTTGAATTATTTTTGCCAGTCTGGTTTCTAACTCTATGTAGGCACTCTCACATTATACATTAGAATATCAGCAAAAAAGTATTTAGATTAACACATTTAAGTCTACTATAATGAATTTCCTTCTAAAAATGAGTTCCCAAAACTTGATGTGCAAATATATCTTACGTTCCAAAGAAAGAGACTCAAATTTTTGCTTAATTTTGCTTAATAAAATCTCAGACCACAAATTTAACTCCTATGCCTTGCGTATATGAGGCCCTGGATATATCACTGTCCTCCCCCCAAGAAAGCCCAAAAACCTATCCCAAAAGTCCTTAGATCTATTGATACTCAATACTCACTAAAAACTTAGGGAAATTTGGTATTTAATGTTTAGTCTTTGTTGATAAAATTGGTATTTAATATTTAGTCTTCCTACACACAGGAAACAAAGAAAAACATGTAACTTGGTTCAGGTCACAGAATCATGAAACTAAGTTCTGTTAACAGCAGTCAACACTGATTATTACTTACTATGGTTCAACGTTTTCAAATTAATCCATCACAAAACTTATTAAGTCCCAGGGTTGAAAAGAATCACCCTTAAATCAACATTAAGCATGTTTAATGTCCTTCAAAATGTCAAATTGAAGGTATGGAGCTATAAAGATAGTTCAACAGATTAAGCACATGCTTTGCAATGAGAATGTTTTGGCTTTGATTCCTGAGCCCAATGACGTCCAAGAATTTATGACTGAACCAGTCCCGTACTATGCAGACCAAGTGAACGTCAGGTGCAGCTAAACGACTGCCTTATGGGGCTGGTTGAGACACTAACATCCATGCAGCATCTTTTTTTTTCCTTTCTTTCTTTCTTTCTTCTTTTTTTTTTTTTTTTGGTTTTTGGTTTTTGGGTCACACCCAGCGGCATCAGGAAGGGACCATATGAGATGCCTGGAATCTAACCACCCACTGTCTGTCCTGGGTTGGCCCTGTGCAAGGCAAAGCTTTACCTGCTATGCTATCACTCCAGTCCCCAACATATTTGTTTTAGAACTTGGGGGACAAGAGGGGGAGGGGGGAAAGGGTCACACCTGTAAGTATTCAGAGGCTATTCCTGGCTATTCTCAGGGGCCACTGCTCACAGTGCTTAGGAAACAATGTGTAATGCTGCAATCAAACTGAGGTCTGTAGCATACAAAGCAAGATATACCTTACATCTTATATTATTTCTCTGTTTTATAACTTAAAAAAAAAAAAGGACCGTGTTTTAGGACCAATTACCAATGTCTAAGAAAAACTTCAGGTAGATAGGATAAGAAACAGTTCAAAGAACCCACAACAAATCAATGATCTTTGTCACTGTTAAGTTCATTTTCAATAACATTATAGATACCTTTTCTACTCCTCTGAGAAATTTGTCTGTTCCTGTATAGTTTCTCCTTGGATCTGTTAGCAATTCACAAAGTCGCTGAATAGTGAAAGGAATACTGAAAAAAGAATATAATTGAGGTCATTCATTATCAAGATAATTTAAAACATCATTTCTATTTTTAAAAAAACATTATCTAAAAAAAGAGCCTGGAGGGATAGTATGGGGGTAGGGCATTTGCCTTGCATGCAGAAGGATGGTGGTTCAAATCCCGGCATCCCATATTGTCCCAAGCTTGGCAGGAGTTATTTCTGAGCATAAAGCCAGGAATACCCAACAACAAACAAACAAGTCTAAAACTGAACATGCAGAGATCTGAAGAATAAACTATCTTCCAGAGAAACATGAACTTGAGGTAGGTCTTTAATAAGAGTAAGCCAGACACAAGTCCACAAGATGAATGTTCATGAGGCTAGAGATAGTTTTGGTAGGTAAGTTTTGGTGCTTGCCTTGCCCACAGCCAAAACGCTTCCATCACCCAACATTGCCAAGATCCCAGATCAGAGCCAGGAGTAAATATAAATAAAGCATGGTCAATCTGTTTGCAACATAACCCTATTTACTCATTTGCTGATGAAAAAAATATTCTGTAAACTCTTTTTAAGGTTATGGAAATTCAATACCCAAAAAAAGAGCACAGCTCAGACAAAGACATATACACACCAAACATCAACTTGATTACATTTTTTACTTGGTTATTTAAAAAAAAATTTACCTAGGCACCATAATCCATAATACTTTTAATAATAAAGTTTCAGACATATAATAGTCTAACATATCTACCAACAGTGTCAACATCTATAGTCTAATTAAATGATGGGGGTCACAATGACCAGAACACTAGCAAAGAGTATGTGGCTAATAAACTTACAGAGGAAGTTCTGTGAATAAACAATAAAATCTTTTTTTTAAGGGTCAGAAAGGGGCCAGAGAAATAGCACAAAGAGTAGAGCATTTGCCATGCACTTGGCCAATCTGGGTTCGATCCCTGGCATTCCATATGGCCCCCGAGTCTGCCAAGTGTGATTTCTGAGGGCAGAGCCAGGAGTACCCCCTGAACAGTGATGGTTGTGGTCCAAAATACAAACAAATAAAAAAGGTCAGAGAGAGTAAGAGTTAATTAAGGTCCTGATCTGATGCTTAAGCATAAATCCAAGAATAAGCTCTGACCACTTCCAGGTGTGGTCCCAAAGGTAAGGCATCTGCCTTGCAAGCGCTAGCCAAGGAAGGATCTCGGTTCGATCCCCGGCCCACGTGGTCCCCCCAAGCCAGGGGCAATTTCTGAGTGCTTAGCCAGGAGTAACCCCTGAGCATCAAATGGGTGTGGCCCGAAAAAACAAAAAAAAAAAAGTTTTAAAATGAATTCCCTATGTTACAAATCTAAAGATTACAGTGCAACTGAAATTAAGCTCATTATAGATGAAGTAACCATTACAATACAAAATATTATACACAGTAAGGATTCTTTTGGTACAAATGAAATGCAGATCAGAGAATAAGATTTGAAGTGACACCATATTCCCCCAAATGTTTAAGAACTCAGACCTGGATCCCCAATATGTCATAAAAAGAACAATCCCAAAGTATACTTCGAACCAAAAACATGAATTATCTCTACACTAAATTATTTTCCTTATAAAGAAAAACAAGTTAACACAAAACTTAAGTAAAGCTACATAACCATGAAATCAGATCCCTTCTCTAGTTTTATGCATAAATATATATTTTGTCTTTACTTTCTCATTGATATGTTAGCCTTATATTCAGTCTAATCTATACTACTTATACTTAGCTGGAAGTTATGAATATTCTCTGGTTATGAGGCTGGAGATAAAGTATATACAGTGGGTAAGGCACACAAGCCTTGCGTGGAGGCAACCCAGATTTTTTTTTTTGGTTTTTTTTTGGGTCACACCCGACTATGCTCAGGGGTTACTCCTGGCTGTCTGCTCAGAAACAGCTCCTGGCAGGCACGGAGGACCATATGGGACACCGGGATTTGAACCAACCACCTTTGGTCCTGGATCGGCTGCTTGCAAGGCAAATGCCGCTGTGCTATCTCTCCGGGCCCACAACCCAGATTTCTGAGCAACCATATGGTAGTACCAGGGATGACCCACCATCCCTGAGCAACACCAGTATGGTCCAAAATAAAAACTTTCAAGTTACCATAGTCTGCCTTTTTTTTTTTTTTTTTTGGTCACACTTGGCAGCACTCAGGAGTTACTCCTGGCAGGCTCAGGGGACCATATGGGATGCTGAGCAGGGCTGTCGTGTATTGGCCACATGCAAGACAAATGCTTTACAGCTGTGCTATCGCCCCAAGGTCTGCTTTCTATCAAGTTTGCTTAAGCACTGTTAGTATGTCTTTATGCAGTCAGACTGTAATGTATATGTACATATTAATAAGAGTTTGGGTATACATTGAATACCTCAAATGACAATTGAGATTTATTAATAATTTAACTGTAAAACAAGGTATAACAATATAGGGACTGGAACTGAGAATAGCTCACTGGGTTGTACCACATTATTTCATATAGGAGATTTGAATTCAGTTCCAGCACCATAGGTATTCCCCAGCACCTCCAAGAGCAATCTAATCCAAGCCAGGACGGCTCAATACTCCGTACTGCTGAGTTTGCCCCCCCAAATCAAATTTTAAAATATTAATCTAGCAAACAAGGGACTGGAGCACATTCTTTGTATGTAGAAGCTCCAGGTTCCATGTCCTATCAGTGTTCCTGAGCCAGGAAAAACTCTTCTTGTCATCACCAATATACAGAAACATCAGATAGCTAAATCCTTTCCATTTTAAATATCGAATCATATTACCATAAGACAATGAAAGGTAGAAAGTAGAGAAGTCTAAAAGGCTACTAAATGCTTTTTCCTATTTAGTCAACTGTGCTGAAAGAAAGTGAAAAGGGAAAATAAAAACACTTTTTTCAACAGATTCAATATGCCCAGTGAATAAACACAAATAATTAAGCAACAATACAAAATTTCTATTTTCCAAACCAAGGAGCAGAAAATTCACCAAATTAATGTCAAGGGAATAAGTGAACGAAGTAACAGACGCTAGAATTTACCCATCTCTAAAAATTCAAGTGTAAAACAATTAGAAAGGAATAGATTTTCCATCTATAACTCAGATTAGGAGTTTAAATTCTTTTGGGGTGCTAAACAACATTCAACTGAGTTTACATGGAAAAGAATCTGGTTGAACATCTTCACTAACAATTTAGAAAAAAAATCACCAGAAAACTATCATGCCAAAAGTAATTGTTCCATAGCTTTGTATATCTCTGAGACGTAACATGACAGATTTTTCAGTGCCTACTGATGGTGTACTTTTCCCTAATCCTCTCATAAACACAGTCATGCTATTTTAGCCAACTATGACACTGTTAATGAAATTAGCTGCAAATTACCAAAGAAATGAGAGGACCTCAGTGACTGCAACAGCATTCATCATTCTTACATTCTCAGTAAGGGACAAAACAGATTTCAAAAAACTACTTGGGGG
This sequence comes from Suncus etruscus, assembly GCF_024139225.1. NCBI lineage: Eukaryota > Metazoa > Chordata > Mammalia > Eulipotyphla > Soricidae > Suncus > Suncus etruscus. Next base: position 99,098,206 of record NC_064854.1, read on the forward strand.
CCAGAGAGATGGCACAGCAATAAAGCATTGCCTTGCATATGGCTGACCCGGGATAAACCCGGTTCGATTCCCAGCATCCCATATGGTCCCCGGAGCTTGACAGGAGCGATTTCTGAGCACAGAGGCAGGAGTAACAACCCCTGAGCATTGCGGGGTGTGGACCAAAGACCAGTCAATTAATAAATAAACTGCTTAAAAATAAAATAAAAACACTATTTGGATGCAAGCTACATTCTCTTAAAACTGTCAAACTCCCAGAACCAGAGAGATAGTAATGAGTTCAACCCCTCGTAACCAACCCATATGGCAAAAGTAATTCCTAAGTGCAGAGCCAGGAATAATACCTGAGCACAACTGAGTGTGGCCAAAACAAAAAACATCCTTCAAACTTCCTCTTTTTATATCACTATAGAATTTAACTAATAGGGGCTGGAGAGATAGCATGGAGGTAAGGCGTTTGCCTTTCATGCAGGAGGTCGTGGTTCGAATCCCGGCGTTCCATATGGTCCCCCGTGCCTGCCAGAAGCATTTTCTGAGCCTGGAGCCAGGAATAACCCCTGAGCACTGCCGAGTGTGACACACACACACACACACACACACACACACACACACACACACACACACACAAACTAATAGTTCTTAAATTGTATTCATGGAGCCAGGAATAACCCCTGAGCACTGCCGGGTGTGACCCAAAAACAAACAAACAAACAAACACACACACACACACACACACACACAATTAACTAATAGTTCTTAAATTGTATTCATGGTAACCATGAAAGGAAGATATTTTTAAAGCTGACCCCAGTTTGAGTAAGCCTTTATACTCTTGTTCACTATAATTCCTTACAAAGGAGATAAGTGGCAACAATTATCAATTTAATTGACCATTTCATTAAAGCTTCTACTTTTGTTAATTTTAATTTTCAGTGTTTCTCCCCTCAGAAACTAACTTCAATTCTGGAGAGTAGCTTTAATCCTATAAAATATTAAAGCTCTAAAGTAATTTTAAAAGGACAATAGGGGCCAGAGCAGTGGCGCATAAATTTTGGCTAAGTTTTAAAAAAAGAATTTAATGGGGTTGGAGTAATAGCACAGTGGGAGGGCATTTGCCTTACACGCAGCCAATCCATGATGGGCCCGGGTTCGATTCCCAGTATCCCTTATGGTTCCCCAAGCCTTCCAGGAGCAATTTCTGAGGGCAGAGCCAGGAATAACACCACTGAGGGTTGCCGGGTGTGGCCCAAGAAACCAAAACAACAAACAAACAAACAAACACACAAAAAGAATGTAAGCATTCAGCTTAATGTAATTCTACCATCTCCATTAAATAAAACACAGATATAGAACCATACTTTTATTCCTCTCATTCATTCATTTAATAAATTTGGTCTACAGATTCCTGACAGGAGTGATCTAAGCAGAGCCAGGAGTAAGCCCTGAACACAGTTGGTTATAGCACCAAAATAAAATCCAAAGAATAAATCTGAAAACCTATTAGTTCAGGTATTCACTGTTTCAGACTATTTGTTTTCTATTCTGCTTTGGAGCCACATCCAGCAGTGCTCCAGCGTTACTCCTGACTCTGCGTTCAAGAATTATTTCTGATAGGCTCAGAGGACCATATGGAATGCTGGGTATCCATGGCTGGACATGTTCAAGGTAAGCACCCTACCCACTGTACTCTGGCCCCTGATGTTCCAGTCAATTTGAAGAAGGAAATTACCTCTGCTCTCTGATAATATTTTTGCTTTGTTTTGTTTTTGCCTTACTGCTTGGCCCCACCATACCGGCCCTCTCTGATATAATATTACCACTAAAAATTATTCAAGTAAAAGATCACCTCACAATGTATTTTTTTTTTGCACCATGAAAACATATCAGATACCCACCATCAATGCAAGTAGGGCAAATATTACCTATTTATGAAATAGAAAATAATGCAGCTATTTCAATTAAACAAGTAAACAATCGGCACAGCTTTGATGTTTCTTAATGTTTTAAAAACTTCAATGTTCTGAAAGAAAAATACAATGGTTCTCTTATGTATTACTATGACCTGAAGATCTTTCTAAATTTAAAAATGTCATACTTTTGGGGACCAGAGTGATAAGAGTACAGTGGGTAGGAAGCTTGCCTGGGTGCTCTCTCTAATATTCTATAACTTTTGTTTATATATATTATAGGTTATTGATCCGAAGAGAGATGAATATGAGTACACAATGTGCATGCTTTGCATTTGTAGGCCCAGGTTTAATCCTATGCAACCACATGGTCCATGCCCCCCCCCCACTCTTCCCTACTAAAGTAGAGTAAGGTATGATCCAAAAAAGGAAAAAAGAAGGAAATTACAAATACTTGTGTTTATTTATTAACCCCTCTATATCCAGTACAATTTAACTTGGAACCATCAAAACTGGTATTTCAGATTCATTAGTAAATTAGCTTATCACAATATAGTAATACAATCTGACCTAGTTCTTCTTATACTTGTTTTCAAATAATAAGTCACTGCTAACTGAAAAAGGTTACTGCCATGTCTAATAATTACAAAACTATAACATTCTAAAATGTATCCAAGATGTATTTTTCTTCCTTGAACTCAATAGCAAATAATACACAAACACTCCTAATACACATAGTAGATATACCTAATACAGATTCTTCTAGATGTGTGCTTTTAAAATTAAAGTACTGACATAAAACGTGTATGTTCAAAAATAATTTCCAACAGCATAGCATAGTACAAAGTTAATATGCCTTTTTTCCTATCCCAAGCTCTTGGAGAACTAACTGGTAAGTATAAAACATGGTCAAATATTATCCTTAATATTTTGGAGACCAAATCATTAGCACAGCCGTAATGTGTTTGCCTTGCACCATGACCAACACAGGATGAACACAGGATGGACCGTGGTTCGAATGCCGGCATCCCATATTGTCCCCTGTGCCTGCCAGGGGCAATGATTTCTGAGCAAAACAAACAAACAAAAAAATATCCAGAGTATTTTGGTAACAGATCTAAAATATAAGCATAGGAGGATTTAACATGTTAAGCAATTTTCAAACAGCAACAAAGTAACCATGAGATATAACAGGCAATTTAAAGTCACATTATATCTTACTGCAAATCCCATGTGATTAAATATATGTAAAGAATGAGATCCTTTATGATATAAAAATACCCACAACCGAAACCCCTTCAGATAAAATCTACGACTAAATATGAACTCTTTTAAGTACTTCAAATGAAACAGACACAGTAACATTTTTTCAAGATCAGCTTTATTTTAGTGCAGAGTATCTTTCCAGTGCAATGTTTTTACAAACTACTGAAAATGGTTATTAGTTACTAAGGGTAGGGGGAAAGAGACTTAAAATTTGTAATAGAAGTCACCGAGTAGAATACTTTCATAAATATAAATTTTTCATTTTAAATGAAATGTTACTTCTTTCAGTGAAATACAGATTCTGTACAAGTATGAAGATTAATAAAACTAAATACAAAAAAGGAAAGAAAAAATTGAAAACATATCACTGCCATACCTATTTTAAAGATCAAATGTCACCTAAACCTCAAAAAATGTATTTTTTTAAAAAATATTTTAAGTACTTGTAAATACATAACACTTATTCTAATGGAGAAACAACGATCAAACAACCAGATACATCAACACTTAAAGAATTAAGTGCATACCCATTAAATCCAGTGACAATTTTCAGTATTCTTTCCTTCATTTCATCAAAAGGAATATATTCAACATTAGGGTTGGGAGGACCTCTTGGTTCAGGAGCTGAAGTTCTGAAATCATCCATCACTTTCTCCAGTTTGAAAATAAAATAGCCTTTAAATTGGGACCACTGAATCCTACAATAAAACAACAAATGATTAGAACACAAGATAGGTGTTGTAATATATTTACTTTTTTAAACAAAAAACACATCTTTGTTAGCAATGTACCAAAAACGACCGATTTTAAGAACCCCAATTCTAACTTTCTTAATTTTTGTTTTGTTGGGCCACACTCGGTGATGGTGATGCTCAGCAGTTCCTCCTGGCTACGCACTCAGAAATCGCTCCTGGCTTGAGGGACCATATGGGAAACCGTGGTCCGTCCTAGGTTAGTGCATGCAAGGTTTGTGCCACCGCTCCGACCCCTCTCCTAATTCTTGATTCAAACACAGTAATGTTTATTATTATAATGCTTATCTAAGATAATTTCCCATGGCTGGAGAGATAGTATAGTGGTAGGCCATTTGCCTTGCACAAGGCTGACCCAGGATGGACCCAGGTTCAAATCCCAGCATCCCATATGGTCCCAGAGCTACTAGGAGTGATCTGAGCAGAGCCTGGAGTAACCCCAGAGCACCGCCAGATGTGCCCCCCCCCAAAAACAAAACAAAACAAAAAAAAAAAAAACAAAGAAAAAGATTTCTCATCCAGAAAATAGATATGGTTTCTCCTTTTGCTGTCAGCTGTCATTTTTTAAAATATTTTGTCCTTTACTTATTGATGGGGATTGGAGGATTGAAGATACACCCAGTAGAGCTCAGGGGGACCACAGGAGATGCCAAAGATTGGTTCAGGGTCTAACTGTGTTCAAAGCAAAAGCCCTACCCACTATACTACCATACTGACTGAGTGACAAACAGCAGGTACAGTATGGCTTGCATGCAGATGACCTTGTATGCACCACATATGGTTGACCGAGCACACAAAAAATGATCCCTAAGCACTGAGCCAGGAGATCCCTGAGCACCGCTGGGTGTGGATCAAAACCAAAGAACAATATAAGTATGTGTCAAACCAAGAAAAAAAAAAAATCAAGTCAAAAGGTTGGGACTAGAGCAAAAACACGGCTTGTAGGTCAATTGCCTTGCACAGGGCTAGTCAACCCATTCAATCCCTGGCACCTCATGTGATTCCCCCAAGTTCCACCAGGAGTGATCTTGAGCATAGACTCAGGAATAAGTCCCGAGCAGCACTGTGAGTGACTCAAAACAAAACAAGTTAGGGCCAGATCCATAGCATGCCCCACAACATGACAAAAAATGTGGAATACACACACACACACACACACACACACACACACACACACACACACTCACTGTGACAAACTGAAGTAACTAAAATTAAAGGTGTTTCAGTTCTTTTTCTAACAAGTGGCCATAAAGTTAAGAAAAAAATTTCCTCATGTACTTATCCCCATCAATTTATTACGTCAATTTTAACGTAATTTACTGTGCTTCCATATTTTTGTTTTTGTTTTGTTTTGTTTTTGTTTTGGGGCCACACCCGGCAGTGCTCAGGGGTTACTCCTGGCTGTCTGCTCAGAAATAGCTCCTGGCAGGCACGGGGGACCATATGGGACACCGGGATTCGAACCAACCACCTTAGGTCCTGGATTGGCTGCTTGCAAGGCAAACACCGCTGTGCTATCTCTCCAGGCCCGTGCTTCCATATTTTACCATTCATATTACATGCCTTAATAGCCCAATTCCTTGAGTCAGAAATGCCAACCATCTTCCCGAGGAGTAGTAATTACAGCTATTGTTGGCAGTAGACATTTGGCTTATATAAACTCATATTTTTAAAACCATGACACCAGTACCTTCCAATGCTCAAACTTGAGGCCGAGATAGATAGCATGGAGGTATGATATTTGCCTTTCATGCAGAAGGTCAGTGGTTTGAATCCTGTCATCCCATATGGTCCCCAGAGCCTACCAGGAGCAATTTCTGAGCATGGAGCCAGGAGTGACCCCTGAGCGCTGCCGGGTGTGACCCAAAAACCAAAACAAACAAACAAACAAAAACCAGTGCTCAAACTTGAATGTACTTAATTAGCACAAACTACAGCATTAATGTCAGTGTGTTAAAATAAGGGAACTGTTTTCTGCATTCACTCTTCCATCCCAGCCAGCAATCCTACTCACGATCCTATAAACCCTATATGCCCTCAAAGTATAGCCCAAGAAGTCCAAGCTATTACAACTCTTTCATGTGTTAACATATGCACTGATCATGCAAAAGTATAAATGGGTAAAAATTATGGTAGTTTAGAATGAATCAAGACAATAACTGTAGGGGCCGGAGAGATATAGCTCAGTGGTGGATGTTGGCCTGGTCTTTGGCCAACCCAGCATGGAGACAGTTCAATTTCTAGCATCCCATTCGGTCCCCCAGTCTTCAAGGAGAGCCAGGAGTCACCACTGAACACTGCTGGGTGTGGCCCAACAGCCAATCAATCAATAATTAAAGTTTAAAAAAAAGACAGTAACTGTAGTGGTTGGAGTGATAGCACAGCAGTAAGGCCAACATAGAAAGAACCTGGGTTAGAATCCCGGCATCCCAAATGGTCCCCCAAACCTGCCAGGAGCAACTTCTGAGCTCAGAGCCAGGAGTGACCCAAGCGCTGCCAGATGTGGACCCCCCCCCCAAAAAAAAGACAATAACTGTAGAAGAAATCACCTTCTCCAAAATCCCAGATTGTAGTATAACTAAATACATGAATACAGATCTTTTTTACAACTAACAATTAAGTATGAAAGACTTCTGCTTAACAAAATGAAATAGGATGAATGTCTCAAAAAAGGTAAACTCAGTACTGGAGATTGAACTAATTATTTTTCATGAGTCTTTTTACTTCTAATGACCTTTAAGCAAGTAATGCTTATTTATGTCTGAAGAATTTGTTAAGACATTTTCTCGGGGCCGGAGAGATAGCACAGCAGCAAGGCATTCGCCTTAGATGCAGAAGGGCGGTGGTTCAAATCCCGGCATCCCATATGGTCCCCCGAGCATGCCAGGAGCGATTTCTCAGCATACAGCCAGGAGTGACCCCTGAGCACTGCCGGGTGTGACCCAAAACAAAACAAAAACAAAACAAAACAAAAAAAGACATTTTCTCAAAAACAAAGGAGAAAAAATTATGTCAAAACAAAATATTTGGCTGCAATGATAAAGTTTGAAATAAAAGAAAGCACCAAAAGCCTTGAAGAAATTCTTCACTGTGATCCTAAAAGGTTCTTTATGTATTATCAAGATATAGCATTTCAAATCATCCCAGTTTCATGAAGTAAGCTGTATGTCCTGAAAAATTGAAGGGAGTTGAGTTTTAATCCACAGTGCTGCCACACATGCTGAAAACATCCTGGGTAGTTATGTCGCCTGAGACTTCTCACTCTACAAGATTTCCTGACATACCACAGCTAGAAAGTGTGGTTCTGCTTGTCATGATCATTTGTGTGAGCACCACTAGAGTGTGATTCTCACTGTAAGCATATGTGCAAGCACAGTGATTCAAGTATTACGTTCAAATACATTCAACTGTGTGAACAATTGTTTAGGGATCTTTGCTACTCAGACACTACAAGAGCAGCCAAAGAAAAGAGTATAAAAGACACTTATCCTGTTTGACTATTTGGTTAAAGGTTCTTTTAAAAAATAGCATTCTGGAAAGACAGTGGAGTGCTTACTTTGCATGTGACTGACTCAGATTCAATCCCCAGCACCGAGTATGTTCCCCTAAGCCCCACAAAGAGTAATCCCAAAGAATAAAGCCAGAAATAAAATAATGTGTGGTCCCAAAACAGAAAAATCAATGTTTATGTATTATATGTTGTGTGACACCAAAAGCACAGAACTACCCTAAAATTGTAAGTTGTTTTTTTTTGTGTGTGTGGTGCTAGGCACACCTCACACAAAACAAGCAAATGCTTTTCTGCTGAGCTGCATCTCAAACTCCCATTCCCTTAAGTTAACTAACTACAAGAATGAAAAGGGGGGTGGGGGGGACAGGGGTGGTGGATGAAAAGGCAGCAGAGAGACAGAATGGGAGAAAACATCTTCAAAGCACACAGATCTAAGAATGTCTACTTAAGGAATTATGGGCAAAATATTTGAATACGGGGCCGGGCGGTGGCGCTGGAGGTAAGGTGCCTGCCTTGTCTGCGCTAGCCTAGGACGGACCGCGGTTCGATCCCCCGGCGTCCCATATGGTCCCCCAAGAAGCCAGGAGCAACTTCTGAGCGCATAGCCAGGAGTAACCCCTGAGCGTCACAGGGTGTGGCCCAAAAACCAAAAAAAAAAAAAAAAAAAAAAAATAGCATTCTGGAAAGACAGTGGAGTGCTTACTTTGCATGTGACTGACTCAGATTCAATCCCCAGCACCGAGTATGTTCCCCTAAGCCCCACAAAGAGTAATCCCAAAGAATAAAGCCAGAAATAAAATAATGTGTGGTCCCAAAACAGAAAAATCAATGTTTATGTATTATATGTTGTGTGACACCAAAAGCACAGAACTACCCTAAAATTGTAAGTTGTTTTTTTTTGTGTGTGTGGTGCTAGGCACACCTCACACAAAACAAGCAAATGCTTTTCTGCTGAGCTGCATCTCAAACTCCCATTCCCTTAAGTTAACTAACTACAAGAATGAAAAGGGGGGTGGGGGGGGACAGGGGTGGTGGATGAAAAGGCAGCAGAGAGACAGAATGGGAGAAAACATCTTCAAAGCACACAGATCTAAGAATGTCTACTTAAGGAATTATGGGCAAAATATTTGAATACGGGGCCGGGCGGTGGCGCTAAAGGTAAGGTGGCTGCCTTGCCTGCACTAGCCTTGGACGGACCGCGGTTCGATCCCCCGGTGTCCCATATGGTCCCCCAAGCCAGGAGCAACTTCTGAGCGCATAGCCAGGAGTAACTCCTGAGCGTTACTGGGTGCGGCCCAAAAAAAAAAATATTTGAATACATTACCTCAAAGCTATATAAATGGCTAATAAGCAAATGGAAAACTCAGTGCCACTAACCATTAGAGAAATGTAGTCAAAGCCAGAAATGAACTCCACATACTTGAGACTAATATACATTTTAATAATCAGAGAGCTTTCTTGAGCTTACTTCAAGATATATTCCCTCTACGTAAGTGTTTAGGGGCTACAGCTGCTCAGAAACTATTCCTGCCAGCGCTGTACTCAGGGGTTGCTCATGGGAGTTCTAGGGAGACCACATAGTACTGAGATCAAACTCAAGTCTCCCACATGCAAAGCTTGTGCTTAGTCCACTGACCTCTCTCAAATTGGTAAAAAAAAAAAAAAAAATAAAGTAGATTTTCAATAAATTTATAATGACCTAACTTACAAAGTTTTATTTCAATAAAAGTAATTCTTTCTAGTTTTGCTACTTATTACTAAAGGTCATAACCTGTTTTTTTTTTAACCACTATTACCATATACACCAAATATTCCAATTTTCCATTAACTATTTGCCAATCTGTAAAGAAAAAAATAACCATAAATTACAGACATGAGAACAAGAGATAATACATAGTGGTAGGGTGCTTAACTTGCATGCAGCTGGCCCAGGTTCAATCCCAAGCACCCAATATGGTCCCTGAGCCCACCAGGAGTGATTCCTCTTGAGCAGCCCGGAGTACACCCAGAGCACTGCGTGGTTTGCCCTCAAAGCCAAAGAAAAGATACAGACACTAATAGGAATAGACTGAGTAAAAAGTAATGGAGAAGTCCAAGTAAGCAACCACAGGGAGTTTAAAGACAACTAAAACTTACCTGACAATAATTAAATTCTAGGAGCCAAATGACAGCAGAGCAGATAGGGCATTTGCCTTTCAACTGACTGACAGAACTCAGGTTCAATCCCTGGTATCCCATAGGGTCCTCCGAGCAGTGTTAAGGAGTAATCCCTAGCTGAGAACAGCCAGTATAGTCCCTTCTCCCCCACAAAATAAAATAAAATAAAATAAAATTCTATAAACAACTGAAATCAATTGTGAAGATACTCCTCTTTTTTGGTTTGTTTTTGCTTTTTAGGCTACACTCAGCAATTGTTAGGGTAACTCTTGGTTCTGCACTCAGAAAATCACTTGAGGAATTACTGTACAAGGGACCATACAAAATGCCAGGGATCACACCTAGGTAAGCACATACAAGTCAAATGACCTATCGTTCCAGTCCCAAATACTTTTTTTGCTGTTTCTGATGTTGAGCCACAACTGACAGTACACAGACAGGCATTACTCCTGGCAAACTCTGGGGATGTCAGGGATCATACCTGGGTCAGCTGTGTGCAAGGTAAATGCACTAACCACTGTGCATTGCAATAGCCCTAGATACTTCATTTTTAAGTCTTCAAATATACCAGGTATTCTAAATTAAATTCATGAGATAAAATTCAACAGACACTGCCATTTATACAAAATGTGAAAGTTTTTGGAACAAAGACATGGAAAATGTTCTTCTGACTATCAATCTAATCTGGGCACAAAAACAAACCATGAACAATTAAAAATCTGGCAACAAAAAAATCTGGCAACAAATATTTTTTCTTAGAAACAGTATCACAGCAGAAACTAGAAAGGAGAACATTCCTATTTCTCAACATGAAATTCTAAACAGATGCTCATAAAACAAATATTTTCAAATTGTAGAACCATTTCCTCCACTTAAAAACTCTCAATAAAATCAACACTCAGGCCAGAGAGATAGTACACAGCAGATTAGGTACTTGCCTTGAATGAGGCTGACCTGACCTGGGCTGAATCCCTAGTTTAGGGTTCCCAGAGCACCCAGAAGTGATTTCTTTTTTTTAAACTTTATTGATTGATTAATTGATTAGTTGCTGGGCCACTCGGATCACTCCTGGCTCTACACTCAAATATCGCATCTGGCAGGCTGGGGGACCATGTGGGTGCCCGGAGTCAAACAGGTCCCTCATGGGTCAGCCATATGCAATGCAAATGCATTGAGAGATAACTGCTGTGTTATCTCTCCAGTCCTAAAGAAGTGATTTCTGAAGTGCGTAGCTCCCAAACAAAACAAATCTCCAAACCTGTACTGAAATTACCCATTAATGTAAATAGCCTTGTCTCCCTGTACTTTCTTTATTAACCCTTCCGTTTTTCCATTTATGCATCTCCAGAAAGGCAGAACACATCAGTAAAAAATACATCTTGGGCCCGGAGAGATAGCACAGTGGCGTTTGCCTTGCAAGCAGCCGATCCAGGACCAAAGGTGGTTGGTTCGAATCCCGGTGTCCCATATGGTCCCCCGTGCCTGCCAGGAGCTATTTCTGAGCAGACAGCCAGGAGTAACTCCTGAGCACCGCGGGTGTGGCCCAAAAACCAAAAAAAAAAAAAAAAAAACAACATCTTATCGAACACCACACTGACCCATTCCTCTGTAGGAAGTCAGAATTTTATATTAAAATCAACACACATTCCTTTTCATTTCTCATTTAAAGTATTTTCGAGGGGGGCCGGCGAGGTGGCGCTAGAGGTAAGGTGTCTGCCTTACAAGCGCTAGCCAAAGAAAGGACCACGGTTCGATCCCCCGGTGTCCCATATGGTCCCCCCAAGCCAGGGGCAATTTCTGAGCGCGTAGCCAGGAGTAACCCCTGAGCATCTAACGGGTGTGGCCCGAAAAAACCAAAAAAAAAAAAAAAAAAAAAAAAAAAAAAAAAAAAAAAAAAGTATTTTCGAGGGATTGGAGTGATAACATAGCAGTAAGGCGTTTGCCTTGCACTCAACAGATCTGGGACGAGCCCAGGTTCAATCCCTGGCACCCCATTTGGTCCCCCAAGCCTGTCAGGAGTGCAGAGCCACCAGGTATAAGCCCAAAACATAGAAGTATTTTCCAGAAGCTTGGAAGCAGAAATTCACTTTTCATTTTCCCAACTGGCTCTACATTTCTTTTGCCAGTGGCCACCATCTTAACTTGCTTCCTCTCACTGTTCCAAAAAAATACCAAATAATACTGATTACAGGGGTGAGGGGTGGGGCTACTCAAAGAAACTAGAGCACTTTTTTTTTTTTTTTTTTGGTTTTTGTTTTTTGGGTCACACCCGGCAGTGCTCAAGGGTTATTCCTGGCTCCAGGCTCAGAAATTGGTCCTGGCAGGCACGGGGGACTATATGGGGCGCAGGGATTTGAACCGATGACCTCCTGCATGAAAGACAAATGCCTTACCTCCATGCTATCTCTCCAGCCCCACTAGAGCAGATTTTTATTGGTAGGTTATTATGGCCCCAAGAATGCCACAAGTGACAGGGCCGAGAGGATTCCTAAAGAAATTACTGTCAGGGGCCAGAGAGATAGCATGAAGGTAGGGTGTTTGCCTTACCTCCAGAAGGATGGTGGTTCGAATCCCGACATCCCATATGGTCCCCCGTGCCTGCCAGGGGTGATTTCTGAGCACAGAGCTAGGAGTCACCCCTGAGCACTGCCAGGTGTGACCCAAAAACCAAAAAGAAAAAGAAATTACTGTCAGATATGGCCCTACAACAGTTTTAAACTTTGGGGGTGGGGGACTGGAGGCATGTGCACATTCCAGGTACTACTCAGAGAACTGTTAGTACTAGGGATGGGAACTTGAGTCACTTCAATGCCAGTCACATGTCCCACACTGAGACCCCGGGCAGAAAAAAAAAAAAAAAAAACAAGTGCTTTAAGTCTTTTGTTAAATAAACCCATGAACTGGTCCTGGTTGAGAATATCATTCACAATTCTTTTGCTGAGAATTACAGTGGCTTTTGCTGAGAATTACAGTGGCTTTTGAAAAATAAGGTTGGAACAATCAGTGGCAACATCAAGTGTCACAAAGCTTGAATAAAATAATACACATATTTGGGGAGAGGGTGTTTGCTGTCACACAACTTTGGGTCAATCTTGTGCAAAAGCTACTGTACTCTGGACCCTTCACATAATTATTTTAAATGAGATCCTAAAATTCAGACGACTAATTTAAAAAATACAATTGAAGGACAAGAGAAGAGTACAGTGGGCTAGGCACTTTGCTTTATACTCAGCCTGAGTTTGATATAGTCTCCCAAACGTGCCAGGAGTGATCCCTAAGTACGTAGCCAAGAGTAACCAAACTACTGCAAAGTTGTGGCCAAAAATCAAAACAAAACAAAAATCTCTATCCTAAATTTGTGTGGAACTACAAGATGCCAAATAACCAAAGCAATTTGAAGAAGCAAAACAAAGCCCAGGGTCTCTTTTTTCTGACTGCAAACTATATATATATATAATAAAGCCACAAGACTGAGTGCAGGAAGGCACTAGCATAAAAAAAAGATGTGGCTCAAATGGTAAAAAAAAAAAAAAAAAAAAAAAAAAGCATATGCTTTACTGTTTAAAGCAGTTTGATACCCGAGACCTCATGGGGAAAAAATTACAAAACAATGGAACCTTAGAAATAAAACATGCCATACACATATAATGAATTCATTATTTTTTCCCACAAAAATACAAAGCCTATTTAAACTGACCCTCAATAAGTAGGGTCAGGAAACAATACCCACATGCACAAGAATAAAAAGAATATACAGGGGCCAGAAAGATAGCATGGAGGTAAAGCATTTGTCTTTCATGCAGAAGGTCACCGGTTGGATTCCCGGCGTCCCATATGGTCCCCGTGTCTACCAGGAGCAATTTCTGAGCATAGAGCCAGGAGTAACCCCTGAGCACTGCTGGGTGTGACCCAAAAACCACCCCCCCCAAAGGAAAGAAGGGAGGGAGGGAAGAAGGGAGGGAAGAAGGGAGGGAGGGAGGGAGGGAGGGAGGGAGGGATGGAGAGAGAGAGAGAGAGAGAAAGAAAGAAAGAAAGAAAGAGGGAGGGAGGGAGGGAGGGAGGGAGGGAGGGAGGGAGGAAGGAAAGGAAGGAAGGAAGGAAGGAAGGAAGGAAGGAAGGAAGGAAGGAAGGAAGGAAGGAAGGAAGGAAGGAAGGAAGGAAGGAAGGAAGGAAGAAAGGAAGAAAGAAAGAAAGAAAGAAAGAAAGAAAGAAAGAAAGAAAGAAAGAAAGAAAGAAAGAAAGAAAGAAAGAAAGAAAGAAAGAAAGAAAGAAAGAAAGAAAGAAAGAAAGAAAGAAAGAAAGAAAGAAAGAAAGAAAGAAAGAAAGAAAGAAAGAAAGAAAGAAAGAAAGAAAGAAAGAAAGAAAGAAAGAAAGAAAGAAAGAAAGAAAGAAAGAAAAGGATATACAGCTCAGCAGTACAACACTCGTATTCCAAGTATGAGGTCCTAGACTCAATCCATGATTGGAGTGAAGGGGGGAGGGGGTAATTCTCCCACCACACACAAAACAGCTAAAAATGGTTCGAAATCAAACATCTTACTAAAACACTTCGAGAATAAAACTTATTTTTTTAAACCTTACTCAGTGCTTACGCGATCTAATTTGCATCATGGGAGAAGTTAACAATGAAGAATAAACAAAAGACACTGCATCAAACTAAGACTGCATAGATTTAGTTTGGATTGAGAATGTGCCTCAGAGGGAGAGGGAGAAAACAAGTCTTACATGTGTGAGGGCCTTGTACCATACATCTTCCTGTTAAGGGGGAGGGGTGGCAAAAAGAAACCTAAGCAACTGCATAGCAAACAATCAACAAAATGTAATGACAAACCTATTGAATGGGAGAAAAGATTTACAAATTCAATAAAGGCTAGTACCCAAATTACACAATAGGTCATAAAGCTCAAAAGCCAATAAATAGCAAAAGAATATAATGGCCAGCCATACTTTCCTGGTAACCTAATCCGGACTAATATCTCTGTGGCATTCTCACAAAGGGGGGCCCCCACACAGGCACTACAACAGCCCAATGCCACACCCTACACACTTCAACAGATAATGTTCCAGAGCTCCACACCTGAAAGTAAATAATACGAACAGCTAAATTCTCTCAGGTGAGAATGAACTACTTTCCAGAAGTAAATAGAGCCAACTCCCTATCCCTACCCACCCCCCAAAAAAAAAACCCAGCAGCCCCAGCCCCATAGAGCATCTTCCCTGCAGAAAGCTCCAAAACAAAATAATGACTGCTGCTATATCCCAGGTAGCCAGGTCCTGACTAAAACTTCTGTGGAAACTCAGAAAGGGGCTTGGGGAAGGAGGCGTGGAAGAGCCCCGTCTGCACAAATTACAACTGGGGGCCAGTTCACAGTCCCTCAGACCATTTGAGGGCAGGACTTCAGTAAAAACAAAAACTATGAACAAATTCCTATGCACACTGCAGAGTATCTTATTTTGAAGTGAAGAAACAAAACGGGAACAAATACAGTATGTGGCCAGCGGGCCATTGTTTGAGGACTACTGCACCCTTAGTCAGAAACAGCTGGACCCAGCAACTTAACCTTTTTAAATTGCCGAGCCACCAAATTTGCTTTTAATCTATAGGTTCATGGATCTTGAAGCTAAGCAGCACCTCAATATTTTATAGTAGTGTCATTCCAGCAGTATCAGAGAAAATCTGATGGGAAGGTTACCTGGTAACCAACCAACCTCAGTGATCCTGAATAGTAACATAGAAGGCTTAACTAGCAACAACCACAGCCCAGTAAATCCATACACTGACTTTAGAAACACCATGGGGGGTCAACATGGCAGCCGAGGCAGATGGGTCCTTCAGGCAGTGGCTGGTGCCAATTCTTTTGCCTGAGACATGCTACGACCAGATTTTTGTCCAGTGGAACTTGTTCCATGTTCCCTGCCTCAAGATTTTCCTCAGCAAAGGCATTGGGCTTGGCATTGTGGCAGGGTCACTAATGGTAAAACTCCCTCAGGTATTTAAAATGCTAGGTGCCAAGAGTGCTGAAGGACTAAGGCTTCAATCTGTAATACTGGAATTAGTAGCACTGACTGGGACAATGGCCTACAATGTCACTAACAGCTTCCCCTTCAGCTCTTGGGGCGAAGCCTTGTTCCTGATGCTCCAGTCACCATCTGCTTCCCGGTCCTGCACTACAAAGGACAGACTATGAAAGGTGCTGCTTTCATAGGCTGTTATGCGCTGGTCCTGCTTTCATCACTGACACCCCTGGCTATAGTCACCCTGCTCCAGGCATTCACCAACTACCACAATGGACACACAGGCCAGCTCTCAGCTCTCACTGTATTTCTGCTCTTTGAAGGCTCCCTGGCCCAAATCTTTACCTCTATTTAGGAAACTGGAGACCCCCTTCTGGCTGGAACTTTTGTGATCTCTTCCCTTTGCAACGGTCTCATTGCTGCTCAGCTTCTTTTCTACTGGAATGTGAAGGTTCCCCAGAAGAAAAAGCAGCAGTGGAATTGAGCAGCAGCATAGGCTGTCAGAATCATTCTCATCTATATTCAAACCAATGAAAATATTGTTGGTGGTCCCTAAATCTTAAAAAAAGGTGGGGGTAAAGACATAAGCTGGAAAAAAAAAAAAAGAAACACCATGGAGGGGAGGGCAGAGATAGCACAGCGGTAGGGCATTTGCCTTGCAAGCAGCAGATCCAGGATAGATGATGGCATCCCAAATGATCTACAAATGATCTACAGTGCCTGCCAAGAGGGATCTCTAAGAGTAAAACCAGGAGTAACCCGAGTGCAGCTGGGAGTGACCCAAAAAGCCAAAAAAAAAAAAAAAAAAAAAAAAACCACATCATGGGGAGATATTAGATATTAGTCATTCAAATTGACCTTTGTTGATCTAACCTTTGATACGTCCATATACCTTTGTGTTGCAATAAATAATATGAAGTAAACTTTGTGCCTGCATCATGGTGGTGGGTAGTAATTTGGGGACATGTATGAAGGGACACTGGTGGTGGGATTAGTTTGAATATTTAATGCCTGAAATGACTGTATTATGAACAACTTGGTAAAAAACGGTGTGATAATAAAAATTAGAAGGAAAAACACATGGGCCCGGAGAGATAGCACATCGGCGTTTGCCTTGCAAGCAGCTGATCCAGGACCAAAGGTGGTTGGTTCAAATCCCGGTGTCCCATATGGTCCCCCGTGCCTGCCAGGAGCTATTTCTGAGCAGAGAGCCAGGAGTAACCCCTGAGCACTGCCGGGTGTGACCCAAAAACTAAAAAAAAAAAAAAAAAAGGAAAAACATCTAATAAAATGGAAGAATCTCTCTGAATGAGAGTGCAGTTAGAGTAGACAAGGGATCACTAAGACAATGATAGTTGAAAAAGATCATTGGACAAGAAATGGGTGCTGAAAAGAGGTAAAGTGATATATAAGATACCCCAAAGCGGGGCAGGTGAGATAGCATGGAGGTAGGGCATTTGCCTTTCGTGCAGAAGGACGGTGATTCGAATCCCAGCATCCTATAAGGTCCCCTGTGCCTGCCAGGGGCGATTTCTGAGCATAGAGCCAAGAGTAACCCTGAGCGCTGCCGGGTGTGACCCAAAAAAAAAAAAAAAAAAAAAAAAAAAGATACCCAAAGCATACATTTTCAAAAGAAAAGACACTTCCAGACATTTTTTTCCCAAAAGCTACCAAAGCCACCATAACCAAAAACTTACTTGTGGGGCTTGGGGAAAAAAAAAAAAACTTACTTGCAGGGAAATGCAAATCATAACTACAAAAAGTTATCACCTCACACCTGTTAAAATAATTACCAATATGACAAGAGATTAGCACAGGCAAGGAAGGGGAAGACATGATTAGCGCTGGCAAGGAAGGGAAAGGGAGCACAGGCATATGCAAATTGTGCAACCACAATGAAAAAACTGCAAAACAGTTTTTCAAAACACTTCCACAACCACCAAAAAAAAAAAAAAAAAAACACCTCAATTTCCGGGTATGAATTCAAAGGAATAAACCTAACTTCAAGAGACAGCAGTATACCCATATTTACTGCATTATTACAATAGCCTACTAATAAATGAATCAAGAAAATAGGGTCTATATATATTTGTATATTACAAATATAATATTATAAATATAATTAATACAATTATAATTATAGATCCGAGGGCTGGAGCGATAGCACAGAGGTAATCCAGGATGGAGGGGTGGGTCAAATCTTAGCATCCCATATGGTCCCCCAAGGCCTGCCGGGAGTGATTTTTGAGAACAGAGCTAGGAGTAACCCCTGAGCGCAACCGAGTGTGACCCAAAAACCAAAAATGATATAGATATAGATAGATAGATAGATAGATAGATAGATAGATAGATAGATAGATAGATAGATAGATAGATAGATAGATAGATAGACAGACAGACAGACAGACAGACAGACAGACAGATTGACTGACTGACAGATAGATTCGTACAATATTATAGGAGGTGGGGCATTTTCTTATATGCGGCAGATCCAGGTTCAATCCCCAGCATTTCATATGGTCCCTCAAGCCAGCCAGAAGTGACCCCCTGAGCAGAGAGCCAGAAGACCTGAACAGAACTGGGTGTGGCCCCAAAATAAGAAACAAAAACAAAAAAGGGGAAATTACATCGTAATAACACAAAACTGGAAGTCATTAAGGTATAAGCCTGACAGAGATAATGCATGTGCTAAAGCTCTTGAAAGAGTAACTGCTGACCTTAAATGGCTGTGGTCCTCATGGCAGAGCCACCAGATCAATGACAAATGCTACAGGTTAACTTTGAGACCTTTGGCGAATGAATACTCGAGTCAAGACGGTATAGAAAACCCATTATAAGAACATGTAGAATTTCCATGAAATGCTATCAGTCATCCTGATTACTTTGGCAAGGTGGGTATGAAGCATTATCACTTAAAAAGAAATCAAAACTTCTGCCCAACTTGATAATCTGGACAAACTGTGGAACTTAGTAAACAGACCTGAGTTAATGCTGCCAAAAACAAGGCTGGAGCAGCTGCTATCATTAATGTGGTAAGATGGGACTACTACAAAGTCCTAGGGGAAAGGAAAGTTCCCAATGTAACCTCTCACTGTGAAAGCCACATTTTTTTTTCAGCAGAATAGCTCTAAAGAGTAGAGTGAGGGAGTGGGTAGGGTCTGTGTACTGGTAGCTTGAAGCCACCTAAAAGGAAAGTTTTTTAAATACTACAACTGCTTTTCCCAACCCTACTCCTCAAGAAGATAATACTGTATGATCTTCAAGGATGAAAACACCACTGACCAAGCAAGTAGAAATAAAGATAAACAAATGTAAGTACATTAAAATAAGAAGCTTCTGAACCTCAAAGGGAAAGGTGACAGGACATAGCCAACCCATCTGATGGAAGAAATGACTCACCCAATAACCAATAATGTCTACAATATACAAGACACTGAGAGATTAACAAGAAAAAAATTTAACCCACCAAAAAAATGTGAAGAAATGAATAGAAAGTACCTCTAAGAAGAAATACAGATGGCGGGGCCGGAGAGATAGCATGGAGGTAAGGTGTTTGCCTCTCATGCAGGAGGTCATCAGTTCGAATCCCGGCGTCCCGTATGGTCCTCCCGTGCCTGCCAGGAGCAATTTTCTGAGCCTGGAGCCAGGAATAACCCCTGAGCACTGCCGGGTGTGACCCAAAAACCACAAAAAAAAAAAAAAAGAAAGAAATACAGATGGCCAAAAAGCACACGAAAATGATGCTCCATGTGGGTCAGAGAAACGCAACGATAGCTCAGTGGTAGAATGTTTGCCTTGCACGTGGCTGACCAGGACGGACCTCAGTTCGATCCCCAGTGTCCTACATGGTCCCCCCCAGCCAGGAGCGATTTCTGAGCACATAGCCAGAAGTAATCCCTTGAGCATCACTGGGTGTGGCCCAAACCACTCCCCAAAACAGGTAAATCTCACACCAGAGACTGGCACACATCAAAAAGAATAACCTTCCATGGAGGTAAGGCGTTTGCCTTTCATGCCAAAGGACAGTGGTTCAAATCCCGGCATCCCATTTGGTCCCCTGAGCCTGCCAGGAGCGATTTCTGAACATAGAGCCAGGAGTAACCCCTGAGCACTGCTGGGTGTGACCCAAAAACCAAAAAAAAAAAAAAAAAAAGAATAACCTTCAGTGCTTGTGTAGATATGGGAAGGGACTCTCATTCATTCATTTCTGGTGGGAATATCAACTGATCCAACCATTTTGGAAAATAATATGGACATTCCTCCAATAACTAGAAATTGAACTTTCATATGACCCAGCAATACCACTCCTGGGAATATGCCCTAAGGACCCCAAACTCACAACATAAAAAAAGGAATCTGCACTCCTACGTTCATTGCAACACTATTCATAATGGCCAGAATCTAGAAACAACCCCAAATGCCTGAGAACTGGTGAGTTTAGGATAAAGAAACTGTGGTACATCTACACAATGAAATGTGTAGGAAAAAAAAAAAATGAAGTCCTGAAATCTCCATATCCATACATGGATGGATATGGAGAGTATTACGCTAAGCAAAATAAGTCAGAGGGAGAGGGACAAAGAATAATCACACCCATTTGTGGGATATGAAAATAAAAAAAGAGTATGGTAATACTACCCAAAAACAACAGAAATAAGTGCCAGGAGGACTGATCCATGGTAGATGCCTGCAACAAATAGCAGGGGAGTGCAGTTAGGGAAGAATGGACCACTATGACATTGGTAGTTAAAAATGATCACTATGGACAAGAATTGGATGTTGAAAGGAGATAAAGTGATATGCATGATACCCCTTAAGTAACAATACTGCAAAGCAGTGTCTAAAAGGAAAAAAGGAAGGATAGGAGAGGGAGAGAGGAAGCGAGAGAGAAAACATGAAAGCCCAAGTGAGAGAAGTAGAGGAAGTGTCATAGAGGCAGGCAGGGGGAGGGAAAAAACCAAGGACATCGGGGGAGGGAAATATGAACTGGTGGAAGGTTGGGTATTGGACACTGTATGACTGAAACTCAATCATGAATAATTCTGTATGTGTATCACATGGTGATTCAATTAAAAAATTATTTTATAGGGGCCAGGAAGGTGACGCTAGAGGTAAGGTGTCTGCCTTGCAAGTGCTAGTGTGGGACGGACCACAGTTTGATCCCCCTTTGATCCCCCGGTGTCCCATATGGTTCCCCCCAAGCCAGGGGCGATTTCTGAGCGCATAGCCAGGAGTAACCCCTGAGTATCAAATGGGTGTGGCCCGAAAAAACAAAAAATATTATTTTATAAAGGATAAGTCTACATAGGATTCTTTTTATGTGGAATCTTTTCTTTTTCTTAAAGTTTCATAAAGTAGGGCCCAGAGAGATAGCACAGCGGCGTTTGCCTTGCAAGCAGCCGATCCAGGACCAAAAGGTGGTTGGTTCGAAACCCGGTGTCCCATATGGTCCTCCGTGCCTGCCAGGAGCTATTTCTGAGCAGACAGCCAGGAGTAACCCGAGCGCTGCCAGGTGTGGCCCAAAAACAAAAACAAAACAAACAAACAGGGCCGGAGAGATAGCATGGAGGTAAGGCGTTTGCCTTTCATGCAGGAGGTCATCGGTTCGAATCCCGGCGCCCCATATGGTCCCCTGTGCCTGCCAGGAGCAATTTCTGAGCCTGGAGCCAGGAATAACCCCTGAGCACTGCCAGGTGTGACCCAAAAACCAAAAAAAAAAAAAAAAAAAACAAACAAAAATAATAATAATAATAATAATAATGAAGTTTCATAAAGTAGGGCCCGGAGAGATAGCACAGAAGCAGCCGATCCAGGACCAAAAGGTGGTTGGTTTGAAACCTGGTGTCCCATATGGTTCCTGTGCCTGCCAGGAGCTATTTCTGAGCAGACAGCCAGGAGTAATCCCTGAGCAACACCGGATGTGGCCCCCCCCAAAAAAAAAGTTTCAGAAAGTAGTTGGTATACTATCTCCATCGAAGACTATCGAAGGATCTATGGGGCCGGAGAGATAGTAGAGAGGTAAGGCTTTTGCCTTGCACATAGCAGATCTAGGACAGATGGTGGTTTAATACCCGGCATCCCACATAGTCCCCAGAACCTGCTAGGAGTAAACCCCTGAGCGCCACTGGGTGTGACTCCAAAAAAAAAAAAAAAAAGTACCAAACAAAAATGAATGTCTGAGGATCTAATGTATGTATAAAATAGTGAGTCCATCTGCTAACACTATTATATAACTAATTTGCTAAAAGCAGCTTAAATGTTTCTACACATATACTCTATATAATTTTGAATGTGTTAACTAGAAGAGGAAAGGGAGAAAACCTTGCACAATGTAGAGGTATATCAAATCACCATAAGGTACACTAACTTTAAATCTTTAACACTACATATATTCATGAAGCTATGGTTGTAGGTTTGTTTGGTTTCCCTCCCACACTCACTCTTTCTTTTCCTTCCTTCCTTCCTTCCTTCCTCCCTCCCTCCCTCCCTCCCTCCCTCCCTCTCTCTCTCTCTCTCTCTCTTTCTTTCTTTCTTTTTGCCATACCCAGCAAGACTCAAAGGTTATTCCTGGCTCTGCACTCAGGAATTACTCCTGGCGGTGCTCATGGGACCGACCATATGGGGTGCCTGGAATCAAACCCAGTTTGGCCACGTGAAGGAAAATATCCTAAATTAACCTTAAATTGTAAATTGCTCCGGTCCAGAGATAGAATAAAAAACAAACAAACAAACAAACAAAACTGGAGTAACCCTGAGTGTGGCCAGGTGTGAACCAAAAACCAAAAAAAAAAAAAAGACCACTGGAAAAAAAACAGACTTCATATCCTGATTAATGAATTTTCCCAGTATTTGAATAATTTGCATATATACACACAAAACTGAATAAAAGTTAGAGCTATTTATTTAACCCCTTTGGAGGGGAGCACTTCCAGCAGTGTCTGGGGGAAACTTACGTGATGCTAGGATCACACCAGTCCTCCCACATGTTTTGTTTGAGCTACGTCTCTAGTGCTTAATATTCTCTTAAAAAGAAACTCTGGGGGCCGGGCGGTGGCGCTGAAGGTAAGGTGCCTGCCTTGCCTGCGCTAGCCTTGGACGGACCGCGGTTCGATCCCCCGGTGTCCCATATGGTCCCCCAAGCCAGGAGCAATTTCTGAGCACATAGCTAGGAGTAACCCCTGAGCGTTACCGGGTGTGGCCCAAAAACCCAAAAAAAAAAAAAAAAAAAAAGAAACTCTGTTTATGAACAAGGAACACAATAAAAAATTAAATTAGAGTGGCACCAGAGGTCCAAGTTTAAATGGCTAAAGTTCAAAGACAACCGAAACTTTACAAATAAAAGTATTTATTAAAAAAGTTCCCAAAGAGAAAATAAGCACTGGAAAGGATGTGGGGACTATGGAGCCCTGTGCAATGCTAATAATTAATTCAAAATGCTACTGTCACTGCAGAAATCGGTTCTTCAACAAGTTAAATAAAGAATTACCACAGGAGGCCGGAGAGATAGCATGGAGGTAAAGCATTTGCCTTGCATGCAAAAGGTCAGTGGTTCGAATCACGGCATCCCATATGGTCCCCCGAGCCTGCCGGAGCAACTTCTGAGCATAGCACTGCGGGTGTGACCACCCCCCCAAAAAGGGGGATTAAAAAAATTACCACAGGGTAATTCTACATTTTAACCTGTATACGTCCCAGCAATACTCATATATATAAATACATACATGTTCCAGGTATATGACATGTGAAAATACTACATGTTCCAGCAATTCCACTTCAGCAATCCCCCATTTATAATTAAAAGAACTAAAAAAAAAAATTCATAAACCTGAACACCAATGCTCATGGTAGCATTGTCCACAAAAATCAAAATAACCCAAATCTCTATTTAGAGGCATAAACAAATTCTGTTTATTTACCTAGAGTAATTATTTTACTTAAAAATGAAGAAAATTCTGACCAAACCACACAATGAATTTATGCTAAGTGAAATGAATCAGATGAAGAAACAGAAAGCAGAATGTTGGTGTGCAGAGGCTAGTGAAAGGAGGCACTGTTACTTAATAGGTACAGAATTTGAAATTATGAAAATCGTCTGAACATAGTGGTGATGGCCACACAGTTACCTAACTGCCTCAATTGTCTTCTATAAAGCTGGGGAAAATAGTTTAAATGGTAAATGTTTTAGCACAATAAGAAAATTAATACCCAGAATTAAAAACATTAGTTTTCAAATTGAAAGATTACAAGGCTTCTTGAAGTTTGGAGTGATAGTACAGATATGAGTCTAGTCTTGTACCTGGCTCACCCAGTTTGATCCCTGTTACTCCATATAGATTCCATACCAAGCCCAACCAGGAGTGATCCCTGAGCAAAGCCAGGAGTAAATGAAAGTCATGAATAGCAGAGCCAAACGGGTGTGGCCCAAAAACCAAAAACCAAAAAAAAAAAAAAAAAAAATCCATCATTTTTGGGGGGTTCACATCTGGTGGCACTCAAGAGTTACCCGTAGCTCTGTGCTCAGAAGAGCTCCTGGAGGCTCGGGGGACCATATGGGATGCGGGATTCAAACCAGGGTCCGTCCTGTGTTGGCCACATGCAAGGCAAACACCTTACCACTCTGCTATCACTCCAGGCCCCAAATAATCCATATCTTGACCAGAGAGTCTAAAAAGGAAGGCACTTGTCTTGCATGTAGTCAACTTAAGTTTGAACCCCAAGTAGTCAGGAGTAAGCCTGAGCATAGCTGGGTATGAATCCAACATAGCCCCCCCCCCATTCCAATAAACAGCACAAGTCTATTGGAAAATATTAGATTATGTTCTCTCCGAATTCAACATTAAACCCAAAACCCAGAAAGGACACTTCGAGATAATAGGAACAGATTAGTAATGAGGGTAGGTCACTTAAGACAGAATTGGTGTCCTTAATAAAAATATTCAGAGATCAGGCTTTACTCCTTTTTGCCCTTCACCACACTATCTTTTGCCCCTCTAGGCCATGTAATGATAGAGCAAGATGGTAAACATATCTGCATTCCATTTTAGGAAGAGAACCTCCACACACCCAACCATGCTGGCACTCTCATCTCTACAATTAGCCTCACTACTCTGATAAGTTTGTTAAAACTGACCAACCAATATTCTCTTAGAATAGTCCAGGCTACGGGCCAGAGAGATAGCATGGAAGTAAGTTTGCCTTGCATGCAGAAGTCAGTGGTTTGAATCTCGGCATCCCATATGGTCCCCTGAGCATAGAGCCTGAAGTAGCCCCTGAGCGCTGCCGGGTGGGACCCAAATATCAAAAAAAAAAAAAAAAAAAAAATTGAGCTCCCATAGGATCTAACAACACCATTCCTAGCAATATTCCGTAGGAACACTTAAAAAACACTCACTCACACACACACACACACACACACACACACACACACACACACACACGCCCTCTGCACTCCTACGTTCACTGTAGCACTATTTACAATAGCCAGAATCTGAAAAAAAAAAATCCTGTTGTTTAAATAAAAAGGAAAACGATGGGAAAATGTGTTCATCATTAGCAGGGAAATGCAACTCAAAACAATAAAATATTTCACACAGATGAATGGCGACTATCAAAAGACTGGATAACAGCCAGTGTTAGAGATGTGGACAAAAAGGAACTTTAATTCACTGTTGGTCGGAATGTCTGATTCAGACTCTATGCCTCAAAAGAGAAGAGTAGCTACAGGACTCAGTGATTCCACTCCTTTGCATCTATGCCCAAGACAAACAGACAGAACACACACACACACACACACACACACACACACACACAACACCCTGTTTGTTCGTTCACACACACACACACACACAAAACACCCTGTTTGTTGCAGCACTTAGCACAACTAATTACTATGTAGCTGTAAGAAATTATTGAATCCGGGGCCGGGTAGGTGGCGCTGGAGGTAAGGTGTCTGCCTTGCAAGCGCTAGCCGAGGAAGGACCGCGGTTCGATCCCCCGGCGTCCCATATGGTTCCCCCAAGCCAGGGGCGATTTCTGAGCACATAGCCAGGAGTAACCCTTGAGCGTCAAACGGGTGTGGCCCAAAAAAAAAAAAAAAAAAAAAAAAAAAAAAAAAAAGAAATTATTGAATCCTACAGTTCACTGCAACATGAATTGAACTGGAGGTATTATGTTAAGTAGAATGACACAGAAGGAGGACAAACACCAGATGATCCCACTCACCTGCAATAGAGATAAAATAAGGGAGTAGACCATCTCAAACAATGAAAAACTCTTTGCCTAGGAGCCAGGTCAATAGTACTTGACCTGTGCATTCATTTGGTCTCTACAGTAAGTCAGAAGTGATCCTGAGCGCAGCAGTTGAGCTTGAACACCACCAGGTGTACTCGGACAAAAACATTCTAACAAAAAAAAAATCTTTCTGTGTTGTCCTTGTATTACAAAACAAGATTATCAAATTGGGGGGAGGGGAGTGGAAGAGTACTTAAGATTCTGTAAGAGGTTTCACAGCGCTAATGGTGGAGAGCTGAGGCATAATTTTATATATAAATAACAATTTCCAAAGTGTATTTATATATGTGCCCTTGTACTGAACCACTGACCCAGTTGGCTGAGAAACCACCACCCACCCCACAAATTTCCTTGGAAATACCCTCCAAAAATTCAGTCATTAAAATTAAATACATTTCCCATATTTTGTATTTAAAAATCTCTCACTAGGGCCAGAGAGATAGAGTAAGCTGTAGGACGTTTGCCTTGCACGCAGTCAACCCAGGACATAAGGTGGCTGAATTCAGGTTTCCCTTAGAGTCCCTTAGCATGCCAGGAGCGCATGCTCCTAAACGCAGAAACAGGAGTAACCCCTGAGTGCCACCAAGTGTGACCCCAAAAAATAAAAATAAGGGCCGGAGCGGTGGTGCAAGCTATAGGGCATTTGCATTGCACGCGCTAACCTAGGACAGGTGGTGGTTTCATTCCCTGGCATCCCATATGGTCCCCCAAACCAGGAGCAATTTCTGAGCGCAAAGCCAGGATTAACCCCTGAGTATCACCGGTTGTGGCCCAAAACAAAATAAATAAAAAAAAAAAAAAAAAAAAAATCTCTCACTAGTAAATGTCACTATTTGTCTTTGGAATGTAATTGGAGATAAATGACAGGAAAAAACTCAATAAAACAATTAACGAAAAGCAATTTATTGTAACTACCCTTTTTAAATATTGTGGTTTAAGACTCAAATTATTGGGGGGGGAGACTCAAATTATCGCTTACACATATTCCTAATGTAATAAAATACATTTCATCTGGCTACTATTTTTATCAATAAAAATCTAGCAATTACTGAAGGGGGGACAGCTCAATGGGCATGCATGCAGGAATCCTGAGATTCTATTTCCAGAACTGCATAGTTCCCCCCAAGCACTGCTGAAGTAGCTGAAATACAACTTAAAAAAAAAAAAAAAAACTGCGGGGCTGGAGAGATAGCATGGAGGTAAAGCATTTGCCTTTCATGCAAGAGGTCATCGGTTCGAATCCCAGCGTCCCATATGGTCCCCTGTGCCTGCCAGGAGCAATTTCTGAGCATGGAGCCAGGAGTAACCCCTGAGCACTGCCGGGTGTGACCCAAAAACCACAAAAAAAAAAAAACTGCATAAACTTAATAGATTATTAAATGAACACAAAATATTACAAATGACAATAAACTAATGCAAAGAAACTAACACGAAAATAGTGAGGGCTGTAGAGAGACTTCAAAGGGCAGGCGGTCTTCACATGCAGGAGGCAGAGTCTGATCTCTGGCACCACATATTTTCTCTAAGCACATTGAATGACACCTGAGAACCAAGCCAGAAATAGTCCGAGTGCTGTTGGCTGTAGCCCAAAAAAGCAAAAACACAAATACCATTTCTACCTACCAGCTTTTCAGATTTAAGTCTAATAATGCTCAGTACTAGAAAGGTAACTGTATAAATGCTTTATATGCTTTTAGAATATAACTTTATATGCTGTTAGTACAAGGGTTGGAGTAAAATGTTTACAAGGCCATTTTACTTGCCAATAATGTTTACATACAATAATGTTTACATGGCAATAATTTGTCATCGTAACAATTCACATAAATTTAAATCTAGAGATTTCATCCTATATCTGTGTCAATGTGAATATGCAAGAGTAATTGAACTGTTAATAACTAACTGTAAATTACCTAAAGCACCAAAGATGACAAATTAAATAACATACCACTTGAGACCAGAGAGACAGTACAGTGGGTAGGGTAACTTGCCTTCCACACATGGAACTGAGCCAGATTCAATTCCTGGCATCCCATATGAACATTCATACTTTCAACATTGCCAGTAGTGATTCCTAAGATCAGAGCCAGTAATAAACCCAAAGAAGCACCAGGTGTCCAAAACCAAATAAATGTATAATATTTATATATACATCACATCCAACTATAAATAATTCTATATAGTTCATAAAAACAAAACTGAAGCTGGAAAAATAGTGGTATAGCAAGTGAGGCATTTGCTTTGCACACAGCCAACCTGATTTCAATCCCTGAATCCCAATTGGCTAAGCACTCCAAAAAAGTGATCCCTGAATAGTCAGGAGTAAGCTCAAACCACCAAGAAGTAGAGCCCAATCTCCCCAAAAGTAAAAAAAAAAAATTGTTTTGATAGTATTCAAATACAGCCACTAACACAAAAGCAAACTTAAGTTTGATGATGGTATGTTTTTTCAAAAATAACATATGCACATACATGCAGAAAAAAACTTTATTCATATACAATTGTCAACAGAGACAGAATGTAGCTCAATGGTAGAAGAAAGGGAGGGAAGATTCAGGAGAGTTGGGTACCACAGTACCACTATGTGGCTCACAAAAATTAACAGGCTATATTTTTCACTGTGAATGTTTTTATGATTAAAAAAAAACACAAGCTTATCAACGCAGTGTTAATTTTCATAAATAATGGAAAAATTTTACAAGATTTTTTTTACAGTCTAAGAATATATGTAATTTATGTGATTCATCTAACTTTTTAACCAAAATGAAGACAAATCTAATAAGGCTGCATATAATAGTTTCCATAGTTAAGATCCTCAAAAATAAGATTTTAACCTCTGGTTAAAAATTTACAACTTTGAGCTGGAGAGATAGCATGGAGGTAAGACATTTGCCTGGCATGCAGAAGGATGGTGGTTTGAAGGATGGGGGGGAGGGAGAGAGGGAAAGAGGGAGAGAGAGGGAGAGAGGAGAGAGGGAGAGAGAGACAGAGGGACAGAGGGAGGGAGGGAGGGAGAGAGAGGAAGAGAGAGAGGAGGGAGGGAGAGAGAGGAAGAGAGAGAGGAGGGAGGGAAAGAGTGAGGTAGAGAGAGGAGGGAGGGAGAGAGAGAGGGAGAGAGAAGGAGAGAAGAAGAAAGAGAGAGGGAGAGAGGAAGGGAGGGAGAGGGAGGGAGAGAGGGGGAGAGAGAGAGAAATGCCAAAATAAATACATGGTAACAGAGTTTTATCATCCCAACTACCATCTAATATAAATTAGGACACTAGATAGACATTGGTATGATCAGATATGTGCAAAAGTAAGTCGCACTTTACCACATTCAACATACTTACAGAAATAGTTCCTCTACAAAGGCAATAGAATAGATGGCCCAGTTAAAGAACCAAGATTTTAGGGAAAAGAACATTTGAGACAAAATAGCCACTCAATGCAAAGGATCAATGTAACCCGATCAGAAATTAAAGGGGGGACATCACAACAGACACCACCACAGAAATTAAAAGTCATCAGAGATTACTGTGAGACACTTTATGCCACAAAATAAGATAATCCAGAAGAAATGGATAAATTCTACTCCTATAACCACCTCTTAAAACCGAATCAAGATTATTTACCCAAGATGATTTGTCATACCTAAATAGAAGTATCACTATTAAAAAATTGAAATGATAATCGAAAGTCCTTCCAAAAACAGAAGTCAAGACCCAGAGGGATTCACTAATGAATTCTTTCAAACAATCCTATATAGAGGATCGATCTGTGCTTGCTTCGGCAGCACACATACTAAAATTGGAATGATACAAAGAAGATTAGCATGGCCCCCGCGCAAAAATGACACGCAAATTCGCGAAGCGTTCCATATTTTAAAAAAATTATAGAGGATCGATCTACTGTCAATCCTTTCCAGGCTCTTCCAACAAAATGAAGAAACACTCTCAAATGCAATTTCTATAAAACTAACATCACCCTCATACCAAAGGCAGACAAAAAAAAAATTACAGGCTGCTGATTAACATGGATACAAAGATCTTTAACAAAAATACTAGCAAATAGAATCCAACAATGCATTAAAAAAGATTATATACCATGGCCAAATAGGATTCATCCTTGGGATGCAAGGATAGTCTAATATATAACTAGTCAACATAATATACTTTATCAAAATAAGAAAAAATAAAATTCATATGATCATATCAAAAGATGAAAAAAAGCATTCAACAAGATTCAGCATCTATTCATAATAAAAAAAATTTTCAACATAAAGATCCCTCAAGATCAGGCACAAGACAGGGTTGTAGACTCTCCCCCACTTCTCGTTAATATGGAAGTACTTGCCATACCAATTAGGCAAGAAAAAGATATCCAGGGCACCCAGATAGGAAAGGAAGAAGTCAAGCTCTCACTGTTTGTGAATGATATGGTATTATATCTGATTTACCAAGAAGCTTCTAAAATATTACTTTTACAGTATTTACTTTTACAGTAAAGTGGCAGGTTAAAAAATTAACACAAAAAAGTCTATGCCCTTCCTATATACAAATAATGAAAGAGAAATTGAAAAAGCAATCCCATTCACAGAAAATCAAGTGCCTCAGAATCAACTTAACTAAAGAACTGAAAGGCCCATACAAAGAAAACTACAAAACACTACTTCAAGAAATAAGAGGACAGGACAAAATGGAAACACATCCCTGCTCATGGATGAAAGGATTAACATAATTAAAATGACAATACTCCCCTCAAAGCTTTGTACTGATTCAATGCAGTTCCAACAGGATACCCATGATGTTCTTCAAAGAGATAAATTGAACACTTCAGAATATGGAACAATAAACCTCCATCATAACTCCACAAATAAATAGCTAAAGCAATCTTTGGGGATAAAGATGAGAGGGAAGTACCCTCAACATCAAACTCCAACACGGTAGTAATTAAAATAGCATAGCACTGGAATAAAGAGATCCTCAGATCAATGGAACAAAATTGAATACTCTGAAACAAATCCCCAGTTATAAATTACTTTCAATAAAGGAGCGAGAAATTTAAGTGGTGCAATGAAAGCCACTTCAACAAGTGGTGCTGGGAAAACTGGTCAGCTACGTACAAGATAAAGAACTCAGACCTCTTTCTAACTATACACAAAAGTCAAATCAAAGTGGATAAATATCTTTCTTTATATTAAGGCCTGAAACCATAAGGTACAGAGAGGAAAACATATGAAGAATGCTTCATGACATTGAAGCTAAAGGCATCGTCAAGGACGAATCAACTAGCAAGTAGAAGCAACGATAAAGAAGACATGGGGGCCAGAGCAATAGCACAGCAGTAAGGCACTTTTGCCTTGCAGGCGGCCAACACAGGACAGACCCGGGTTCGAATCCTGCAGACTCCAGAGCCTGCTAGGAGCGACTTCTGTGCACAAAGCCAGGAGTAACTCCTGAGCTCCACCTAGTGTGATCCAAAAACAAACAAACAAAAAGAAAAACAAAGGGACATTAAATTAACAAGTTTTTGCACCCCATAAGAAACGTGACAGGACACAAAGACAGCCCATAAGGTGGGAGAAATTACTTATAAGGAGTTAAAAGCTAAGAAATAAAGGCATTGAGAGCTTAACAAGAAAAAAATATCTAACTTCGTCAAAAATGGGGAAAAGAGATATAAAACATTTCCTCAATGAAGAAATTCAGATTGGGGGGGGGGGGGAGCTGGAGCAATAGCACAGCAGGTAGGGCGTTTGGTTGCCTTGTATGCAGCCATCCTAGGTTCCATCCCCAGCATACCAATTGCTCCTGAGACTGCCAGGAGAAATTTCTGAACACGGATCCAGGAGTAACCCCTGAGCACCTCCAGGTATGGCCCAAAACCAAAACAAAGCAAACAACAACAATAACAACAAAAAGTCAGTGCTAGTGAGGATGTGGGGTGTAGGAAAACAATATGGACATTACTCAAAAAACTAGAAATTGAAACCAGCAATATCACTTTTGGGAATATGCACTAGGGCCCCAAATACACAACTTAGAAAAGGGATCTGCACTCCTACATTCCTTGCAGCACTATTCACAAGAGCCAGAATCTGGAAACAACCCAAGTACCTGAAAACAAATGGATGACTCAATCAAGACGCTATGGTACTTGTACACAAAATACTATGCAGCTGTTAGGAAAAATGAAGTAATGAAATTAACCAAGATATGAGTAACATGCCTAGAGAAATGAGACAGAAAGAGAGGGACAGATACAGAATGATCAAACCCATCTGTGTGATATTAAAATAAAGTATGAGAATACCCAAATACAATAGAAATGATTGTGGGAGGAGTGCAGTTAGGACACAGAAGGGCCCACTACGACAATCATAGTATATCCCATAGGGTCCCCGAGCCTCCCAGGAGCGATTTCTGGGCACAAAGCCAAGAGTAAGGGCTGAGTAACGCAGAGTGTGACACACACACACACACACACACACACACACACACACACACAATTGTAATGAAGGTCTGGGGAAAAGATCTATGTGTTAGTACAATATTATTAAGAATATAAGAGGGGGACCGGGAAGGTGGCACTAGAGATAAGGTGTCTGCCTTGTAAGCGCTACCAAGGAACGGTTCGATCCCCCGGTGTCCCATATGGTCCCCCCAAGCCAGGGGCGATTTCTGAGCACATAGCCAGGAGTAACCCCTGAGCGTCAAACGGGTGTGGCCCAAAAACCAAAAAAAAAAAAAAAAAAGAATATAAGAGGTCGGGGGCTGGAGAGAGAGATAACATGGAGGTAAGGCATTTGCCTTTCATGCAGGTCATTGGTTCAAATCCCGGCATCCCATAAGGCCCCCAAGCCTGCCAGGAGCGATTTCTGAGCCTCGAGCCAGGAGTAACCCCTGAGCACTGCCGGGTGTAACCCAAAATCAAAAAAAAATATATGTAAGAGGTCAATAGTAGCCCAAACTAGTTTCTAATATTATGTTAAAATTTAAAAATAGCCATTTTAATATTATAAACAATATTTCCAAAATAAATTATTAAAATGATTAAAAATTATTTTCCCAGGACCATCACAGTAAAATATCTCTGAAAGTCTATGAAATCCATGATGCGACCAACTTTTTTTTTTTTTTTTTTTGGTTATTGGGTCACACCAGACAGCGCTCAGGAGTTACTCCTGTGCTCAGAAATCGCTCCTGGCAGGCACGGGGAACCATATAGGCTGCCGGGATTCGAACCACCATTGGTCCTGGGTCCACAGCTTGCAAGGCAAACGCCCTACAGCTGCGCTATCTGGACCAACTTGCTTGTCTTAAAATTACTTGGCGGGGGGTGTCTGTGGGGGGGGGGGTGTGCAAGGATGTGAAGAGATTTTACATTGTGGGTAGATTTTGCCTTGCATACAGTCTACCAGAGATAATTCCTGCCCAAGTATTGCCAAGAATGATCCCTGAACACAAAATCAGGATTAAACCCTGAGCATTAAAAAGTGACTTAAATAGGGGCCAGAGATAGCACAGCAGTGTTTGCCTTGCAAGCAGCCGATCCAGGACTTAAGGTGGTTGGTTTGAATCCCAGTGTCCTATATGGTCCCCGTACCTGCCAGGATCTATATCTTTTTTCTTTTCTTTTCTTTTCTTTTTTTTTTTTTTTTTTTTTTGGTGGTTTTTGGGTCACACCCGGCAGTGTTCAGGAGTTATTCCTGGCTCCAGACTCAGAAATTGCTCCTGGCAGGCACGGGGGACCATATAGGATGCAGGGATTCGAACCGATGACCTCCTGCATGAAAGGCAAAGGCCTTACCTCCATGCTATCTCTCCGGCCCCAGGACCTATTTCTGAACAGATAGCCAAGAGTAATCCCTGAGCACCACTGGGTGTGGCCCAAAAACCAAAAAAAAAAGTGACTTAAAAAATACTAAGGAGAGAAAAAAAAGAAAAGAAAAAAGAAAAAAATGCTCTAGGAGCCGGAGCAGTGTAGGGTATTTGCCTTGCACGTGCTAACCTAGGACGGATGGAGGTTCAATCCCCTGGCATCCCAGATGGTCCCCCAAACCAGGAGCGATTTCTGAGTGCATAGCCAAGAGTAACCCCTGAGCATCACTGGGTGTGGCCCCAAAAAAGTACTTTGGGGGGCCGGAATGTTAATATAATGCTTGCCTTACACACCTCAACTAATCCAGGTTCAATTCCCAGAACTCTATAAGGTCCCCTGCGAGCAGCCAGAGTAGCCTCTCCCTGAGCATAGATAGGAATAACCCAAAAGTTTAAAAAGCGAAACCAAAAACCTCAGATCTGGGGCCGAACAGATAGCATGAAAGTAGTGAGTTTGCCTTGCATGCAGAAGGGCAGCAGTTCAAATCCCGGCATCCCATATGGTCCCGAGCATGCCAGGTGCAATTTCTGAGCATAGAGCCAGGAGTAACCTGAGTGCTGCCGGGTGTGACCCTCCCCCCCCCCAAAAAAAAAACACCCTCAGGTCTGAGAATTCAAAAGGCCAAGTTAGCTCATGGTTTCCATATGGAAAATCTGGGTTCAGATCCTGGATGCCACCTGATACTGCCCCCCAAAAATAAAAAATGTCAATTTAAAAAAATCAAAAAAATTGGGGCCGGAGAGATAGCATGGAGGTACGGCGTTTGCCTTTCATGCAGAAGGATGAGGTTCAAATCCTAGCATCCCACATGGTCCCCCATACCTTCCAGAGGCGATTTTCTGAGCATGGAGCCAGGAGTAACCCCTGAGCACTGGCGGGTGTGACCCAAAATCAAACAAACAAACAAAAAAAAATCAAAAAAATCCAGTAACGAACTAGCTTGTAAATAGCAGTTTGGTTGCATGTCTATCAAGTACCTAATCCAGGTTCAAGTTCCAGCACCACATGGTCGCCAAGATTGTACAGGTATGGCCCTGGAAAACAACAGCATGACCAAGTAGTCCAGGTATATCTCAAACTACAGGCTTATCCATCTGGTCTTATTGGCTGAGAATCACCACAGGCACCTGGAGTCCTTTGGGAGTCACCCCAAAATATGAAAAACCCCAGAAGTTGGAAAAACAAATAAAGGGAGACTATGATAAATTGATATCTAGTGGCTGGGGTATGGGGCACCACTCATCACATGCTGTTAAACAGCTAACTGAATCCTTACAATATCCTTTGAGATAGATTTACTAAATTACCCATACTGTTGTGGGGAGCCTAGCTGATAAAACCTAGAACATAAGACACCTCAGTAATTCCTAATCTGGTCACCCACGTGACCAAAGGCACCCATGCGACCAAAGGCACCCATGCCTTGAGAACAAAGAAAATAGACGAATACTAAAATAATTCAAAGCAGCCCAATACATCCAGCCAGAAAGAAAAATATAGAGCAACTTGCCTTTGTGTTAGCAAAAAGTTATTAAGATTATAGCTGATTTTCTATTTATGCTTGTTGAGTAAAATTTATAGAACTCTGTTTGAATCTTATGCTTTCAGGTAAAAACCTGCTCTCTACTTCTTTGCCCCTCCCTATTACCTGCCCCAGCTTATGCTAATGAATACTTGTAACTGATTGGTGGAAAACTTGTAACACCTTCTGCCGTATTTCAGCCCTTAAAAGCTGATCCCCCAACAATAAACTTCCCTTTTGAACAGCATGCGTTGTCTTGAGGGCTTCTCTTACTAACTTTTCTAGTTCTTCTTTACAGGTCGGTTCTGCTCGGGTGAACCCACTAATAACTAGCAACCTTCATTTCCACACCCCCGAGGGTCGGGGGCCTCCCACGGGAGGTTGCATACTGTTATTGAAAAAAAAAAAAAGTTAAGGCACAAAAAGGTCAGCCTCCACCACATTTTAAGTGTAAAGGGAGCCCAGGTGAGACAGAACAGAGATAAGGCATTTGGGGCCGGAGAGATAGCATGGAGGTAAGGCGTTTGCCTTTCATGCAGGAGGTCATCTGTTCGAATCCCGGTGTCCCATATGCTCCCCCGTGCCTGCCAGGAGCAATTTCTGAGCCTGGAGCCAGGAATAACCCCTGAGCACTGCCAGGTGTGACCCAAAAAAAAAAAGAGAGAGAGAGAGAGATAAGGCATTTGGTTTGCACATCCCATATGATCTCTAACAGCAAATACTGTTCCCCTTGCGCTGTCAAGGATGACCCCTGAGCAACACTGGATATGGCCAAAACCCTAACAAAGCGCTAGTTGAATCCAGATTTAGGTCTTGTGCACTCATGACTCCTACTAAACCAGATACTCAGGGTTTTTTTTTTGTTTTGGAGCCAATTTATTTTATATGTGTAAAATTTCCTTTTTGGGACCAGAGAGATAGTAGAACAGAAGGGCATTTGCCTTGCACGCAGCTGATCCAGGATGGATGGTGGTTCAAATCCTGGCATCCCATATGGTCCCCCGAGTCTGTCAGGAGCGATTTCTGAGCACAGAGCCAGGAGTAACCCAAGCGCTGCCGGGTGTGACCCAAAAACAAACAAAAAAATTTTTCCCTCTTTATCTTTTCACAGCATTCCCCCCCCCCCCCCCCGTTTTTTGGTTTTTGGGCCACATCCGGTGAAGCTCAGAAGTTACTCCTGGCTGTGTGCTCAGAAACTGCTCCTGGCCTGGGGGACTATATGGGATGCCCATGACTGAATCGAGATCCATCGTGGGTCAGCCACCTACAAGGCAAACGATCTACCACTGTGCTATCACTCTGGCCCATCCATCCCTCTCTTGTTTTGGGGCCACAACTGATGGTGTTTAGCCACACCTTATTTTAGTACGCCTTTTACCCAAGGCTTTTTACAAGTAATATAAAAACCCACCTAGACTATATATAGTTCCATACAGGAACTTGGTTTGTTACTAGACCCTACTCTGGTGGGGGGTGGATTGAATGTAATAAAAGTTGTTGGCTTGTTGGGCTCTGCACCACCAGGTTAGAAGCCTTCTGATCCTATGTTTTTCACCCGTGTGCCTGGCTTAGATTATTAATTCTTCGTGGCTATCCTACTCCAACATACAGCGTGTGCTGGGGATTAAACCCATATGTAAGGCAAGTGCCCTACCTACTATAGTATCTCTCCAGCACTCCATCCTTCTTTAATTATCCTTAATTATACTTTATTTGTTAAATCTTCACAATAGCTGTGGAAATTACATAAAATAAATACAATTTTTCAAGTAACAAGCATGCAAATACATTGCTCAAACTCATACAGAAGTTGATAAACTAAATCCAGAACTCAAGAATACAATAAGAAAAAAGCTTGCCTTGCACACAATCTGATCCAGATTCAATCTTTGACATCACAAATGGCACTGAGAACTCTAAGTGAGCCCAGAGCATAGGTGGGTGTAGTCTCAAAAACAATTGTGTGGGTAAGGCATCTGCCTTTGCAAGCACTAGCCTAGGACAGACCGAGGTTCGATTCCCTGGCGTCCCATTTGGTCCCAAGCCAGGAGTGATTTCTGAGAGCATAGCCAGGAGTAACCCCTGAGCGTCAATAGGTGTGGCCCAAAAACAAATGAACAAACAAAAAACCACAATTGTGTGTGGACAAAATGACAATCTTATAATGACAGTACTTCATTACTAGATGCTATCTTAAAAAAAAAAAAAAAAGGAAATTGAGACCAGAGAGATAGCATGGAGGTAAGGCGTTTGCCTTGCATGAAGGATGGTGGTTCGAATCCCAGCATCCCATATGGTCCCTCCCCCCAGCCTGCCAGGAGTAACCCGAGGGCTGCTGGGTGGGATCCAAAACCAAAACCAAAAAAAAAAAAAAAAAAACAGATTAAAATGAAGGTTTAACCTTCATAAGTCATTCTTTTGTTTTGGTTTGGTTTGGGGTCACACCAGGCAGTGCTCAGGGGTTACTTCTGGCTCTACGCTCAGAAATAGCCCCTGGCAGGCACAGGGGACCATATGGGATGCCGGGATTTGATTTGTTTTGTTTTTTGTTTTTTTGGGCCACACCTGTTTGATGCTCGGGGGTTACTCCTGGCTAAGTGCTCAGAAATAGCCCCTGGCTTGGGGGGACCATATGAGATGCCAGCGGATCAAACCCCGGTCGTTCCTTGGCTAGCGCTTGCAAGGCAGACACCTTACTTCTAGCACCATATCCCGGGTCCTGGAATGCAGGAATTTGAAACACCGTCCTTCTACATGAAAGGCAAACGCCTTACCTCCATGCTATCTCTCCAGTCCCTCATAAATCATTCTTAGTAATAATGAATAAGGAGGGCCCGGTGTTTGCCTTGCAAGCAGCCAATCCAGGACCAAAGGTGGTTGGTTTGAGTCCCGGTGTCCCATATGGTCC
The DNA here is from genome assembly GCF_024139225.1 of Suncus etruscus. Lineage (NCBI taxonomy): Eukaryota > Metazoa > Chordata > Mammalia > Eulipotyphla > Soricidae > Suncus > Suncus etruscus. The sequence goes on from NC_064854.1 coordinate 99,136,394, forward strand.
CCCGTGCCTGCCAGGAGCTATTTCTGAGCAACGCCGGGTAATAATGAATAAGGAGCAGGGGAGGGCTCAGAAGTAAAAGCACTTTCTCTGCCAAGTCTTTTTTTTTTTGGGGGGGGGGTTGGTTTTTGGGCCAAACCTAGTCAGGCTCACTCAGAAATCGCTCCTGGCCTGGGGGACCATATGGGACACAGGGGATCAAACCCCAATCCGTCCTAGGTTAGCACATGCAAGGCAAAATTTCTTTGCCAAGTTTAAGGATGTATATTTGATCTCCAGAGCAGCACATGTGCGTGGAGCATTCATTTTTGATTGTTTCTCTGCTATTATCCATCCCCAGAGTTGCAAGCAATTTCCAACCATACAACAGTAAGGTATATATGAGCACCTGAGCTACAGTATGTAATAACCCCAGTGAACAACACAACTAAAAGGATGAGAGCACTAGTGCCAGAAGTCCTGACTGACCAGTCCTTCCCCCTCTCCCTGACCAGGTGATCCTTAACAAGCACAACAGCCATGCTGCCACATCAACAGAGAGAAGGGGAGGAATATTAAAAATATGTAACTAGGGGCCGGGCGGTGGCGCTGGAGGTAAGGTGCCTGCCTTACCTGCGCTAGCCTAGGAGACGGACCGCGGTTCGATCCCCCGGCGTCCCATATGGTCCCCCAAGCCAGGAGCGACTTCTGAGCGCATAGCCAGGAGTAACCCCTGAGCGTTACCGGGTGTGGCCCAAAAACCAAAAAAAAAAATTATGTAACTTGGGGCCGGAGAGATAGCATGGAGGTAAAGCGTTTGCGTTATATGTAGAAAGTCAGTGGTTCGAATCCCGGCATCCCATATGGTCCCCCGAGCTTGCCAGGAGCAATTTCTGAGCGTAGAGCCAGGAGTAACCGCTGAGTACTGCCAGTGTGACCCAAAAACCAGATTAAAAAAAAATGTCACTTTTAGGGACTGGAGAGCTAGGGCAGTGGGTAGGGTAATTGCCTGGCAGAGCTGAAAAATGCTCGCCACCTGTTCTTGTCAACATATATGGTCCCAGATATGCTCAGATGTGATTCCTGGAAGCCAAGCAATGATTCCTGGGGCCGGAGCAATAGTGCAGCAGTAGGGTGTTTGCCTTGCATGTGGCTGACCTAGAATGGACCTCGGTTCAATCTTGGTGTCCCATATGGTCCCCCAAGCCACAGAGATTTGAGGCATAGCCAGGAGGAACCCCTGAGCGTCACCAGGTATGACCCAAAAAAAAAAGGTGTCTGCCTTGCAAGCGCTAGCCAAGGATCAGGACCTTGGTTCGATCCCCCAGTGTCCCATATGGTTCCCCCAAGCCAGGGGCAATTTTTGAGCACTTAGCCAGGAGTAACCCCTGAGCATCAAACGGGTGTGGCCCGTAAAACCAAAAAAAAAACAAAAAAAAGTGATTCCTAAGAACAGATCCAAGTAAACCCTAAACACAAAAACGAAGGAAGAAAAATTGCATTCAGAAGAAAGACTATGTTACCAACACTCTTAAATTTCTCTAGATCACATTCTCATACTGTGAAAGTACTACTAGTATTTCTCAGTAAGTTCTGGGAAAAAAAAGTTTACACATACAAGTAAACAGTGAAAAAAATCACTTGTAATTCACATACACGTACAGTGAATCACATACTGACCATTTCCCCACACACACCCCCACACTGCCAGAAATGATCCCTGAGCATGGAACCAGGAGTCCTGAGCACTACCAGATGTGGCAAAAAGTAGAAAAATAAAAGTCACACATAATAAAAGTATTTATAGATCATGGGGCCGGAGTGGTGGCACAAGCGGTAGGTGTTTGCCTTGCATGCGCTGACCTAGGACGGACCACGGTTAGATCCCATAGTGTCCCATATGCTCCTCAAAGCCAGGAGCGATTTCTGAGCGCATAGACAGGAGTAACCCCTGGGCGTCACCGGGTGTGGCCCCCCAAAAACAAAACAAAACAAAACAAAAAAGTATTTGTAGATCAAGTCAAATACAAAATTGTATCCAGACCTGGAGAGATAGTACAGTGGGTAAAGGACATTGAAATAAGTGTTTGATTCCTGGTACTACATAAAACCTCTGAGTAACCATTTATCTCTTAGCTCAAAGCCAGGAGTAACCCCTCAGAACAGCTAGGTGAGGCTCAAACACACACCAAATAATAATTATTACCATTATCATTATAGGCCAGAAAGGATAACACAACAAGTGCGACATTCGCCTTACATGTGGCAGACCCAGGTTGGACCCCTGGTATCCCATACAGTCCCCCAAGCCTGGTAGAGTAATTTCTGAGCACAGAGCCAGGAATAACCTGAGTATTGCTGGATGTGGCACCAAAACAAATAAACTCTCAAAAAACCAAAGAAGAATGTTATCTATAATATAAAAAAAAAATCCTGCTGGGGCAGGAGAGATAAGAGATAGCACAGCGTAAGCCTTAGATGCAGAGGATGGTGGTTTGAATCCCCGCATCCCATATGGCCCCCTCCAAGCCTTGGGGGGGGGGCACGATTTCTGAGAGTAGAGCCAGAAGTAACTCCTAAGCGCTGCTGGGTGTGACCCAAAAACCAAAAACCAAAAACCAAAAAAAAAAAGAACTCTAAAAACTCAGTTTAAAAAAATCACCCAGGGCCAGAAAGATAGCAAGGAGGTAGGGTATTTGCCTTACATGCAGAAGGATGGTGCTTCGAATCCTGGCCTCCCATATGGTCCCCCGAGCCTGCCAGGAGCAATTTCTAAGCGTAGAGCCAGGAGTAACCCCTGAGAGCTGCTGGATGTGACCAAAAAAAAAAAAAAACCCAAAAAATAAATAAATCGCCCAGCCTTTTATTGGACAAAGATTAGAATAACTGACTTACCAAAGAGAAATTGCAAAAGCACATTAAAAGACTCAATATCATTAGTCATTAGGGAAATGCAAATTAAAACCACTATGAAAGGACCAAGCCAGGAGCAATTTTTGAGTGCTTAGCCAGGAGTAACCCCTGAGCGTCAAACAGGTGTGGCCTGGAAAAAACCAAAAAAAAAAAAGAAAGAAAGAAAGAAAGAAAGAAATATGCACCTATTAGAACAATTAAAGCAAAAACTATTGGCCATATTCAATGTTGGAAAGAATGTGAAAAAAAATGATAGAAAGGCAAACTGGTATTCACTCTGGAAAAGTTTGGTACCGTAGTTTCTTTCAAAGTTTAACAGTGGTTAGTTAAGACACTTGTATGCAATCTACCCGTTTGATTCTGGCACCAGATAGGGTCCTCAAAGCACTTTCAGGAATCACCCCTAAGCACTGCTGAATGTGGCTTTTACCATCTCCCACAATACCTCATTAAATCAAAGTTCATACGTGTCAGAGTAATCAATAGTATAAGCAGGTAGGGTGCTTGCCCCACAAGCCAGATTTGATCCCAGAAATCCCTTATGTCCCCCAAGCACATGAGTGATTCTGGAGCACAGAGCCAGGAGCTAGCCCTGTTGCCCACTAGATGTGGCACAACATAGGTAGGGTTTTAAAAAAAAGTTCTAGAGCCAGAGACACAGCATAGCGGGTAGGGCATTTGCCTTGCACACGTCCGACCCAGGTTCGATCTCCAGCATCCCTTATGGTGGTACCCCAACCTGGCAGGAGTGATTTCTGACCATGAATCAGGAGGAACCCATAAGCAATACCAGATGTGCCCCCCCCCATAAAAACAAATACATATTTACAAATCCAGTCACTCCCTCTGACTTTTAACCAAAATTGTCTCTCTCCAGAACCAGAGATATAGGAGTCAAGGTGCTTGCCAACCCTGGTTAAATCTCAGCACCATGTAGTGTCCACTCCCCCAACCTAAGTTAGAAAAAAGACGAAGATAAATAAAAAAGAAAAAAAGACAAACATTATTTCATGCACGTAAATATAATTAAAGCCAAAGTAACATACAGAACCAAAACAAAGCCCATAGATTCTTCTTTTTCCCCTTGGGTCACACCCAGCGGTGCTCAGGGGTTGCTCCTGGCAGACTCAGGGGACCATATGGGATGCAGGGAATCGAATCAGAGTCTGTCCAGTATTGTCTGTCCAGCCATATGCAAGACAAACGCCCTACTGCTTTGCTATAGCTCCAGCCCAAGCCCATAGATTCTTTTTTTTTTTTTTTTTTTTTTTTTGGTTTTTGGGTCACACCCGGCGGTGCTCAGGGGTTACTCCTGGCTGTCTGCTCAGAAATAGCTCCTGGCAGGCACGGGGGACCATATGGGACACCATATGGGATTCGAACCAACCACCTTTGGTCCTGGATCGGCTGCTTGCAAGGCAAATGCTGCTGTGCTATCTCTCCGGGCCCAAGCCCATAGATTCTAACTGTAAAATTTTTCTTATGCGGTTATGAGAGAAAAGTGGGAGCAAAAGGTAAAGGGGAACCAATAAACTACAATGGCAACATACTGACATTTTTTGAGGTAAGAACAGTGTGATGACATACATTTAAAAAAGAATGAACCTGTGGGCTGGAGCAATAGCACAGCAGTAGGGCATTTGCCTTGCACATGGCCAACATGGGACAGATCAGATTCAATCCCTGGCATCCCATAAGGTCCCCTGAGCCTGCCAGAAGCAATTTCTGAGCACAGAGCCAGGAGTAACCCAAGCACCACCAGGTGTGGCTGAGAAAGAAAAACAAAAACAAAATAAATATCTCTAACATTCAGATTGTAGTTTTAAATAGCATTTCCCACTAATATAAAGAAATTTTAGACAAATAGCTGATTCCTACTCTGGAGCATGAAATGAGCTTGAAATCTATTCTTACACATACTAGAGCAGGGGTCTTCAAACTATGGCCCGCGGGCCACATATTGTATTTATTCCCATTTTGTTTCTTCACTTCTAAATAAGATATATGCAGTGTGCATAGAAATTTGTTCATAATTTTTGTTTTTACTGTAATCTGGCCCTCCAACAGTCTGAAGGACAGTGAACTGGCCCCCTGTTTAAAAAGTTTGAGGACCCCTGTACTAGAGAGTAAGGAAATTATCAAAAGATTCGAGGATCAGGTCAAGAGGGCTCTGGAGGGGCAGGTGAGGTGGCGCTAGAGGTAAGGTGTCTGCCTTGCAAGTGCTAGCCAAGGAAGGGCCATGGTTCAATCCCCCAGCGTCCCATATGGTCCCCCCAAGCCAGGGGAAATTTATGAGCACTTAGCCAGGAGTAACCCCTGAGCATCAACAGGTGTGGCCTGAAAAAATAAAAGAGGGCTCTGGAGGGGATTGAGGGTGTAGCTCAGCAGTATATTTGCTTCAAAAAAGCCAGCCCTGGGTTCAATAAGGCACCAAAATATATAAAGGATTCTGTAATTAACTGAAATGCATTCCTACTAAAGATCAGACAATTTGACAAAGCAAAAGAACAATTTCAGGATCTAGAGGTAAAGTGTAGAGGCTCAGGAAGCCTTCCTTGCAAGCATATTGTCACTAATTTAATCCCCAGTACCACACATGCACCAAGCATTATCTGGAAGCCTGCGATCCTCATCGCAAGTGGCTTACTGCCACACTACAACCCAGTGTATGTGCCACAAAGGGGCAACGCCACAAGAGTAACTAAAAGATGTGAGCACCACTGACAGGAAGCTTGAGCCCTGGAGAGTACTACATCCACAACATGTGTCTCATCAAAAGAATATTGACTACTATGTTACTAGTATGTGTGCAATCATTGCAAGAAATACACACGTCAGTGAGTACCATGGCAGTATGTGAGCAGTACAAGTTAATATGAAACCAATCCACTAACAAGCACCACAGGAATTCCTGGCCATTGCTATTTCAAAAATAAGTAATGGGGCAGATTGTGGGGCTAGTGAGAGCACAGTGGTAGGGTGGTTGCCTTGCATGTGCCCAACTCAGGACTGACCTGGATTCAATCCCCGGCATCCTATATGGTCCCCCAATCCTGCCAGGAGTAACCCGAGTACCACCAGGTGTGGACCAAAAATCAAAACAAAAAAAAACGGGGTGTGTGTGTGTGTGTGTGTGTGTGTGTGTGTGTGTGTGTGTGTGTGTGTACTGCAGTGACGTACACACGGTAGGACTCTTGCCTTGCACAAGGGAAATGTGACTTCAACCCGGTCATCATATATGGTCCCCAGAGCAATCCAAGAATGATCCAAGCAGAGCCAGGAGTATACCGTAAATACCACATAAGTGCCACTCTACCCCCAAAAAAGTAAATGAACAAGGAAAAATGAATTTATTTTGGAGGGGTCCACACCCAGCAGCGCTCAAGGTTACTCCTGGCTATTCGCTCAAACATCGCTCCTGGCATGCTAGATGGAATATATGAAATGCCGGGATTCGAACCACAGTCCTTCTGCATGCAAGGCAAATGTCCTACCTCCATGCTATCTCTCCGGCCCCAAGGACAATTGAATTTTTAAAAACAGTTGCAATTGATAGAGCTAGAAAGATATAGTAAACAGGGCCGGGCGGTGGCGCTGGAGGTAAGGTGCCTGCCTTACCTGCGCTAGCCTAGGACGGACCGCGGTTCGATCCCCCGGCGTCCCATATGGTCCCCCAAGCCAGGAGCGACTTCTGAGCGCATAGCCAGGAGTAACCCCTGGGCGTTACCGGGTGTGGCCCAAAAACCAAAAACAAAAAAAAAAAAAAAAAAGATATAGTAAACAGATAAGGAGATAGATCACCTTCCACATGGTCAATCAGGTTTGATTCCCCAGCATCCTATCCCAAGCATTATTTACACCAGGAATAATTCCTGAAAGCAGAGCCAGGAATAACTGTTCAACATAGCTGGGTATGATCCAAAAATAAGTTTCAACTGAAACTCATCAAGCATGTTTAGGTCTTTTGAAGAGCAGCTTACCAGCTGTGCTCAGGGCCACCACCAGAGGGCTACACCCAGTAGGTACTGCTACAGGGGAGGTTGGAGGTTGGGAAAGGGGTCAAACACAAGATCTTAAATAAATAGTCTTTACCATTTGAGACCAGTCCATCATCAAATGTTTAAATCCACGAGTGATGGGTGTTTTAATTTTCTGGTTGAAACCTGTCACAGACATATTCAAAATGGGCACCTGGGGCCACAGGAACACAGTGGGTATAGTGCTTGCCTTGCACAAGGCCGACTGAAGTTCAGTCCCTGGCACTCTATATGATCCCTTAAACCCACTAGAAGTGATTCCTGACACAACGAAAATTTTGAAAAGAAATTTTTCAAAAAAAGAAAATTTTGAAAGAAAAGGGGGCCGGAGAGATAGCATGGAGGTAAGGCATTTGCCTTGCAATCAGAAGGTCGGTGGTTCGAATCCCGGCATCCCATATGGTCCCCTGAGCCTGCCAGGAGCGATTTCTGAGCATAGAGCCAGGAGTAACCCCTGAGTGCTACTGGGTGTGGACCCCCCCCCAAAAAAAAAAAACTAAGAAAAAATGTTTAAGGAACAACCACAACTATTTACAAACTCAGAAATTAGACAAAGCTCAAATCAAATATAAATGGATGAGACATCAAAGTTCAGTATCAAAAGGCCAGAGATAGCATGAACAAAGTTGGGCATTTGCCTCGCATGCAGAAGGATGGTGGTTCGAATCCCGGCATTCCATATGGTCCCCCGAGCCTGCTGGGGTGATTTCTGAGCCTAGAGCAGGAGTAACCCCTGAGCTTTCAGTGTCGAGGCTATATAATCAGGGGCTAGAAAGAGCTCAACAACCTAGTCTATGAGAACCTCTAGGAATGAGCATAGAACCAGTCGTACTTACTGCCCACACATACACAGCTATGCATTGCTCAAACACAGAACTTTTAGTTTTAAAAAAAAATCAAAGGCTAAATGAAATTAAAATGTATAAACACCAGCTGCCTGAACAACAAATCCAAAGTATTCTTTTTTTAATCTTTTTGTTCGCTTTTGTTTGGGGCTACACCTGGTGAGGCTTACTCCTGGCTTAGGGAATCAATATGGGATGCCTCGAATCAAACCCAGGCCAGAAGTATACAAGGCAAACACCCAACAGGCTGAATTTTTTCTTTCTGGCCCCTTACGGGTTTTTTTGGTCTGTTTGGGTGTTTTTTTTTGTTTGTTTGTTTTTTTTGTTTTTTTTTAAAAATATGGAACGCTTCACGAATTTGCGTGTCATCCTTGTGCAGGGGCCATGCTAATCTTCTCTGTATCATTCCAATTTTAGTATATGTGCTGCCGAAGCGAGCACTGTTTGGGTGTTTTTTATTTGTTTGTTTTGGAGTCATGCCTGGCAGCGCTCAAGGGTTAGTTCTGGCCCTAAACTCAGAAATCACTCCAGAGCCGGAGAGAGAGCACAGCGGTAAGATGTTTGCCTTAGATGCAGATGGACAGTGGTTCGAATCCCAACATCCCAATGGTCCCCCGTGCCTGCCAGGGGCAATTTCTGAGCATAGAGCCAGGAGTAACCCCTGAGCACTGCTGAGTGTGACCCAAAAAAAAAAAAAAAAAAGAGAAATCACTCCTGGCAGGCTTGAGACCATATGGGATGCCAGAGATGGAACCTGGGCTGACAGTAAGCAAGGCAAACACCCTACCAGTTGTGCTATTGCTCCGGCTCCCTAAGTATTTTTCTTTTTTGTTTTGTTTTGTTTTTGTTTTTGGGCCACACCCGTTTGACGCTCAGGGGTTACTCCTGGCTATGCGCTCAGAAATCTCCCCTGGCTTGGGGAGACCATATGGGACACCGGGGGGATCGAACCGCGGTCCGTCCTAGGCTGTTTGTCAGAGACATCCCTACCACCACCCACCCTCCCCACCCCCCACAAAAAAAAAAAAACAGAAAAAAATGTTTTTTTTGTCAGAGACAGTCCAGAAGGTGCTGGAGTGATATAGCACATCATACAGTCAGCTTTGCATTCAGCAGACCCAGGTTCAATTCATGGCATCCCATTTGGTCCCCAAGTCCATCACCAGTAGGATTATTCAGTATAGAGCCAAGAATAAGCCCTGAGCACTGTTAGGTGTCCCCACAATTTTTCTTGCATCTTGATGATCCAGAGAGCCTATTGAAACACTCTTAGAAATGGTCTATAAATATAAAAAAAGGGGGGGCTGGAGAGGTAGCATGGAGGTAAGATGTTTGCCTTGCATGCAGAAGGACGGTGGTTTGAATCCCGGCATCTCATATGGTCCCCCAAGCCTTCCAGAAGAGATTTCTGAGTGTAGAGCCAGGTGTGGCCCCTGAGCACTGCCGGGTGTGACCCAAAAACCAAAAACCAAAAAAAAAAATGTCTACCTATTCATGGTAGAAGTATCCTATCAAGGGCCCGGAGAGATAGCACAGTGGTGTTTGCCTTGCAAGCAGCCCATCCAGGACCAAAGGTGGTTGGTTCGAATCCCAGGACCAAAGGTGGTTGGTTCGAATCCCGGTGTCCCATATGGTCCCCCATGTCTGCCAGGAGCTATTTCTGAGCAGACAGCCAGGAGTAACCCGAGCACCGCTGGGTGTGACCCAAAAACAAAAACAAAAAAAAAAAAAAAAGAAGTATCCTATCAAAAAGGGAAAACAATTTTCACCTTCCTGATTAGCTGAATAAAAGCTTTTAAGTATTTTTCTAATAACTTGATATCTTTATCAAAATTCTAAATAGTGAGGCTGGAGATAGTACCGCAAATAGGGTATTTACTTGCCTTGCACATGGCCAACCTAGGTTTGAGTCCCAATAAAAATATGGTAACCCGGGGCTGGTGAGGTGGCGCTAGAGGTAAGGTGTCTGCCTTGCAAGCGCTAGCCAAGGAAGTACCTCGGTTCGATCTCCCAGCATCCCATATGGTCCCCCTAAGCCAGGGGCAATTTATGAGTGCTCAGCCAGGAGTTACCCCTGGGCATCAAACGGGTGTGGCCCAAAAAAAACAAACAAAAAAATATGGTAACCCCATCCTATCAGGAATAATACCTGAGCACAGCTGAGTGTGTCCTGTCCCCTAAAATTGGGAGGGAGGGTGGGGGACGGGAGAAGATAGCACAGCAGTAGGGCATTTGCCTTGCATGCTGCCGAAGCTACCCTAAGTTTGAGTCCCAATAAAAATATGGTAACCCCATCCTATCAGGAATAATACCTGAACACAGCTGAGTATGTCCTGTCCTCTAAAATTGGGAGGGGAAGTGGGGGACTAGAGAAGATAGCACAGCAATAGGGCATTTGCCTTGCATGCTGCCAACCTGGGCAGGACCCAGTTAGATTCCTGGCATCCCACATGGTCCCCCAGCTTGCCAGGGGCAATTTCTGAGTGCAGAACCAAGAGTAACCCCTGAATGCCACTGACTGTGGCCCAAAAACCAATTAATCAATAATCAAATAAAGTTAAAAAAATAAAAATTAAAAATAAATAAAAGGGGCCGGAGAGATAGCATGGAGGTAAGGCATTTGCCTTTCATGCAGAAGGACAGTGGTTCGAATCCCGGCATCCCATATGGTCCCCTGTGCCTGCCAGAGGCGATTTCTGAGCATAGAGCCAGGAGTGACCCCTGAGCGCTGCCAGCTGTGACCCAAAAACCAAAAATAAATAAATAAATAAATAAATAAATAAATAAATAAAATAAAAATAAGTGGGGAGGGACTTCTGAGGAAAACTTTTTCCCTTCTAAAATAAATAGGTCAAGAAACAATTAGTGGGACCGGCGAGGTGGCGCTAGAGGTAAGGTGTCTGCCTTGCAAGCGTTAGCTAAGGAAGGACCTAGGTTCGATCCCCCGGCGTCCCATATGGTTCCCCCAAGCCAGGGGCAATTTCTGAACGCTTAGCCAGGAGTAACCCCTGAGCATCAAACGAGTTTGGCCCGAAAAATAAAAAAATAAAAAGAAACAATTAGTAAATAGAAAGTGTTAATCTCAGTATTTATGACCTAAAGATTTTAGAAAGTCAGAATCTAGTTATTTTATTTATTTATTTATTTTTTTGGTTTTTGGGCCACACCCGGCAGCGCTCAGGGGTCACTCCTGGCAGGCACGGGGGACCACATGGGACACCGGGATCCGAACCAACCACCTTAGGTCCTGGATCGGCTGCTTGCAAGGCAAACACCGCTGTGCTATCTCTCTGGGCCCAGAATCTAGTTATTTTAAATTTATCTATATAAATGAGTTATTTGCATCACTGTTTTAATCAAGATGTTCTAATCAACTCAGGAACATGTATTCTTTTACAAAGGTATTTCATTTTTTTAAACCTAGAACTGAAAGACTGAACACATCACACATTCTTAAACTGACTTCTAATTTTAGCAAAGCACTCAAAGGTACAGCTTGTCTACATGACCATTAAATCAGAGTATTTTTTCCTTTCTAAAGTTAGGGAAGGTGTTAGGCTACACTACAACCATAACAAATCTTATGGGAAATCAACATATGCTGAAAACAAGCAAAAATAGGATGCATCACTCACTGAAAGCCTACACTCAACTCATTAGGACTCAAGAATATTGAACTAGACAAGTAGTAGAACCAAAAATACTTGATAACCACTGCACTTTATTTTTCAATTTTTGCTTTTGTTTTCTTTTGGGGGGGGGGAGGTCACACCCGGAAGCATTGGGGGGTGGGAATTACTCCTGGCTCTACACTCAGAAATCACTCCTAGCAGGCTCGGGGGACCTCTGGGACACCGGGAGATTTGAACCACTGTCCTGCACGCAAGGCAAACACCCTGCCTCCATGCTATCTCTCTGGCCCCTATTTTTTAATTTTTGGCCACACCCAGCGGTGCTCAGGGACCATTCCTGGCAGAGTCAGAGTGGGGGACTGGGGAGAGAGAATCATAAGATGCCAGGGATTGAAACTGGTTCCACGAGATGCAAGGCAAATTTCCACCTATACTTATCACTCCAGCCCCAGCACTGCATTCTTTAAAAAAAAAGATTTCTGGGGCAGGAGCGCTGGCATAGCAGTAGGGCGTTTGCATTGCACGCAGCTGATTTGAACAGAGGGTGGTTCAAATCCCAGCATCTCATATGGTTCCTCCAGGAGTAACCCGAGCACTGCCGGGTGTGACCCAAAAACAAGAAAAGAAAAAATGAAAATGACCCACAAACGATACACAAACACACAAAATATGTTCCTCTTAAAAATATTCCTAATTCATCGTGTAAATTTCAGATTGACAATTATTTGGAAATAAATACAACCTTGAGCATATATGTAAGAAGTTTGTTATTCCAGAAAGTTTACAGGACAGCAAAAAAGGTAGCATCTGTAGTTTCTCAGATAAACGCCGTCAGCCCTCAAAAGAATAGAAGTGGGACTCCAAACACCCACATATAGGATAAAAGAGTGGATATAGGAGAGTATGAGAAAATACTAGCAACAAAAGAATCTGAAACAGAATCGAAGTCAAAAAAAAAACTCTGGGAATAAGCCTATTGTTGCCACTAAGGGGCAATGAAAAAAAGGCTTTCTTTCAAACTAAAGGCAAGCTTTCAGGCTAAAAAAAAAAAAAAAATCTAAGTACTTTTAACTAAAGACTTAAACTTCTGAAACACAGAGCAAGCAGTCACTCAAGTAGATGCACTTGGAAAACGTCTTCACTAACTGTTGCCTGTATGGTTTTAATTCAGACTGAAATGCACTTTATTCCTCCCTCATTCCTAAGCAATCTTCAATGATGCATACATAGGTCTATATAATATAAGAAAGTATGTTTTAACTCACATTGTTTCTCCAGTCTTGGCTACATGACAAAGAAACTGATCCAGGACCGGACAAACTTCCTTTTTCCCCCTTTTCTCAAAATCTGCAACAAAGAAAGAAAAAAGTTAACAGTATTTCTCAAAACTTGCCATCCAACTCATTTTTTTCCATCCATCCATCCATACTCCCCTTACACCCCAAAGCACACCTTTCCTCTTAATTCTTCCTATCGAAAAGAAAAAAAAAACAAAAGTAAAAACAAAAGTAAAAACACTTTTTGGGGGCCTTTTCCAAGCAATCCTGCCTGCCTCTCTGATCTGTTTGCTCATCATCTTCTACTCCCAGGTACAGAAAAGCAACTCTCCTGGAAAGCAAACCTCACAGCAGCAGCTGAGTTTCTCTAAACAGTGCTCCCTGGGAACACCCCCCAGGGGGTGTGAGATTTAGGGGGGGGGGGTCGCGGGAGGAAGTCCTCTGGGAATTTGGATCCAAATCTCAACCCGGGGCGGCCCGGCCCCCTTTACAAAGTCTGTTTTACCAAGCTTAATTTTTGGGTAGCGAGAGATCACCACGGTGACAGAGAACGCACTTCAGTTTACCAAGCACTGAGGCGGCCCGGGGTCCGAGCCCAACCCAAAACACCCTCGTGGGAGCCCCTCAACCCCCCCCCTCAAAAAAAAGAAGACTAAAAGAGGGAGCTGCTGATGAAAGGTTGTCAAAGCAGGGATCGACCCAAAGCCAAGCAAGGCCCGACTTCGGGAGCACAAGCTCCAATCCAAGTTGGCCAAAAGCCTCCCTTCTCCTCCCCTTCCTACCCCAGCCTGTTGCTCCGATCCGAAAGGCCCAGAAGAGGGAGGGAGGGGTGTGAGGGTTGGGACGGTGCAGCACCCAGGGAAGAAAAAAGGACCCCCTTAAGGCGTTGGGGGGGGGGCAGGCAAGGACTTGGGAGAGCCCCCCCCGAAAAAAAAAAAAGCAGCCTGGGCGGCCATTCTCAAGTGTCGGGGTGCGTCTCCAGCTCGGGGTTCCACATCCACATCCACATCCACACCCCTGCGACTGGCCCCGCTGCTGGGGGTGGGACCGGGTCTGGGGTGGGGGGGGCCACGGCTTGGGGGGGGGGGTCCGAGGAGCTTGGGCCCGACTCCCCCCGACTCCTTCGCACTCCCCTCCCCCGCCAGCGCGGCCCACACAAAGCCCAAGCTCGATCAAGCCCCGGGCCGGGCGGGCGGGAGGAGTGAGCGGCGCTAACCACTGGGCTCCCCAGTCTCGGCAGGAGGCCTGCTGGGAAGGGCTGCGGGGGCGCCCGGGGGAGCGCGGGGCCGCCCCCCCACGCACCTTTCAGCGCCTCCAGCAGCCTCTCGACGTCCATGGCTCCGCGCGCAGCTCTCCTGGCCCTCGCCTCCGCGCGTCCCTGCGTCCGTGCGTCCGTCCGTCCGTCCGCGGGCGCTCTCCCTCCCCCGGGCGGGAACCCGAGCGCCGCGCCGCCTTCCCCCCACCCCCCCGGCGCCCTCCCACACACTCCCGCACGTAGGCGACGGGGGAGGGGGCCGCGAAGGGAACCCCCCCCGGAGAAAGCGAGCGAGCGAGCGAGAGAGCGAGCGGGCAGAGCGAGACGGACGGAGCGAGCACCACCTCCGCCTCCTCCCGAGCCACTCGCTACCACCAGCCCTCCAACATGGCGCCCGGCACGTCGTCACCACCGCGCACGCGCACGTTCGTCGCCTCCGCCGCCGTCGCCGTCCCCGCGCCCGCCCCCCCTCAGCGAGCCGCAGCGCGCGTGCGCGTAGAGGCGGGGCGCGGAATGAGGGAGGCAGAGGCGGGACCGGGCTCCCGCTGGAGTTTTGGCCAGGCCCTCCTCTCGCTTGTAGGGGCGGGGCTCGTGCGCAGCCGCCGTCGTCCTCGCACCCGGCCACCCCCCTCCCGCCTATCAGGAAGCCCCCAGCGCGCGTGCGCGGGGAGGCGGAGCGCGGAGGGGGAGGCAGAGAAGGGCCCGGAGCGTCGGCCACGCCCTCCTCTCGCGTGCGGGGGGCGGGGCCAATGCGCCGCCGGTTTCCTCGCGCCTGCACAACTCCCCCTCATAAGCCCCAAGTGCGCGTGCGCGGGGTTGGGAGGGAAGAGGTGGGCCCGAGCGCTTACTTGAGCCTCAGCCACGCCCCCTCTCGCGTGCAGGGGGCGGGGCCCGTTCGCCGCCGCGGTCCTCACGGTTCTCAGCGCGCGTGCGCGGGAAAGCAGAGACCGGGAGGGGGCAGGGAAGAGGTGGGTCCGGACTCCGACTGGAGCGTCGGCCACGCCCTCCTCGCGCATGTAGGGGGCGGGGTCCGATCGCCGCCGCCGTCCTCATGGCCCCCAGCGCGCGTGCGCCGGAAAGCAGAGCGCGGGAGGGGGGAGGGAAAAGGCAGGCCCTGGCTCTGACTGGAGCGTCGGCCACGCCCCTCGCGCGTGCAATGGGCGGGGCCAAGCATGCGTCTTAGAAAGGAGCGCGCCTCAGAAGCGAGCGTGTGTCTATCTGTGTGAGACTGGAGGACTGACTCCCTCTGGCTTTTAGGCCCTGTCTGGCAGCGATTGCCTCAGCTTCCTTGTCCCCACCTAGAGATGAAGGGCATTAGTGCCAATCAGCCTAAAAATTTAATTGAGATAGATAAAAAAGAGACAATTTGGGGCCCGGAGAGATAGCATAGCGGCGTTTGCCTTGCAAGCAGCCGATCCAGGACCAAAGGTGGTTGGTTCGAATCCCGGTGTCTCATATGGTCCCCCGTGCCTGCCAGGAGCTATTTCTGAACAGACAGCCAGGAGTAACCCCTGAGCACTGCCGGGTGTGGCCCAAAAACCAAAAAAAAAAAAAAAAAAGAGACAATTTTCCTGTGAGGCCAGAGAGATAGCATGGAGGTAGAGCATTTGTCTTGCATGCAGAAGGTCGGTGGTTCGAATCCCGGCATCCCATATGGTCCCCCGTACCTGCCAGGAGCGATTTCTGAGCATAGAAGAGTCACACACCTGAACACTGCCGGGTGTGACCCCCCAAAAAAAAATAAAACAAAAAAAAATTTTTCCCTGAGAATGAAGTGGCCGTGTGGACACATAGTGGTTGGTCTCAAGTACACCTCAAAAAAAAAAAAAAAAAAAACACTGAGGTGATGGAAGAAGAGTAGGAAAGCCTCGGGTCGGAGGGTCTGTTGTTCCTCACGTCAGAGACCCTGGTTCAGTTTCTGATCCTGCACGATTTCGAAGAAGCGAACCCCAACATCGCCACGTGTGATTGCTAACTGTCCCATCAAGAGGCCTCCGGGCCCGAATTCCTTCACCATTCTTCACCAGTCCACCCATGAATATAAGGAGTGAGACTGGCCAAAAAGGGTGTTGGCATCCGCCGGATTCAAAATGGAACTCAGGGGAGACTTGAGTAGCTGAGGCTGCGTCCAAGATGGCAAGCAAGAATTTCCAAGTCTGTGACTGTGACTGGATTGGCCCTGACAAAAAATGTGGAGACGTAAACTTTGCCAGAAGAACCAACTGTAATAAATGTGGGGTGGGGGGGTAACTGAGGCTAAGATGATGAAAGCTAGGGGCCGGGCGGTGGCGCTGGAGGTAAGGTGCCTGCCTTATCTGCGCTAGCCTAGGAGACGGACCGCGGTTCGATCCCCCGGCGTCCCATATGGTCCCCCAAGCCAGGAGCGACTTCTGAGCGCATAGCCAGGAGTAACCCCTGAGCGTTACCGGGTGTGGCCCAAAAACCAAAAAAAAAAAAAAAAAAAAAAAAAAAAGATGATGAAAGCTGGGTGCATCGAAATGTGAAAGACACTTGCAGAGAAAAGCTGAGGCCTGCTGAGTGCTGATGACTGGCACTGAAAAACTTGCAGTAATGGAGACGAAGTAATGGCGCAGTAGTAGGGAGTCTGCCTTGCACATGTCTGACCCAGGACAGACAGAGGTTCCATCCCCCGGTGTCCCATATGGTCCCCCATCCCAGGAGCGATTCCTGAGCACAAAACCAGGAGTGTACCGGTGTAGCCCCAAAAATAAAAAAGCCTTGTAATAAAGTCAATTGGGCCAGAAGATCAGAGTGTGTATGTAAATACTCCAAAGTACTCAATTTAGGGCCGGAGAGATAGCATGGAAGTAGGGCGTTTGCCTTGCATGCAGAACGATGGTGGTTCTAATCCCAGCATCTCATATGTTCCCCCGAGCCTGCCAGGAGCAACCCCTGAGCACTGCCAGGTGTGACCAAAACAAAAAACAAAGTGCTCAAAAAAAAGAACAGATTATGGTGATGGTGTTTTGTGCTTTTTGTTTTGTTGTTTTGTTTTGTTTTGATTTGGGGGCCACACTCAGCAAGGGTCAGGGGTTACTCCTGGCTCTCTGTTCAGAAATCACTCCTGGCAGGCAGGAGGGACCTTATATGGGGTGCCAGGATTCGAACCACCGACCTTCTGTATGCAAGGCAAATGCACTACCTCCATGCTATCTCTCCGGCCCCAATATGGTGATGGCTTTAATGAAAGAGAAAACGTTGGGGCCGGGTGGTGGCGCTAAAGGTAAGGTGCCTGCCTTGCCTGCGCTAGCCTTGGACGGACCGCGGTTCGATCCCCCGGTATCCCATATGGTCCCCCAAGCCAGGAGCAACTTCTGAGCACATAGCCAGGAGTAACCCCTGAGCATTACCGGGTGTGGCCCAAAAAACCAAAAAAAAAAAAAAAAAAAGAAAGAGAAAACGTTGAATATATATATATATATATATATATATATATAGAAAGAGAAGAATACGATGAGTTTGGAGGGAAGAAGAAAATATACAAATGGAAGGCAGTTGCCCTGCATCTATTATAAAGGAAGTTAAAGATAATCTGAGGGAGAAGAAGATGAAGATCTTTCCAAATATAAATTAGATGAGGATGAGAATGAAGAAGATGCTGATCTCTCCAAATATAATCTTGATGCCAGTGAAGAAGATAGTAATTAGGGGCCGGAGAGATAGCACAGTGGTAGGGTGTTTGCCTTGCACGCGGCTGGCCCAGGACGGACCTGGGTTCGATTCCCGGCATCCCATATGGCCTCCTGAGACTGCCAGGAGTGATTTCTGAGCGCAGAGCCAGGAGTAACACCTGAGCATTGCCAGGTGTGGCCCAAGCCCTAATAAATAAATAAATAATAAATAAATAAATAACAAAAATAAAATAAATAAAAAAGAAGTCTAATAGACAAAGCCACTCAAAGTCTTGATCTTCTCATTACGATCTTCATCAGGCTGATCAACCCTCTCAAGTTTGAGGTCTAGGTGTAGGTCCTCTTCAAGGAGTTCTGCCAGTTCTCAGTCAAGATCTCGTTCCAGGCCGGGAGAGATAGCGCAGCGGCGTTTGCCTTGCAAGCAGCCAATCCAGGACCAAAGGTGGTTGATTCGAATCCTGGTGTCCCATATGGTCCCCCATGTCTCCCAGGAGCTATTTTTGAGCAGACAGCCAGGAGTGACCCCTGAGCACTGCCGGGTGTGTGTCCCCCCCCCCCCAAAAAAAAAAAAAAAGAATCTCGTTCCAATTCCAGAGAATGTTCAAAATTTCATGGGTCGGAATAAAAATCCAGCTTCAGGCCCCACTTCAGGCCTCTTATTCCCCATGAAAAATATCTTATTCAAGTTCATCATCATCTCCTGAGAGAAACAGAAATAGAGGTTGTTCTAGATCTTCTTCATCTGGTGATCGCAAAAAATAAAGACAAAGGAAAGATCACAGCCACCCGAAAGCCAGATGATTGGTGAAAATGCTCAGAACACCACTGCTTTACCCAGGGACAATAGGTCATCTTCTGGATCATCCCATTCAAGTTTGGTTCGAGTTTGGAAGGAAGAATAAAATATACAAATGGAAGGCAGTTGGCTCCCGTTCAAGTTTGAAAAAGAAATAATGTATTAAAATTTTCATCTTAAAAAACAACCATACCGGAACCAGAGCGGTGGTGCAAATGGTAGAGCATTTGCCTTGCAAGTGCTAACCTAGGAAGGACCTCGGTATGATCCCCCAAGCCAGGAGCAGTTTCTGAGTGCATAGCCAGGAGTAACCCTTGAGTGTCATCAGATGTGGCCCCAAAACCAAAAAACAATATTTATTTAATATTAATAAAATATTAATATTTTATTCCACTCAAATAAGCAAATTTTATGACTTCATTTTTCCTAACAGCTGCATAGTATTCCATTATGTATACATACCACAATTTCTCTATCAACTAACCTGTTCTTGGGCACTTTTTTTTCCCCCCAGATTCTGGGCTATTGTGAATAGTGTTGCAATGAACATAGGTATGCAAGTTTTTTTTTTCCTGCATTGTGTTTGGGTCCCTAGGGTATATTCTATAAATGGGGCTGCTAGCTCATATGAGATATCAATTTCTAGTTTTCTGATGAATATTCATATTGTTTTCCAAAAAGGTTAAAGCAGTTGACCTTCCCATCAGCAGTGATTGAGAGTGTTCTTTTCTCCCTGCATCCAGATCAGCACTGGTTGTTCTTGTTGTTTTTGATGTATGTCAGTCTCTGTGGTGTGAGATGATATATAGTTGTTGTTTTGATTTGCATCTTTCTGAGTGGGCAAATGTAAGACAAGTGCTTTTCTGGGTTTACTACCTAGGCCCAGAATTTTTTTTTTTTTTGGGTTGGGTTGGTATTACATTTGGTGATATTCAGTGTTTACTCCTGACTTTTCACTCAGTGAAAAGTACCCTGGCAATGCTCAAGGTATCATATGTGATACCAGAGTTTGGATCCAAGTTAGCTACTAGCAAGGCAAGCCACCTTACCCTCAGTACTACCTTTCCAGCCCAGAATTCATAATTTGAGTCTGATTCTAAAGCTTAGAAGAATCAAAGGTATATTATTATAGTTAAAAGACCAATGGGGGGAGTCAGGCAGGAGGAGGTTTGGCAGGCCCACGCCATGCCGGAGGCCTGCTTGGCCAGGCCTAGGGGGGGGTGCGGGATGTGGGTAACCCCAGCACCCCTCTGCCGCCTTGCTCCAGATCTCCAGGGCTTCCCCGGGCCACACCCCTGGGCAAGCCGGTGAGTTGGGTCCCTTGGTGGAGCTTGAAGGACCCTAGGCCTTCCCCCACTATCCATGCGGCTCCTTAGGGAGGGTCTGGGTGGGGCTCTGAACTTCTGTTCTCCCAGCTTCTTGAAGGATCTCTCCTTCCTGGGAGCCGGGAGTCAGGCAGGAGGAGGTTTGGCAGGCCCACGCCATGCCGGAGGCCTGCTTTGGCCAGGCCTAGGGGGGGTGCGGGGATTTGGGTAACCCCAGCACCCCTCTGCCGCCTTGCTCCAGATCTCCAGGGCTTCCCCGGGCCACACCCCTGGGCAAGCCGGTGAGTTGGGTCCCTTGGTGGAGTTTGAAGGACCCTAGGCCTTCCCCCACTATCCATGCGGCTCCTTAGGGAGGGTCTGGGTGGGGCTCTGAACTTCTGTTCTCCCAGCTTCTTGAAGGATCTCTCCTTCCTGGGAGCCGGGAGTCAGGCAGGAGGAGGTTTGGCAGGCCCACGCCATGCCGGAGGCCTGCTTGGCCAGGCCTAGGGGGGGTGCGGGATTTGGGTAACCCCAGCACCCCTCTGCCGCCTTGCTCCAGATCTCCAGGGCTTCCCCGGGCCACACCCCTGGGCAAGCCGGTGAGTTGGGTCCCTTGGTGGAGCTTGAAGGACCCTAGGCCTTCCCCCACTATCCATGCGGCTCCTTAGGGAGGGTCTGGGTGGGGCTCTGAACTTCTGTTCTCCCAGCTTCTTGAAGGATCTCTCCTTCCTGGGAGCCGGGAGTCAGGCAGGAGGAGGTTTGGCAGGCCCACGCCATGCCGGAGGCCTGCTTGGCCAGGCCTAGGGGGGGTGCGGGATTTGGGTAACCCCAGCACCCCTCTGCCGCCTTGCTCCAGATCTCCAGGGCTTCCCCGGGCCACACCCCTGGGCAAGCCGGTGAGTTGGGTCCCTTGGTGGAGCTTGAAGGACCCTAGGCCTTCCCCCACTATCCATGCGGCTCCTTAGGGAGGGTCTGGGTGGGGCTCTGAACTTCTGTTCTCCCAGCTTCTTGAAGGATCTCTCCTTCCTGGGAGCCGGGAGTCAGGCAGGAGGAGGTTTGGCAGGCCCACGCCATGCCGGTGGCCTGCTTGGCCAGGCCTAGGGGGGGTGCGGGATTTGGGTAACCCCAGCACCCCTCTGCCGCCTTGCTCCAGATCTCCAGGGCTTCCCCGGGCCACACCCCTGGGCAAGCCGGTGAGTTGGGTCCCTTGGTGGAGCTTGAAGGACCCTAGGCCTTCCCCCACTATCCATGCGGCTCCTTAGGGAGGGGCTGGGGGGGGGCTCTGAACTTCTGTTCTCCCAGCTTCTTGAAGGATCTCTCCTTCCTGGGAGCCGGGAGTCAGGCAGGAGGAGGTTTGGCAGGCCCACGCCATGCCGGTGGCCTGCTTGGCCAGGCCTAGGGGGGGGTGCGGGATTTGGGTAACCCCAGCACCCCTCTGCCGCCTTGCTCCAGATCTCCAGGGCTTCCCCGGGCCACACCCCTGGGCAAGCCGGTGAGTTGGGTCCCTTGGTGGAGCTTGAAGTCCCTAGGCCTTCCCCCCACTATCCATGCGGCTCCTTAGGGAGGGTCTGGGTGGGGCTCTGAACTTCTGTTCTCCCAGCTTCTTGAAGGATCTCTCCTTCCTGGGAGCCGTGAGTCAGGCAGGAGGAGGTTTGGGCAGGCCCACGCCATGCCGGAGGCCTGCTTGGCCAGGCCTAGGGGGGGTGCGGGATTTGGGTAACCCCAGCACCCCTCTGCCGCCTTGCTCCAGATCTCCAGGGCTTCCCCGGGCCACACCCCTGGGCAAGCCGGTGAGTTGGGGTCCCTTGGTGGAGCTTGAAGGACCCTAGGCCTTCCCCCACTATCCATGCGGCTCCTTAGGGAGGGTCTGGGTGGGGCTCTGAACTTCTGTTCTCCCAGCTTCTTGAAGGATCTCTCCTTCCTGGGAGCCGGGAGTCAGGCAGGAGGAGGTTTGGCAGGCCCACGCCATGCCGGAGGCCTGCTTGGCCAGGCCTAGGGGGGGTGCGGGATTTGGGTAACCCCAGCACCCCTCTGCCGCCTTGCTCCAGATCTCCAGGGCTTCCCCGGGCCACACCCCTGGGCAAGCCGGTGAGTTGGGTCCCTTGGTGGAGCTTGAAGGACCCTAGGCCTTCCCCCACTATCCATGCGGCTCCTTAGGGAGGGTCTGGGTGGGGCTCTGAACTTCTGTTCTCCCAGCTTCTTGAAGGATCTCTCCTTCCTGGGAGCCGGGAGTCAGGCAGGAGGAGGTTTGGCAGGCCCACGCCATGCCGGAGGCCTGCTTGGCCAGGCCTAGGGGGGGTGCGGGATGTGGGTAACCCCAGCACCCCTCTGCCGCCTTGCTCCAGATCTCCAGGGCTTCCCCGGGCCACACCCCTGGGCAAGCCGGTGAGTTGGGTCCCTTGGTGGAGCTTGAAGGACCCTAGGCCTTCCCCCACTATCCATGCGGCTCCTTAGGGAGGGTCTGGGTGGGGCTCTGAACTTCTGTTCTCCCAGCTTCTTGAAGGATCTCTCCTTCCTGGGAGCCGGGAGTCAGGCAGGAGGAGGTTTGGCAGGCCCACGCCATGCCGGAGGCCTGCTTGGCCAGGCCTAGGGGGGGGTGCGGGGATTTGGGTAACCCCAGCACCCCTCTGCCGCCTTGCTCCAGATCTCCAGGGCTTCCCCGGGCCACACCCCTGGGCAAGCCGGTGAGTTGGGTCCCTTGGTGGAGCTTGAAGGACCCTAGGCCTTCCCCCACTATCCATGCGGCTCCTTAGGGAGGGTCTGGGTGGGGGCTCTGAACTTCTGTTCTCCCAGCTTCTTGAAGGATCTCTCCTTCCTGGGAGCCGGGAGTCAGGCAGGAGGAGGTTTGGCTGGCACTGGTAATCTCTGTCCAGTCTACATTTTCAAAATCGCGTGGGGGCTATTGCCCCCGCGCGCACAAGAAACATTAATAGTACTCTCACAAGAAACATTACTAGTACTCACTATCATTGAATTATGTTTTTATGTATGCAGAATGTCCATTTTGTACTCTGCCCTTTTGCATACCCCTTCATAAGTTCATATTTCTCTTTAACTTCTTTAACTCCTATCATCATTACTCCTTTTTTACCCTTTCTAACTTAAGTACTCTTGAGTCCTAATTCACAGACCAAAGTGGTGCCCTAGAGTTAACACCCACACAACTATTTTAAAAGGCATAAAAAGGACACATATCTTTTCAACATTTTATGCGTGTTTTCTTTGACGGCTATAACTTTTGCTAAATACTTTCTTATACAGTGATGATCCCCCCCCATTTTTTTTTATCTTCTCTTTGTGAACTACTCAATATGGAATTTGGTGTGAAAGAATCCCTCAGTTTAATACTTATGTTTGAACCAAGTCATGGGTCTTGTTGGAAATGTTCTTATGCCCCCATATATCTGATAGCACCACGTGGCTTTATATCTTGTTTGCGTAGGCACACTGACATGGGAAAATACTATACATACCAATAAGTTCTTATCTAATAGAAAGGGGAACACACAAATCTTGTAGTACAATGAGACCTTACACCCTGAACATTGACATAAAGACCTGGCACAGGCCTCAGAAGAATGGACATTCTCCATTTACCCCTTGATCTACAGAAGACATTTACAAAACATCCAAGGTTGTATATAACATCACCCGGAGGCATTCCTGTACCAGGGACGACCCTACAGCTGCTCTGACATCGATCTACTCAAAAGAGACATCCCTTAGCACTGAGAAGACAACAAGAACAATGACCTGTTTACTGGACAGGGCTTGCTGTATTGCCCATTTATGGTGAGGTTTGTCTATAACATCACCTGGAAGCAATCCTCTACCACGGAAGACCCTACCACTGCTCAGACATCGTCCTGCTCAAAAGAGACTTCCTTTAACACTGAGAAGACTTAACAACAACAACAACCTGCTTATAGGACAGGGCTTCCTGCATTCCCCTTTCATGGTGAAGTGAAACGAGAAGGCACTCCTCATCATGACTTCAATGTAGGACATGCAGATTCCAGAATCTTTAATACAGAAACATGAGACCAACAACAGAGACTCTGTGATAAGTGTGTTGGCGCTACGGACAATGTCTTGGAGCGAACGATAACTTTCCTGAGGCCTAGAGCTGGTCTTATGCCAGGAAACTTCAGGGGTAGGATCTCTTTGTATTTAGGCCAAGGCTATTCCTTTCCATGCCTCTCATATTTTGGTGGGCCTATGCAAACAACAATTGCCACTCTAACACCGTTTTTACTGTGCTCCTTTGACTCTAATCCTTAAAACACACCCACTTAAAATTTGAGGTTAACTTAAGCTAATATGCATGTACATGGAAATGTAAAAAACACTATGCCTCTAATGTTTAAGGAGTTACGTAAGCTTGATGGCTTTAGATTGCCTTGTGTGCTGTTAAGAAATATTATAATGTGCTACAATCTGGGGACTTGAGGGAAAAAAGTAATTGCACATGGATTCTGTTTTATTTATCTTAACTTTTTTTGGTGAAAATTCAAAGTTAAGATATCAGCAAGGGGACTTCTTCTGATAATTATGTTATGGGTGATTGTCCTTCCACTGTAACTTTACCTTATCCTCTTTCTTTGCATCTTTTGTTCTCATAATTCATAATAAAAAATTATAAAAAAAAAAAAAAAAAAAAAAAAAAATAAAAGACCAATGGATGGGGCCAGAGAGATAGCTTGGAGGTAAGGCGTTTGCCTTTCATGCAGAAGGTCATTGGTTCGAATCCTGGCATCCCATATGGTACCCTGAGCCTGTCAGGAGCGATTTCTGAGCAAGTAGCCAGGAGTAACCCCTGAGTGCTGCCGGGTGTGACCCGCCCTCCCCCCAAAAAAGGACCAGTAGATGAGCCGGAGAGAAAGCATGGAGGTAAGGCGTTTGCCTTGCATGCAGAAGGATGGTGGTTCAAATCCCAGCATCCCATATGGTCCCTGAGCCTGCTAGGAGTGATTTCTGAGTGTAGAGCCAGGAGTAACCCCTGAGTGCTGCTGGGTGTGACCTAAAAAAAGAAAAAAAAAAGACCAATAGACTTGAGACCCAGACAAATCAATGTTTCAAAAGACAATTAAAAAAAAAAAAAAAAAAAGAGGGGGCCAGGAAGGTGGCGCTAGAGGTAAGGTGTCTGCCTTGCAAGCGCTACCGTAGGACGGACCACGGTTCGATCCCCCGGCGTCCCATATTGTCCCCCCAAGCCAGGGGCGATTTCTGAGCGCTTAGCCAGGAGTAACCCCTGAGTGCCAAACGGGTGTGGCCCAAAAACCAATAAAAAAAAAAAAAAAAAAAAGAGAGATACTGGCGCCAGAGCAGTGGCACAAGCAGTGGGTGTTTGCCTTGCACACGCTAACCAGAATGACCCTGAAGTCCTATATGGTCCCTATTCTGAGTGCATAGCCATAAGTAACTCAAGTGTCACCGGGTATAGCCCAAAAACCAAAAAAAAAAAAAAAAAAAAAGAGGTACTGAGGAAAAAAAAAATAATGGCTGCCAATACTTCCCAGGTATTCAGGTACCCCAGTCTGGGCTAATTCCTCTGTGTCATTCTCATAAAAAGGAGGTACATAGACTATGAAGTCCAACTCCACATCCTGCACACTCTGACAGTAATGACCAGCTCCACAACTGAAATCAAATAATGTAAGCATCTAAATCCTTTTAGGTGAAACTAAATTACAGGACTGAAACTCTGAGACTTTTTTTTCTGAAATCTGATTGGATCAAACCCACCCCACCCCACCCTACCCCACCACTGGAAAATCCAGCTGTCTCCTGCCTACCATCACCATCTTCCTGGCAGAAAAATAGCCTTGCCTCTCCACCAAACTCCAAAAGAAAATAATGATCACCCATACTTTCCAGGTAGTCCAATCAGGGCGAATATCTCTCTGGCATTCTTAGAAAGGAGGGGCAGATTTCCCTTTCTGAATGAACCACAACACCCAACAAAAATAGTCCAGTTCCACAATCTACCCTTATCCAGCTGCCAAGCCACCAAATTTGTTACAAATTTATAAATCCTGGACCACATAGCTTCACCGCACCTTAATATTTTACAGTAGTGCCAGCCCAGTACTATCATTGGAAACCTGATGGAAAAATTACATAGGAATCTACCAAGCTCTGTGACTCTTAAACAGTAACACAGAAAATTCAAATAATGCCAACCATAGGCCGTGAATCTTCAGACACTGATTTTAGTAATGCCATGGAGATATAGAAAAATAATTTCAAATTGACCTGTGTTGACCTAAGTTTTGACCATTTCATTTTGTGTTGTAAAACAATATGAAGTAAATCTGGGCCTACCTGGAAGCAGGCCAGGATGGGTGGACACTTGTAAACAGATGACATTGGTGGTGGGAATAGAGTTTAAATATGCAATGTCTGAAATAAATATATTATGAACAATTTGGTAAATCACGATGTTATGATAAAAATTAGATTTTAAGTTTTTTTAATTATATATATTTTTTAATGTTTAAGAAAGTGGGACTAGAGGACCAGAAAGATAGCATAGCGTTAGGGCATTTGCCTTGCATACAGCCGATTCAGGACTGAAAGTGGTTCGAATCCTGGAGTCCCATATGGTCCCCCGAGCCTGCATGGAGAATTTCTGAGCACAGAGCCAGGAGTAACGTAACCCCCAAGTGCCACCGTGTGTAGCCCACCCCCACCCCACCCCACCCCCCCCCCCCCGCAAAAAAAAAGTGGGACTGGAGAAATAGATAGCACAGCAGGGAGGGCACTTCCTTTGCACATATCCAATCTGGCTTCCATCAATGGCACTCAAACAGATCTGCACTTAATTACTGGTTTATTACTTCTTTGTCACAAACACTCAGTTTAAAAAAAAAAAAAAAAAAAAAAAAAACTTTGGAGGCCAAAGTGATAGCACAGCGGCATAGTGTTTGCCTTTCAGGCAGCCAACTCAAGACAGAACCAGGATCAGTTCCCGTCATCTCATATGGTTCCCTGAGGCTACTGGGTGTGGCCCAAAAACAAACAAACAAATAAACAAAAGGAGCTGAAGTGATAGTTCAAATACTTGCTTTGCAGTTATTAACCTGGGTTCCTTTCCCCACATCCTATCTATTCCCCTGAGCAGGAGTAAGCACTGATCTTCTCTGGGTGTGGCCAAAAAACAAAAACTATTTAAAAATTTGTATTTTGTTTCTTTTTTTCTGTTGAAATAATGTCACATGCACAAAAAGTTGCAAAAATAGTATAAAATATAACATTGTTGTTTTTTTCTTAACCAATTGAGAGTAAATTGTCCAAAAGTTACCTCTGAGCCCCTAAAATGTTTGTATATAATTCCTACAGGGACATTCGGCTACATAACCAAGATACTAACAGGATTGCTATTGGAATAGGTCTATTATTTCCTTTGGTCACAGATCTCAATTTAAATGATACCAATTTACTCAACAATGTGCTCTATAGAAGAATTCAGTCCAGAATCACATGTTGCTTTCAGCTATATCTTAAGTTTCCATCAGGTGAAAAAGTTCTACAGTATTTTCTTAACTTCTAGTACCCTGATTCTGTTGAAGGATACAACTATCAACACTTCATTTGGAGTTGTATGGCATTTTATTAGAATCAGGTGATATATCTCTAGCAGAAATATCACTAAAGGGAAGCTAAGCTTTTCTGAAGGGTGGTATGGGAAGGGGAATACATTCAGAAGTGCTCAGGGTCTACTCCTGCCTGGGTTCTCAGAGGCTGCTGCCAGCAGTACTCAGGGGACCATGTGGTACTGGAGATGGAATTTAGGCCTCCAGCATGCAAAGCATGCTAGATTTTTAACTCTCTAGAGATCAATCTCTAGCGATAGATCTCCAGCTCTGTTTTTGTTGGACAGAGGCTGTATTTTTATTCCATCCTATGAGGGAGTTCACAATTTCAATTTGTCCCATTACTGATCATGGTCATGTTGATTATGATTTCTTTGAGATTGTTCACTTCTCCATTGTAATTTTATTAGCTTCCTGTGGTTACTATAACAAGTTAGACAAGTTGCCAGAGAGATGGCATGGAGGTAGAGTGTTTGCCTTGCATGCAGAAGGACAGTGGTTCGAATCCCAGCACCCCGAGCCTGCCAGGAGCGATTTCTGAGCGTAGAGCCTCAGTAACCCCTGAGCGCTCGCTGCCAGGTGTGACCCAATAACCTAAAAAAAAAAGAAAAGAAAAGAAAAGAAAAAGCTTTTTTGGGGCCGGGCGGTGGTGCTAAAGGTAAGGTGCCTGCCTTGCCTGCGCTAGCCTTGGACGGACCGCGGTTCGATCCCCCGGTGTCCCATATGGTCCCCCAAGCCAGGAGCAACTTCTGAGCACATAGCCAGGAGTAACCCCTGAGCGTTACCGGGTGTGGCCCAAAAACAAAACAAAACAAAACAAAACAAAACAAAACAAAACAAAAAAAAACAAGTTAGACAAGCTAGGTGATTTTTTAAAAAATTTTTTATTTTATTTTTTAAGGCCAATGACATTTTTATTTTGGATTTAGAATAATACTAGGTTTTTTTTGTTTTGTTTTGTTTTTTGTTTTGTTTGGTTTGGTTTGGTTTTTGGGCCACACCCGGCTGCGCTCAGGGGTTACTCCTGGCTGTCTGCTCAGAAATAGCTCCTGGCAGGCACGGGGGACCATATGGGACACCGGGATTTGAACCAACCACCTTTGGTCCTGGATCGGCTGCTTGCAAGGCAAATGCCGCTGTGCTATCTCTCCGGGCCCTAGAATAATACTAGGAATTTACATTTTGTAAGACATTCATTTTCCCAAACATTGATATTTCACATTCTCATTCTGTTTTAATTTGATTTTCTTTGAATCTTACTGATATTTTTTTGTTCTTATTAATTTTTTATTTTTAATTATGAGAGCAAAGATGCAAAGAAAGAGGACAAGGTAAAGTTACAGTGGAAGGACAATCACCCATAAACAGAATTCTCAGTAGTCCTATTGCTGGATTTTGGGGGGGGGGGGGTCCACACCCGGCAGCGCTCAGAGGATACTCCTGGCTCTATGCTCAGAAATCGCCCCTGGCAGGCTCAGGGACCATATGGGATGCCAGGAATCGAACCACCATCCTTCTGCATGAAAGGCAAAAACCTTACCTCCATGCTATCTCTCTGGCCCCAAGCTAGGTGATTTTTGAGTTCAGGAGACCAGAGATCAAGGCGAACACACGCTCTTGGAGACTTAGCACCTAATAGATGCAATATCAATCAATATTTGTCGAATGGCCAAATGACTATATTTGTCTTTGATTGTCTTTACCTAACATCGATCCAGAGACAGGAAAAGAGTTCAAGGGGCTAGTGAGCATGGTTTACAGGTGGAAGCCCTGGGTTTGATTGATCCCTGGCACTGAATTATCAATCTAGGCATTTCAGGAAGTGGCCCCAAGTACTGCCAAATGTGACGGCGCTCCCCCCCCCCCAGATATTCCCCAAGACCCTTAAAAATCATTATTGATCGAAAGATTAATATTTAAACACAAGGAGCCGGAGAGATAGCATGGAGGTAAGGCGTTTGCCTTTCATGCAGAAGGTCATCGGTTTGAATCCCGGCATCCCATATGGTTCCCTGAGCCTGCCAGGAGCGATTTCTGAGCATAGAGCCAGGAGTAACCTCTGAGCGATGCCGGGTGTGACCCAAAAACAAAAACAAAAAAAATAATAAATAAATATGTAAACACAAATCAGTTAAATGAAATGTTGAATAAACTGGATACCCTTAAGTAAATCATGCATGTCAACCCTAATACCTTATCTAATATAAAAATGAACTCACCCTGGAGATAGATTGCACAGGGGGTTAAGGCCTGTGCTGGCCTCATCATATAGTCCTCTGAGCACCATCAGGTCTGACCCCAAGCACAGAACCAAGATAGACCCAAGCACAACCTGGTGTGGTCTAAATCACCACATACCATCACTAAATTAACTTTTAAAATTAAAATTTTCACATTGCTGAAAGATAAATCAAATCAAATGCCTCTTCTTTCTTTCTTTCTTTCTTTCTTTCTTTCTTTCTTTCTTTCTTTCTTTCTTTCTTTCTTTCTTTCTTTCTTTCTTTCTTTCTTTCTTTCTTTCTTCTTCCTTCCTTCATCCTTCCTTCTTCTTTCTTTCTCTTTTCTTTCTTTCTTTCTTTCTTTCTTTCTTTCTTTCTTTCTTTCTTTCTTTCTTTCTTTCTTTCTTTCTTTCTTTCTTTCTTTCTTTCTTTCTTTCTTTCTTTCTTTCTTTCTTTCTTTCTTTCTTTCTTTCTTTCTTTCTCTCTCTTTCTTTCTTTCTTTCTTTCTTTCTCTCTTTCTTTTTTTTAATTGTTTTTTGGCACTCAAAGTTTACTGCTGGCTCTGTGCTCGGAAATCATTCCTGGCACGTTCCAGGGACCACATGGAATGCCAGGGATCGAACCTGGATCAGCTGTGTGCAAAGCAAACACCCTACCTGCTGTGTTATAGCTACAGCCTCATTCCTCTTCTATTTCTTATAAAGTAGTAATCCATTCTTACAGTCTAATAACTTTCCTTAGATCCCACGTATGTGCCATGACATTGGGGCATGGGGAGTTAGGATTTTAACATATAAGCATTTAGGGGAACAAACTTCCAGTCTATTAGAGTATAAAGCTTAAAAATTTCAAAGTATCTGAAAAAAGATATGGGAAAAATAGTTTTAACCTAGGGGAGGCAATTTTTTTATTAAAACAAAGCATAATACAGCAAAACTTGGTAAGTTGGACTTTATATACATAAAAATTTTACTCTGGAGCCAGAGCGGTGATGCAAGCCATAAGGGCATTTGCCTTGACCACGCTAACAAACTGCAGTTCGATCTCTGGCATTCCATATGGTCCCCCAAGCCAGAAGCAATGTCTGAGCACATAGCTAGGAGTATTCCCTGAGTGTCACTGGGTGTGGCCTCCCCAAATTTTACTCTTAAACACAATTAAGAAAATTAAAAGTAAGGGCTGAAGAGATAGCATGAAGATAAGGCATTTGCCTTTCATGCAGAAGGGCGGTGGTTCTAATCCCGGCATTCGATATGGTCCCCGGTGCCTGCCAGGGGCGATTTCTGAGCATAGAGCCAGGAGTAAACCCTGAGCACTGCCAGGTGTGACCCAAAAACCAAAAAAAGAAAAGAAAAGAAAAGTAGAAGTATTTAAACTAAAAGAAAAATGAAATAACTGAAGAGAGCCAGACACAGTACAGCAAGTAAAGCACTTGATTTGCAAGTTTAGATTCCCTGAAGACAAAGCTAGGAGTAAACTAAATGTGCCTCTCTTCCAGCAAAATAAAAGGTGTGGGGGAGGGAGGCCCTAGTTCCTAGCACCACAAATCCTCACCCCCAGCACTGCTGGGCAGTCCCTGTAAGTTCCAAAGCACCACTGAGAGTGACACAGGTAGAGTGATCCATGCAGCACCACACATAAGACCCTAACCTGGTTGTTCTTACAGTCACTGGAAGTGGGCCCTGTTCTTTCTTAATATCCCACAAACTGAAAGTGATAAAAGCAAGCTATAGGCTAAGAAGAAATACTTGCAACACATATATTAAAGAACCTGCACCCAGAATATGCACCAAAAAAAAAAAAATAAATAAAAACCTTCCAGAATTCCATAAAAAAAGTCAAATAACTCAGCTTTCTTTTTTAATTGGAAAGGGGTTGAGCAATAATACAGTTTGTAGTGTTTGTCTTCCACACAGCTGAACCAGATTCAATCCCCAGCATTCCTTATGGCCCTCCAAGCTTACCATGAGTAATCCTGGCAAAAGAAAAAGTGTGTGTGTATGAATTTAAACAGATGTTTTTGTCAGTCAAAACATGGACGACAAACACATAAGCAAATATTCAGCATCACTAGTTATTAGTAAAAATAACAACTTAAAATCATGGGGCTGGAGAGATAGCATCGAGGAAGTGTGTTTGCCTTGCATACAGAAGGTCAGTGGTTTGAATCCCAGCATCCCATATGGTCTCCAGAGCCTCCCAGGAGCGATTTCTGAGCATAGAGCCAAGAGTAACCCCTGAGCATTGCTGGGTGTGACCCAAAACCCAAATATAAATAAATAAAAATAAAATCATAATAAAGTGCTACTACATATGACTAGATTAACTAGAATAAAAGACTAAATGGGGGCTAGGATATAGCTCAAAGAACTAAAGCACATGTGTCACAAGCAGGAGGATCAGCTCAATTCTTGAGAACCTTCAGATGTAACCCAAAAACCAAAATTAAAACAATATAAAAATTAATTAAAATAGGTGCTGAATGGGGCCGGAGATTTAGCACAGCGGTGTTTGCCTTGCAAGCAGCCGATCCAGGACCTAAGGTGGTTGGTTCGAATCTCGGCGTCCCATATGTCCCCCGTGCCTGCCAGGAGCTATTTCTGAGCAGACAGCCAGGAGTAACCCCTGAGCACTGCCGTGTGTGGCCCAAACACCAAAAAAAAAAAAAAAAGGTGCTGAAGCTATAGTATCATGGGTACCATGAACCTTGCATGTGACAGATTCGGTTCAGTCCCCAGCACCCTATATGGTTTCTCGAACCCACCGAAGTGATCCCTGAGAGCCAGAAGTAATTCCTGAGTATTGCTAGATATAGACCCAAACAAGCAAAACTATTGATTAAAATATTATCTGCCTGGCCTTGGCAAGAAAATAGAGCAATTCTAACTGCTGGTAGTAATATAAATAACATAAACAACTTGGAAAATAAGCTAGCAGCTTCTTGAAAAACATATGTAATATGCTTATATCATACTCCTCACTTATGCCACTCCTAAGCTTATTAACCCATAACAAATGGAACCATGAATGCTGACAAAGACTCAGTCATGAAAGTACAAAAGTTTCATTTGTAATAAACAAAAATTAAAAAGAAGCAAATTTATTACTAGAATGGATAAGCAAAATACGATGAATCCATAGAAAGAATACTGTTCCTTAATTAAAAGGAATAAGCTATTGTTATATGACCTATGGATGAATCACAATTTTGCTGGGCAAAAGAAGACAAGCAAGGGGTCAGAGTGGTAATTAACAGCAGGTAAAGTGCTTGCTTTGCATGTTACCTAACTGGGTTCAATCGCCAGCACAACATTTGGTCCCCTGAGCACTGCCAGGAGTGATCTCTGAATGCAGATTCAGGAGGAAGTCCTAAGTACATCCAAGTGTGGCCCAAAAAAGTCAAACAAATACACACAAAAAGAATTCAGCAAAAAAAGTACACACTGGATGATCCATATGTATGAAATATTAGAACACACAATTCACTTATAATATTTTCACTTATTAAATAAATCATAAGTTTAAAAAATTATAAGGGGCCGGGCGGTGGCGCTAAAGGTAAGGTGCGCCTGCCTTGCCTGAGGTAGCCTAGGACGGACCGCGGTTCGATCCCCCGGTGTCCCATATGGTCCCCCAAGCCAGGAGCAACTTCTGAGCGCATAGCCAGGAGTAACCCCTGAGCGTTACCGGGTGTGGCCCAAAAACCAAAAAAAAAAAAAAAAAAAATTATAAAATAATTTGTTTTGGTTTTTGGGTCACACCCGGTGGTGCTCCGGGGTTGCTCCTGGCTCTGCACTTAGAAGTCACTCATGGAAGGCTCGGGGGACCACATGGAATGCTGAAATTCGAACCAGGGTCTGTCTTGTGTTGACCATGTGCAAGGCAAATGCCTTACTGCTGTGCTATTGCTCAGGCCCCTTTATAAATAAAATATTTAAAAACATAAATACTGCTTCACACTTGAAGTACATGTAATACTTTTATGTTATTGTAAATAATATGTTTATTATATAAATAATAATAAAGGCTTGCTGGGGATGGGAAGGGAAGAATGGAAAAGTGTATGAAATAGGTGCTAGAGTGATAATGCAGTGGGCAGGGCACTGCCTTGCCTGCAGATGACCTAGGTCCAATCCCCTTCACTCTATATGGTCTTCCAAGCCCACCATTAGTGATCCCTGAGTCCCTGAGTTCAGAGTCAAGAGTAATCCGTGAGCACCGGTGGGCATGGCCCCCTAAAAACAAACAAGCAAACAAAAAACCAAATGAAGAAAGGGTATGAAGGAAACATTAAGAGTGATGGAAATTTTTCTTGATGGTGGGAGATGGTTTGAACAGAGTTGACATACTATAACCAAATTGCATCTCTAAATTTGTAATCCCATCTGGGTCAGTCAACAAAGATTTACTTACTCCACCAGGAAGACAGGTGGTGGTGTCATTACCTGTTAGTTTCTTTCCTTATCTAGCCTATCTATCTGTCAGTGGTTGAGAGTGACTTCAACTTGTGCTGATTTTCCAATACTTCCATCCTGTCCGTGGGAAAGCAGAACAGACTGCAGTGTGAAAAGAGAGGCTTTAGCAGAGTCACTAGGGTGAGAGAAAAATGTGTGTGAAGGGATAATGCAGAACAAGTAAGCTGTGCTGGTCATTTTTTGCCTGTTGCTTAATTTTTTGAAGGAGGGCAACTTGGGCCAATTCTGGCAGTGCTCAAGGGTAACTATTTTTGTTTGCTTGTTTGTTTGTTTGTTTGTTTTTTGTCCTTGGATCACACCCAGTAGTACTCTGGGGTTACTCTTGTCTCTATGCTCAGAAATTGCTCCTGGCACACTCAGGGGACCATATGGGATGCTGGGATTTGAACCACCATCCTTCTGCATGCAAGGCAAATGCCTGTCTCCAAGCTAACTCTCTGGCCCCAAGGCTAACTCTTTTTTTTTTAAATTTTTTTACTTTGAATTATAGAACAAAAGATGCAAAGAAAGAGGACAAGGTAAAGTTACAGTGGAAGGACAATCAGCCATAACATAATTCTCAGAAGAAGTCCCCTTGCTGATATCTTAACTTTGAACTTTCTTTTTTTTTTTTTTTTTTTGTTTTTTTGGGCCACACCCGGTAATGCTCAGGGGTTACTCCTGGCTATGTGCTCAGAAGTCGCTCCTGGCTTGGGGGACCATATGGGACGCCGGGGGATCGAACCGCGGTCCGTCCTAGGCTAGCGCAGGCAAGGCAGGCACCTTACCTTTAGCGCCACCGCCCGGCCCCAACTTTGAACTTTCAAAGGCTAACTCTTGACTATTCTCAGGAATCACTCCTGAAAGTGCACAGAAAACCATATGTGGTTCCAGGGATTGAACCCAGGTGGGCTGAGTGCAAGGTAAGTGCCCTACCCATTGACCTATCACTCCAGCCCCTGTGTCATCTAACATATGACATTAAACTGAAATTCTGACATGCAATACAACTTTTCTTCCTGAAATTTCATCTTTACTTTTTTTTTTTTTTTTTTACCTTTTCCTTTCGGGTCTCACCATCCGTACTCAAAGGCCACCAGGGTCACACTGCAGGGCTTGGGGTTCAGGGTTACCATGGGTTGACTCTGGGGCTCCCACAGGCAAGTCCTTTGAGTTATCTCCAATGCCCTTAAGTAGTTTTTAACCTTATTTACATTTCCTCTAATTTGAACACATCTTAATTTCATGTAAATTTTTTACACCTCTATGCACAAGTAAACAATACAGAAATAGTATAAACAATAGATATATCAAAACTAGTATCAGTTGTATAGTTGTATCTCTTCTCTTCCTCCACCCCTTTTTCCACTGTTGTGACTTACTGACTGGGACTTATACACACTTGGTTGATGAACTCACACACATCTTACTAGGTACTGTACTTTGAATTGTGGTGTTTCAGAACATTTGTATGGGCTTGTTCTTCTAAGGTTGTCAGAATATGCTGCACACACTTAGTTGTGAGGTGTCAGAAATTGTCCACTTTTTGTGTGGCAACAGTGATCTTAAGCAGCAGATCTGTTGGCATTATATTTAGGATATGAAGAGATTCGAGGCATTAGGGGCCTCATGCATACAAGGCAGGCACTCTACCAGAAAGCTATCCCAGAAAGCTATCCCTGTTCTCTGTTCCAATATAAATGACATATAGGCCACTTTGTCACTAGACTCAAAGTAACGATTCTAAAACATGAGTGCTATTAGTTAAATAAAACATAAATGCTTTGTAATGAGACAAATAAAAACATTCTGCAGTTTCTCTCTCTCTCTCTCTCTCTCTCTCTCTCTCTCTCTCTCTCTCTCTCTCTCTCTCTCTCCCTCCCTCCCTCCCTCCCTCCCTCCCTCCCTCTGTTTCTCTCCTCTTTCTGGCTTTTGAGCTACACTTGGCTGTGCTCAGGGCTCTGAGATCACTCCTGGCAGGTTCAGGAGACTGTGGTGTACTGGGGATTGAATTTAGGTAAGTTGTATGTAAAGCAAACACCTTACCTGCATACTGCTGCTTTGGTTCCATGCAGTCTTTATAGTCACAGCTTTGTCATGGTTTTTCACTCGCACTAGGTGTTTATGAAGACTGGAGTTGATGAATGACAGTGAAACATTTCTGTTCAATGCATCAAGTTTATGAGAATGAACTGTTCCCTCATTGCCAAGCCATTTATTCATTTAGCCTGTTAAATCAGTTCTGGAATGAGGGTTTATTTAGATAATAGTAGTTCTCAATGGTAGTGGGGGGAATCCATGGGGAGACACTTCAGTGGTTTTAAAACATATACCAAGAGAACCATTTTCTTGATGTTTGATCCAGATAG
The DNA here is from genome assembly GCF_024139225.1 of Suncus etruscus. Taxonomy (NCBI): domain Eukaryota; kingdom Metazoa; phylum Chordata; class Mammalia; order Eulipotyphla; family Soricidae; genus Suncus; species Suncus etruscus. The sequence continues at coordinate 99,172,719 of NC_064854.1, forward strand.
GCAATATATTTTTCAACTGGGCACAGAGACAATGTATTTTTTTCAGAGATGGAATGATTCTATTAAAGAGACATGAAAATTTTATGGTTGAAATCCTAGAAGGATGTGTGGTTTTCAATGAAATATTAATGAAAAAAAGCATTGTTAAAATGATACATTTCCCTTGGCATTGTTTGAGCCTTTGAGTCTAGAGCTATTTCTGGACTTTCCATTACAGGAGTCAAGTATGTTCTTTTTTTTTTTTTATACTAGTTTGTATTGTGATTTATGTCACTTGCAATTTAAAGAGTTTTAACTAATAAAAAAATGAGTACCAGAGTGGGATGGTTTCCAGGCAGCCTAAATCTTACAATATCCACAACAGAGCCATAGAGACTAGATTATGAAGACACAGAATATTCAAGTAGAAAGGAATTTGAATTTTATCTGACCTAAGCATGTCATTTTATGAATAATAAATTAATTTCTGGATGGAGTGATAATATAGTAGGGCAGACTCTTGCCTTGCACACAGTTGACTCAGGTTTGATCCTTAGCATCCCATATGGTTAGCCAAGCTTGCCAGGAGTGACCACTTCTCTGTCATCAATGGGTGTGACCATGATCATGGCCCACTCCCCCAAATAAAAAGAAAAAAATAATTTCCAAGAAACTAAATGAATTAACATACATTCAATAAAAGAAACTTCTTAGGGGGCCGGAGTGGTGGCGCAAGAGGTGTCTGCCTTGCCCGAGCTATCCTAGGATGGACCGCGGTTTGATCCCCCGGCATCTCATATGGTACCCCAAGGCAGGAGGAATTTCTGAGCGCATAGCCAGGAGTAACCCCTGAGCGTCACCGGGTGTGGCCCAAAAACCAAAAAAAAAAAGAAAACTTTTTAGGACAGGTTATTATAATAGAACACTAGCATAGAAAAATAATTTTGGGTTATGGGGCCAAAGCGATAGTGCAGGAATAGGGCATTTGCTTTGCACACTGCCGATCTGGGATAGACCCAGGTTCGATTCCTGGCATCCCAAATGTTTCCCCGAACCTGTCAGAAGCGATTTCTGAGTGCAGAGCCAAGAGTAATTCCTGAGCGCTGAGTGCCATCTGGTGTGGCCCCCAACAAAAATGAAAAAAGGGGATGGAACTGTGGTTCAAGCAGTAGGGCATTTGCCTTGCACTCGAAAACCTAGGACAGAACATGGTTCGATCCCCTTGATCCCCCATGCCAGGAGCAATTTCTGAGCACATAGCCAAAAGTAACCACTGAGCGTTACCAGGTGTGGTCCAAAAAGCAAAAATACATACATACATACATGCCAAGATTCGAACCACTGTCCTTCTGCATGCAAGGCAAACACCCTACCTCCATGCTATCTCTCCGGCCCCACTTATGTTTAATTATATATATAGATATATTTATATATATACTTGAAACCATTACAATGTATTATAACGTTCTGTTGTTAGGAATTGGTTTTCAGTTAAGGTGCTGTAGATGGGGCCAGAGAGATAGCACAGTGGTAGGATGTTTGTCTTGTGCGTAGCCTACCAGGGATAGATGAGGGTTTGACTCCTGGCATTTCATATGGTTCCTGGAGCCTGCCAGGAGCAATTTCTGAGCAAAGAGCCAGGAGTAACCCCTGGAGTAACCCCAGGAGTAGCGCTGCTTGATATGATAAAAAAAATATGCTGTAGAGTAACTTTATTTATTTATCTTTTTTGGGGGGAGGGTCTGTACCATATTCAACAGTATTCAGAGATGACTCCTGGCCTTGACTCAGCGATCACTCTTATCGATGCTTGGTGGCCATATGTGGTGCTGGGGATCAAATCTGGGTCAACTACTAGCAAGACAAGTTCCTTACCACTATACTATATCTCTGGCCCATATTTATTATTTTTGTATTGTGCCAGGAATCAAATACAGGAACTAGTGTCATGCATATGCTCTAAGCAACATTCCAAGTCCCCACTTACACTTATTTTTATTTTATTTTATTATTTTTTGGGGGGGTCACACCCGACAGCACTCAGGGGTTACTCCTGGCTCTATGCTCAGAAATCATTCCTGGCAGGCTTGAGGGACCATATGGGATGATGGGATTGAACCACTGTCGTTCTGCATGCAAGGCAAATGCCCTACTTTCATGCTATCTCTCCAAACCCACTTATTTTTATTTTATTTTATTTTATTTTATTTTTTGGTTTTGGGGTCACACCCAACAGCGCTCAGGGGTTATTCTTGGCTTTCTGCTTAGAAATCGCTCCTGGTAAACACGGGGGACCATATAGGATGCCGAGATTCGAACCACTGTCCTTCTGCATGCAAGGCAAATGCCCTACCTCTATGCTATCTCTCTGGCCCCACTTATTTTTAATTTTAATTTAATAATTTTGTGTTTGAAACCACACCCAGTGGTACCCAGGGCTTACTCCTATCTGGCAATACATGGCAATAAAACCAACTGGATTTGTATCTTTAACCAACAGGGTCAGTCACAACTAATGATGAATTTTGTGACTTGTTCAGGTTGCAAGTTAGGTTCAACAGCCCAAAACAAGGGCATAGAATGGCTACCTATTTATTACAATTTCTGCTCACCCTCTGCTTCTCTAATTCCAGACACATGAACCATTGTTTATATTAGCAGGTACTTTAAGGACAGTGAACAGGTACATAAAAGAGTTAACAAGTATATCAAGAATTGACAGGTAGGGGGCTGGAGAGATAGCATGGAGGTAATGTGTTTGTTTGCCTTGCATGCAGGACGGTGGTTTGAATCCCAGCATCCCATATGGTCCCCTGAGCCTGCCAGGAGCGATTTCTGAGCATAGAGCCAGGAGTAACTCCTGAGCGCTGCCGGGTGTGACCCTCCCCCTCCAAAAAAAAGAATTGACAGGTAGAGGCCAGGTGATAATACAGCAGTTAAGGCACTTGCCTTGCATGTGGCTGACCCAGATTCGATCCCCAGCATCCCATATGGTCCTCCAAGCCCGCCAGGAGAGATTCCTGCCTACTTCAAGCCCACCAGGAGAGATTCCTGCCTACTTCTATGACAGACATTTTTCCTCTCTCTCTATGTCTGTTTCTCTCCATCTGACTCATTTTGCTCAGCATAATATCTTCATATCATCCATGTATGAATATGGAGATTTCATGACTTCATTTTTCTAACAACTGCATGGTATTCCATCTTGTAGATGTACCATAGTTTCTTTATCCTACAGTCACCTGTTCCAGATTCTGATAATTGTGAATAGTGTTCAATGAACATAGGAATGCAGATGAGTTTTCTGCATTGTGTTTTTGGGACCCTAGGGTATATTCCCTGGAGTGGTATTTCTGGATCATATTGCTAGTTTTATTGAGGAATATCCATGTTATTTTTTTAAAAAGGCTATACCAAATGCAATCCTCTACCAGGGAAGATCCTACCACTGCTCTGGATTAGACCTATTCAACAGAGACTTCCCTTTAACACCCAGAGAACTTTACAACAATAACAACCTGCTTTAAAGACTGAGATATCTGTATCACCCTCTAATTGTGAGTGAAGCTAAAGGGTGCTCCGCATCATCCTGACTCTTGTATAGGATATGGACATATTCCGAGATCCTTGGCTACAGAAACCTGACACCAACAACAGTGACTGTGTGAAAAATGAAAGTGTATTGGCATACAGACAATGACTTGGGTTGGATAACCTACCGTATTTTCCGGCGTGTAAGACAACTTTTGAAACAAAAAAAAAAGTCAACCAAAAATCGGGGTCATCTTATACTCCGAGTATATCCCGAAAAATGTTTCAATCAATATGCCGCTAAACGAAAATTGTCTGAATATTGCCACAAAACGGATTTTCCAATTCGATCCTCCACCAATCACTGCAAGGCTGCTCGGACCGCCTCTCTAACTCAGCCAATCCAAGCAGGCTTTTGATGCATGCAAATTAGACAATGTTCTGGACCCGAATCTACACTGTCAAAAGCCTGCTCAGATTGGCCAGAGTCAGAGAGGAAGTCTATTACAGTATAACCTTTGAACCTTTGCTTGTTGTGATTGGCTCACTGTGGTACATGAGCACAGGAACACATGCAGCAGTTGCAGCACAGGAACGTTCTGTCTGATACAGCGAATATAGGCCTAAACCTATGTTTTGTTTTTTTTTTTTTAAACCTATGTTTTAACTGCGAAATTAGGAGGTCGTTTTATACGCCCATTCGTCTTTTTTTTTTTTTTTTTTTTTGGTTTTTGGGCCACACCGTTTGACGCTCAGGGGTTACTCCTGGCTATGCGCTCAGAAATTGCCCCTGGCTTGGGGGGACCATATGGGACACCGGGGGATCGAACCACGGTCCTTCCTTGGCTAGCGCTTGCAAGGCAGACACCTTACCTCTAGCGCCACCTTCCCAGCCCCGCCCATTCGTCTTATATGCAGGCAAATAAGATAATATGCCTGAAGCCTAGAGTTGGTCTTATGCCAGAAAACTTCAGGGGTAAGGTCTTCTTGTATTTAGGCCAAGGCTTTTTCTTTCCACGTCCTCTATATTTTGCTGTGCCTATGCAAACAATTTCCACACTACACACTATAACATGGTTTAAAACATTTAAAATTCTTTTTTTTTTTTTTTTTTTTGGTTTTTGGGTCACACCCGGCGGTGCTCAGGGGTTACTCCTGGCTGTCTGCTCAGAAATATCACCTGGCAGGCACGGGGGACCATATGGGACACCGGAATTCGAACCAACCACCTTTGGTCCTGTATCGGCTGCTTGCAAGGCAAACACTGCTGTGCTATCTCTCCGGGCCCACATTAAACAAATTTTAAAAGCTATGCTTTATATGTATTTCATGTTAAAATTCCTATATTATTATTATTAAAATGCCTCTAACTCAGGAATTAGCCAATGTTTTGTGCAAAAGAATTTTAAATGTTTTAAACCATGTTATAGTGTTCATATGTTGTTGGGTAAAAATAAAATAATAATAAGGTATTATAAACATCTAAAAATATATATAAAGGTTTTAAAAGAAAATAATCAAGAATTTAAAATATTGAGGTTCAGTTTAAAGGTGTTTAAAAAAATATAGTGATTGTTAATTGTAAAATTTTTTAAAAGTCTAAAGCCTGCCAAAAAATTTTGTAAAATATAAATTGCTGGTATCTAATGTTTTCTTCTTTAAACTGGGTCCAGAAGAATAAGCAAACTTCTACTCTCTGTATGTAAAATTATTTGTTGCCAAGAATATTACTACGTGTAATCGTTTAGTTGCTTTCATTCAAGAACAAGTGGAAGCAGTAAAATTAATAATTATTAGGCAGCAATATGAGGCACTTAATCAAATAGCCCAAGATCTCTAGGATTAGAGATCAAACAAAAGAAAAGGGTGGGGGGATGTAAAGGAAAAATTTCCCCTGAGTTCCCTGACTGCCCTGATCACCTACCCCCCTTCACAATTGTGGGAACTTGTAGACCCAGTTACAGTTCAACTTTCTTTCTGTTCTGACATGGTTCTAACCTGGTCATGTTAACCCTGTAAGCTTGCACCTGCACCTTGCAAAAATGTGATTGAGCAAATGCCAGATGTCTTGTACTTCCTGAAGCAAATCAATCTACTGTACCTTTCTATTGTTTGAAATACTATATACAGCTAGTAAGCTCATGGCTCGGGGCTGGCAGTTTCTGGCTTATGCTGGATTCTAGCATAGCCCCTGCATATGCTTGTAAGAAAATAAACACCCTGCTTTTGCATGAGACTGTGGTCGTGGTGTCTTTGAACGGCACATCATTCTCCTGAACTTAACACTTTGACTCATTCATAATGAATTATTGTATTATGATCAATTGTGTCAACAATACTACAGCTTTTTTAATGTTAAGGGAGTTGCATACATTTTTTGGTTTTGGGTTGCTTTGTGTAAGAAACATTATAATGTACTACAATCTGGGGGCTCGAGGGACAAAGTAAATGTACATGTTTTTTAAAAAAAAAATAAAAGGCGGTCCCTCGAGCCTGCCAGGTGGGATTTCTGAGCGTGGAGCTAGGAGTAACCCCTGAGCGCTGCTGGGTGTGACCCAAAACCAAAAAACCAAAAAAAAAAAAAAAAAAAAAAAAAAAGGCTATACCAGTGACCTAGCATGGAGGTAAGGTGTTTGCCTTGCATGCAGAAGGACAATGGTTCAAATCCCAGCATCCCATCTGGTCCCCCGAGCCTGCCAGGAGCAATTTCTGAGCATAGAGCCAGGAGTGACCTCTGAGCGCTGCTGGGTGTGACCCAAAAACCAAAAAAAAAAAAAAAAAAAAAAAGGCTATACCAGTCTATATTCCCAACAGCAGTGAATAAGAATCCCTTCAATTTCTCTTTCTTTGCATCTTTGTTCTCATAATTAAAAATAAAAAATAAAAATAATGAGTCCCTTCATTGGGGGTTATTTTTTGTTTGTTTGTTTGTTTGTTTTGGATCACACACGGTGGCGGTACTCAGGACTCTGTGTGACCCAAAAACAACAACAAAAAATCACTCCTGGCAAGCTCAGTGGACTATATGGGATGCCGAGATTCGAACCAGTCTGTCCTGGATCAGCTGCTTGCCAGGCAAACCGCCCTACCACTGTGCTATCTCTCTGGTCCCTGGGGTTATTATTATTTTTTTTTTCTTCTGGTTCTTGGGTCACACTCAGCAATGCTCGAGGATTACTTCTCACTCTGTGTTCAGAAATTACTCCTGGCAGGGGCCGAAGCGGTGGCACAGGCCATAAGGTGTGTATGTCTTGCGTGCACTAGCCTAGGACGAACAGCTGTTCAATTCCCCCCACCCCCCCCGCGTCCCATATGGTCCCCCAAGCCAGGAGCAATTTCTTTTTTGTTGTTTTTTTTTGGGGGGGGTCACACCCGGAAGCATTCAGGGTTTACTCCTGGCTCTATGCTCCTGGCTCGGGGAACCATATGGGATACCGGGTTTCGAACCATCGTCCTTCTGCATGCAAGGCAAAGTCTATCTCTCCAGCTCCCTCAGGAGCTATTTCTGAGCACATAGCTAGGAATAACCCTGAGCGGCACTGGGTGTGGCCCAAAAACCAAAAACCAAACCAAAACCAAAACAAACAACCCCCCCAAAAAACAAAATTATTTTTGACCTCTGGAAATTGGCAAATTGTATCTTATAAGTAGAATGAAAACATTTGCTTTTCTCCTTGATACTTTATGGTTTATTAAAATATTTTATGGCAACATGTTTGCATAAATCCAACAAAACGTCTTTTCCTCTGAAATAGATAATTTAGAAACTAGTTGTGCCTAAACTCTATCCTGGAGGTAAGAAATAATGCTACTGCAAGACCTAGGAGATAGCTCAAAGCGTGCTTTGCATATGGAATGCCTGAGTTTGATCCTAGCACTGCCTGGTCTCCAGAGCAGCAACTAAGAGTTTTGAGCTCTGTCAGATGTGATCCCATAACAAAGCAATCAAACAAAAATATTAATCTCCAGAAGGAGAGAGTTAAATGTCTTGGGGTCCAGAGAGATAGCATAGCAGTAGGGTTTTTGTCTTGCATGCCAACGAAGCAGGACGGAACCTGGGTTTGATTCCCTGCATCCCAATCATTGATGTTCTGTAGATTATAGTGTATAGGTTAATGCATGTTAATGACTCTAGGCTGCTGGCTAGTTAGCACTTACCAGTGGAGACTGAACAGGCCTCAGAGCTTTCAACATAGACTAGTCAACCTGGTCTGGGAAAAACTTCCTTTTTTGGTGAGGAGCAACACACCCAGGGCGTGCTCTGGCACACCCATGCTGTGGGAGCTCAAGGAACTACTTGCAGTGCTAAGGATTGCAGGTGGGTTGACAGCATGCAAGGAAAGTGCCTTACTACTTGTACTATCTCTGCCCCTAGATACAAGTTTTTGTTTTTGTTTCGTTCTGGGCCACATCTAGCAGTGTTCAGGGGTTACTCCTAGCTTTGTGTTTAGAAATTACTCCTGGCAGGCTCAAGGAGTCATACAAAAATGCCAGTGATGGAACCTGGGTTGGCCACATGCAAGGCAAATGCCCTACCCACTGTACTCTGGCCCCAGGGGAAAAATATTTTTTAACTTGAGGGAATCCTTCTTTAAAAAATCCCTCCCGGGGGCCGGAGAGATAGCATGGAGGTAAGGCTTTTGCCTCTCATGCAGAAGGTCATCGGTGCGAATCCCGGCGTCCCATATGGTCCCCCGTGCTTGCCAGGAGCGACTTCTGAGCGTGGAGCCAGGAGTAACCCCTGAGCACTGCCGGGTGAGACCCAAAAACCAAAAAAAAAAAAAAAAGAAAGAAATCCCTCGGGCCCGGAGAGATAGCACAGCGGCGTTTGCCTTGTAAGCAGCCGATCCAAGACCAAAGGTGGTTGGTTCGAATCCCGGTGTCCCATATGGTCCCCGGTGCCTGCCAGGAGCTATTTCTGAGCAGACAGCCAGGAGTAACCCCTGAGCAACGCCGAATGTGGCCCCAAAAAAACTAAAAAAAAAAAAAAAAAAAAAAAGAAATCCCTCCCACAACCTGGGAGCTTGCCTGCATTCTTTCCCTTTCCTATCCCTTCATTTTTTTGGAGGTGGAGGGGCCCATACCTGGCATTACTCAGGGATTATTCCTGGCTCTGCACTCAGGAATCACTCCTGGCAGTGCTTAGGGAGAGCGTAAGGGATACAGGGGGCCAAAATGGGGTTAGCCACATCCAAGGCATGTGTCTTATCTGCTGTACTATCTTTCTGACCCATTCCCTTAAATAAAGTCTTCTGTATTCAAAAACTCTTTATTTAGACTTGAATAAAAGAAACACAATTCCAAAACAAGACCAAGGACATACCCTTTAAAAAGCCTTTAATTAAAAATACGTTGAATAGTAGATGACATTTAAACGGATAAAGCCACATAAATAAAAATATTCATTCCTTTCACTTTGCTCTAATTTTCTTTTGGGAAGTAAGTATTCTTTCTTTTTTCCTTTTTTTTTTTTTTTTTTTTGGGTCACACCTGGCAGCACTCAAGTGACACTCCTGGCTATATGCTCAGAAATTGTTCCTGGCAGGCTCAGGGGACCATATGGAATGCTGGGATTCGAAGCACCGTCCTTCTGCATGCAAGGCAAACGTCCTACCTCATGCTATCTCTCTGGCCCCAAGAATATTCTTTCTTATGATCAATTCTTTGCAAGGAAAAAATAGTTTTTCTTTCTTATTTATTTATTTTGATTTTTGGATCACACCCAGCAGTTCTCAGTGGTTACTCCTGGCTCTACACTCAGAAATTGCCCCTGGCAGGCACAGGGGACCATATGGGATGCTGGGATTCAAACCACCATCCTTCTGCATGCAAGATAAATGCCCTACCTCCATGCCATCTCTCCGGTCTGAAAAAATAGTTTTTTTTTGTTTTTTTGTTTTTGGGCGACACCTGTTGATGCTCAGGGGTTACTCCTGGCTATGTGCTCAGAAATCGCTCCTGGCTTGGGGGAACCATATGGGGAACTAGGGGATTGAACCATGGTCAGTCCTAGGCTAGCACTTGCAAGGCAGATGCCTTACCTCTAGCGCCACTGCTCCAACCCCATGGAAAAATAGTTTTCAACCTAAAAAAATGCAGTTTCCTTGGGAGCTATAATCAATGAATGTACTTTTCAGGAACAAAATAAATGTATAATAAGGATGAAGCAGAAATTACATGTGGTTCTAACATATATGTGCATTTGGTAAACAAACAAAAGTTTTTCTTGAACATGCAAGAAAATATTTTCAGTTTTAATTTGCAAACGACAACACTAGGATTGGGGCCAAAGCAGTGGCGCAAAGCGGTAAGGCGTCTGTCTTGCGTGCACTAGCCTTGAACTATTCAAGGTTTAATCCCCTGGTGTCTCATATGGTCCCCCAAGCCAGGAGCGATTTCCGAGCGCATAGCCAGGAATAACCAAGTATGGCCCAAATAAACAAAAAATAAAAAAATAAAAAAAAAAACAAACAAAAGACAAAACTAGAATAAAGCTGTATTTTTGCAATTTTATTTATTTTTGGGTTTTGGGTCACACCTGATGATGCTCAGGGTTACTACTGAATCTATGCTCAAGAATCGCTCTTGTCAGGCCCAGGGGATAATATGGAATTCTAGGGGTTGAAACAGGGTTGACTGTGTACAAGGCAAGTCAATGTTATGTTATCTCTCTTACCCATGTTTTTGTGGGTTTTTTTTTTTTTTTTTTTTTGTTTTTGTGTCACACCCGGCAGTGCTCAGGGGTTATTCCTGGCTCCAGGCTCAGAAATTGCTCCTGGCAGGCACAGGGGATCATATGGGGTGCCGGGATTCGAACCGATGATCTCCTGCATGAAAGGCAAACGCCTTACCTCCATGCTATCTCTCCGGCCCCTGTTTTTGTGGTTTTAATCCTGAAATACCAGCACTACAAACATTACCAGCATTTCACTACGTCAATTGTGAAATTATTTTATCTAAGATTTTACTATTTATATAAGATTTTACTATTTATTTACTATTTATAAAACTTCCATTAACAGAGTACAACATAGCTGGATCCTCTTTTCAAAGACATATGGAGTATGCATGTGTGTTTTGTGTGTGTGTGCTGTGTTGATTTTATTTAATAGTATCTTTATTTAAGCACCATAATTACAAAAATGTTTGGAGTTGGATTTCCGTTATAAAAAGAACACCCCTCCCTTCACCAGTGCAACCTTCTCACCACCAATGCCCCCATTGTTGATTTTTTTGTTTTTGTTTTTTTTTTGTTTTGGGTCACACTCGGCAGTGCTTAGGGGTTACTCCTGGCTCAATGCTCAGAAATCACTCCTGGCAGGCTCGGGTGACCATATGGGATGCCAGGATTTAAACCACCGACTTTCTGCATACAAGGCAAACACCTTACCTCCATGCTATCTCTCCGGCCCCATTGATTTTTTTTTTTTTGTACTAGATACTTACAAATCATTTATTATCTGTGTTTTTTTTTTTTTGTTATGTGTTTTTTTTTTTTTTTTTGATTTTTGGGTCACACCCAACTCCTGGCTCTCAGGGTTTACTCTTGGCTCTGAGTCTGAGCCAGGAATAACCCCTGAGCGCCACCGGGTGTGACCCCCCTCAAATGCATAAGACAAAGATGAAAATGTAGAAAAAAAACATTAAGAAAAGAAAAGGGATAAGGGGCCCAGAGCGATAGCATAGTAGGGTGTTTGCCTTGCACGTGTCTAACCTATGGCGGAACCAAGTTTGATCCCGGGCTTTTCATATGGTCCCCAGAACCTTCCAGGAATGATTTCCGAGTATAACCAGGAGTAATATCTGAGTGCCACCAGGTATGACCCACTCCCCACATCCAATAAGAGATAAGGTGCTTGTCTTTCACGTGATTAACTTGGGTTCGATCCCCAGCACTACAGATAATCACCTAAACTTTGCCAGGAATGATCCCTGAGCACAGAGCATTAGCACACCCTTCTTCCTCTCCCCACTCCAAGAATAAAGAAGAAAAAAAAAAAAACAGAAAGAGGGGGCTGGAGCAGTGGCGCAAGTGGTAGGGCGTTTGCCTTGCACGTGTTAACCTAGGACTGACCTCGGTTCGATCCCCCAGCATCTATATGGTCCCTCAAGCCAGGAGCGAATTCTGAGCACATAACCAGGAATAGCCCCTGAGCAACACCGGTGTGGCCCAAAAAGGAAAAAAAAGAAACAACCCAAAAAACTGAAAGATTGTCTATCATATGATTTTTTTTTTGTTTTTTTGGGTCATACCCGGCAGCGCTCAGGGGTTACTCCTGGCTCTATGCTCAGAGATTGCTCCTGGCAGGCTCAGGGGACCACATGGGATGCCGGGATTCGAATCACTGACCTTCTGAATGCAAGGCAAATGCCTTACCTCCATGCTATCTCTCCGGCCCCTACCATATGATTTACAGCTAAAAAACTGACCATGTATTAGAAAATTCAAGTAAACTAAGACTTGCAGTATCAGGGATCCAGATAGTATAGTGCTGGAGGGTGCTTGTTTGTATGCAGAAGACCCAGTTCAATTCCTAGCACACCACATGGTTCCCCAAGCTCTGCCAGGAGTGATCCTGAACACAGAGTTGGAATAAGTCCTGTGGCTCAAAACACACACACACACACACACACACACACACACACACACCCTAAAATATGCAATATCTTTTTTTTTTTTTTTTTTTTTTGGTTTTTGGGCCACACCCGTTTGACGCTCAGGGGTTACTCCTGGCTATGTGCTCAGAAATCGCCCCTGGCTTGGGGGGACCATATGGGACGCCGGGGGATCGAACCGCGGTCCTTCCTTGGCTAGCGCTTGCAAGGCAGACACCTTACCTCCAGCGCCACCTACCCGGCCCCAAAATATGCAATATCATAGTTGAATGAAAACAACTGTGCAGCCGTTCAAGGATTTATTTCCACAAATCCTTGTGTTTAGGACTTCAACCTTGATCTGCGCTCAGGGATGACTAGTGGCAGGGTTCAGCGGAACATAGATGGTGCCAGCGATCAAACCTAAGTCAGTCATGAGCAAGGCAAGCTCTCTACCTGCTGCATTGCTCTGGCATACAATTAAAGGTGTTATTTTAATGTTGTCATAATCAGTGGTGCTCAGAATTAAGTCCTGGTTCTCCTGGTTCTGAGCTGAGGAGTTATTCCTGGCAGTTCTAGGGGGATATATGTGGTGTTAGATATTTGAACCAGGGTTGGTTACCTTCTATGGTATTTCTCCTCCTCCTCCTCCTCCTCCTCCTCCTCCTCCTCCTCCTCCTCCTCCTCCTCCTCCTCCTCCTCCTCCTCTTCTTCTTCTTCTTCTTCTTCTTCTTCTTCTTCTTCTTCTTCTTCTTCTTCTTCTTCTTCTTCTTCTTCTTCTTCTTCTTCTTCTTCTTCTTCTGTTTTTTGGGCCACACCCAATGGCGCTCAGGGGTTACTCCTGGCTCTAGACTCAGAAATTGCTCCTGGCAGGCTCAGGGGACCATATGGGATGATTCGAACCACTGACCTTCTGCATGTATATCTCTCCGGCCCTTTCTTTCTTCTTTTGGGGTGTGTGTGTGTGTGTGTGTCTGTGTGTGTGTGTGTGTAATTGTAACTTTTCAGTAGGTAGCACCAGAAGGCAACATGTCTATAAACTCTGCCTCAAACTCATCTACATTCAGGACACAGTAAAGGAGTTCCAAGACAAAAAGAAAACAGAACTCATAATGCATCATTCTAAAATGCTTTATTTAAAAAATGTATTGTCATATTTTTGTTTTGGGCAATACCTGACTGTTCTCATTCCTGGCTCTCTGCTCAGGGATCACTCTTGACAGACTTGGAGGATCATATGGTTTACTAGGAATTGAATTTAATTTGTCCACGTGCAAGGCTATCGCCATCTGCTGTACTATTGCTCTAGCACCCTAAAATGTTTTAGACTTTTATCAGTGACCTTTGCTGGAAATACTGTGTACTTAGAACAGAATTGAACTGAAAGTTAAGGGAAAATCCCACTCATTAAAAAAAAAGGTATTGTTGGGGGCTGGAGAGATAGCATGGAGGTAAGGCGTTTGCCTTTCATGCAGGAGGTCATCGGTTCGAATCCCGGCGCCCCATATGGTCCCCTGTGCCTGGCAGGAGCAATTTCTGAGCCTGGAGCCAGAAATAACCCCTGAGCACTGCCGGGTGTGACCCAAAAACCACAAAAAAAAAAAAAAAAAAAAAAGGTATTGCTATTACTCTTACAGTATTTATTTAGTTTTTGGTTTTTGGGCCACACCTGGTGGGGCTTAGTGGTTACTCCTGGTGCTATATTCAGAAATTACTCCTGGCAGGCTTGTGGGACCATATGGGATGCCTGGGATCAAACCCAGGTGGGCAATCTGCAAGGCAAATACCCTACACGCTGTGCTATTGCTCTGATTTTAGTAGATGTTCTTCTAGGTCCTAGAATCTAGGAACTCAGAAATAGAGAAAAGAAACTTCTTTAGGTCTGTGAATCATCAGTGAATCTGAGTAACATCTGTGGGATTAATGACCAGAATAGAATTGATGGAAATCAAGAACTGTTTAAGGGGCCGGAGAAATAGCATGGAGGTAGGGTGTTTGCCTTGCATGCAGAAGGACGGTGATTCAAATCCAGGCATCCCTCATGGTCTCCCGAGCCTGCCAGGAGCGATTTCTGAGCATAGAGCCAGGAGTAACCCCTAAGTGCTGTTGGGTGTGACCCAAAATAAAAAAAAATTGTTTGACTAAAACCTCATTTGAAAATATTGAGAATGTAGTTTCCCCTATCTAAATGACAATATAAAAATTGTCCAGGGAGGACCAACACAATAGCACAGCGGTAGGGCATTTGTCTTGCACAAAGCCAACCCTTGACCAATCCTGGTTTGAATACCAGCATCCCATATGATCCCTTGAGCCTGCCTGGGGTGATTTCTTTTTTTTTTGGGGGGGCACACCCGGCAATGCTCAGGGGTTATTCCTGGCTGTCTGCTAAGAAATAGCTCCTGGCAGGCACGGAGGATCATATAGAACATCGGGATTTGAACCAACCACCTTTGGTCCTGATCGGCTGCTTGCAAGGCAAACACCGTTGTGCTATCTCTCCGGGCCCCTGCTGGGGTGATTTCTGAGTGCAGAGCCAGGAGTAACTACTGAGCACCGCCAGGTGTGACCCAAAAACTAGAAGAAAAAAAAAAGTTCAGGGACCAGAACAATTGCCTTGCACACGGCCGATGTAGGTCAGACCTTGGTTTGATCCCCCAGTGCCCCCATATGTCCCCCAAGCCAGGAGTGATTTCTGAGCACATAGCCAGGAGTAACCCCTGAGCATCACAGGGTGTGCCGCCCCCCACTCCCAAAAGCAAAAAAGAATTGTCCAGTATTCTTTAGAAATAAACTAATGAATAATGTCACTTCTTTTTTTTTTTTTTTTTTTTTTGGTTTTTGGGTCACACCCGGCAGTGCTCAGGGGTTACTCCTGGCTGTCTGCTCAGAAATAGCTCCTGGCAGGCACGGGGACCATATGGGACACCGGGATTCGAACCAACCACCTTTGGTCCTGGATCGGCTGCTTGCAAGGCAAACACCGCTGTGCTATCTCTCCGGGCCCGAATAATGTCACTTCTAATGGTGATATTGGGAGACACACAACAGCAAAGTTCTTGAGTTTCATAACCTAATAGTGGCCTCCTTACCAAAAGTAACAAACCACAGGACCGGAGAGATAGCATGTAGGTAGGGCATTTGCCTTGCATGCAGGATGACGGTGGCTTGAATCCTGGCATCCCACGTGGTTCCCTGAGCCTGCCAGGAGCAATATCTGAGTGTAGAGCCAGAGTGACCCCTGAGCGCTGCTGGGTGTGACCCAAAAACAAAACAAAACAAAAAACAAAACCATAGTTCACACAGCTGAGCAAAAGAAAAGATTACGGGGCCGGGTAGGTGGCGCTGGAGGTAAGGTGTCTGCCTTGCAAGCGCTAGCCAAGGAAGGACCGCGGTTCGATCCCCCGGCGTCCCATATGGTCCCCCCAAGCCAGGGGCGATTTCTGAGCACATAGCCAGGAGTAACCCCTGAGCGTCAAACGGGTGTGGCCCAAAAACCAAAAAAAAAAAAAAAAAAAAAAAAAAAAAAAAGAAAAGATTACTAACTTTGTAGTTAACTTTGTATGCTAACTTTGTAGACGTCAGGAGGCATCTTCTACATGAAAGTAATATCTGACAGAATAGCCAGTATATTGGGTATGTTTCTTTTTTTATAATTTACTAATTTGCCCAATGGAGATGACACAGGCTCTTACTAAGTCCACTAGGTTATTGCAAACATCAAAATGATTATTTGGGAGCAGTATTTTGGAAGATAAATAAAGTACAATACAAAATGCCCTTATTGGGGCCGGAGAGATATCATGGAGGTAAGGCGTTTGCCTCACATGCAGGATGGTGGTTTAAATCCCGACATCCCATATAGTCCCCCTAGCCTGCCAGGAGCGATTTCAGAGCGTAGAGCCAGGAGTAGCCCCTGAGCAATGCTGGGTGTGACCCAAAACAAACAAACAAACAAAAAAAATGCCCTTATTCAGATACCAGCTACAATTACAATGATTCTAGCACCTTGGGAAGTTATCCTAACTTCCTTTACTATAGATAGAAGATAGGATTGGCCTTGTCTTCAGAGTAAACCAAAACATTCACATTTTTAAGTCTGACTGGAAAATGAACTTCCAATTCAATAAGGGAATCAGTGAAGCCCTTTACCTTGAGGACATTAAACTTCCAGTAAGTCTTTAATTTCTACCTATTGTCCAGGTGTTTAAAGAAAAAGCCACACCGACTGATGATGCAAGGCACAAAATGTTCTTGCCTGTTAGCAAACAAAAGTCTTTGTTAAACTGTCTTTGCAAAAAGACCTTTTTGGCTGAACACAATGGTTGAATTTCCTTCCAGAAGCCACAGTTCCATAGGCATTCCTTATTACTTTCTCTCCTGCAATTGTGTATACTTTTCTTTGTGAAGTGATGTTTCAATGCTGCCCAATTAATTAAATGTGAATGCTTCTGCCAGATGTATTTTAGAAAAGAGAGAAAACTCTTTATTTTTTTTTAAATGATCTTTCTCGTTAACTGCATAAGAAATCTCAGCATGGGTTCAGTTTTTACACGGACTTACTATTTTAGGTAGACTTTGTAATGGGAGAGATAGCCAGAAAATAAATATAAAGGGGAAGGCTGAAAGAAAAATCATTAAAATATTATACTAGTCAGGGACCAGAGAGATAGCATGAAGGTAGGGCATTTGCCTTGCATGCAGAAGGATGGTGGTTCAAATATTGGCATCCCATATGGTCCCCTGAGCCTGCCAGGAGTGATTCTTCAGTGTAGAGCCAGGAATAAACCCTGAGCACTACTAGGTGTGACCCCCAAAACGAAACAAAAAACAAAAACAAAAATAATTATGCCAGTCTATTAGTAGAATTTTTTGGTGGGGCCACACCCAGTGACGCTCAGGGGTTACTCCTGGCTATGCACTCAGAAATCGCTCCTGGTTTGGAGGACCATCTGAGATGCCACGGGATCGAATTGTGGTCCATCCTAGGCTAGCACTGGCAAGGCAGATGCCTTACAGCTTGCGCCACCGCTCAGGCCCCTATTAGTAGGATTATTGCTAACCTAATTTTGACTTTGGCCCATTGACTACATTCTCCAGTTTAAATTTTGTATTTTATTTAATACAAATCTGGTGGTGCTCAAAGCTTACTCCTGGTTCTTCGCTTAGAAATCACACTGGCTGGGACCGGAGAGATAGAATGGAGGTAAGGCATTTGCCTTTCATGCAGAAGGTCCCATATGGTCCCCTGTGCTTGCCAGGAGCAATTTCTGAGCATGGAGCCAGGAGTAACCCCTGAGCACTGCCGGGTAAGACCCAAAAACCACACACACACACACACACAAAAAAAGAAATCACACTGGCTGGCTCCGGGAATCATATGGGATGCAAGGGATTGAACCCAGGTTGGCTGCATGTAAGGCAAACACCCTACACACTGTGCTATCCTCTGGCCCCTTCAGAGAGATTTTTTTAAGGGTTTATTTATTGATTGATTGGTAATGCTCAGAGCTTACTCCTGGCTCTATGCTCAGAAATCGCTCCTGGCAGGCTCGGAGGACCATATGGGATGCCTGGAATCAAACTGGGTCTGTCCCAGGTCGGCTGCATGCAAGGCAAATGCCTTACCGCTGTGCTATCTCTCCAGTTCCCAGTTTACAATTTTTAAATGCTGTTTATTGTGCGAGAGAGATAGTACAGCAGGTAGGACATTTGTCTTATACTAGGCTGACTGGGCTTTTTTTGTGTGTGTGTGTGTGTGGTTTTTGGGTCACACCTGGCAGTGCTCAGGGGTTATTCCTGGCTCCAGGCTCAGAAATCCCTCCCGGCAGGCACGGGGGACCATATGGGACGCCGGGATTTGAACCGATGACCTCCTGCATGAAAGGCAAACGCCTGGGGCCGGGAAGGTGGCGCTAGAGATAAGGTGTCTGCCTTGTAAGCGCTACCAAGGAACGGACCGCGGTTCGATCCCCCGGCGTCCCATATGGTCCCCCCAAGCCAGGGGCGATTTCTGAGCACATAGCCAGGAGTAACCCCTGAGCATCAAACGGGTGTGGCCCAAAAACCAAAAAAAAAAAAAAAAAAAAAAAAAAAAAAAAAAAAAAAAAAGAAAGGCAAACGCCTTACCTCCATGCTATCTCCCCGGCCCCGCTGACTGGGCTTTAATCCCTGGCATCTCATCTAGTGCCCCCCACCCCCATTGTTCCCCTGTGCAAGGAGTAATTCTTGAGTATGGAGCCAGAAGTAAAACCTTGAGTTCTTTGTTTTTATTACAAAATGTCTTACATTTGAACAAGGATGGAGGGGAGACCACTGCATAGAAAGTCTAATGAAGACAAAACAAACATAATGTAATAGATTCCAGCAACATTATTTTCAGACATTTAACAGGAACTGGCAGACAAAAAATTTCTTTCCATAACTAGTTCAACCTGCTCAAACAATGTTATATAAGAAAAATCTTTCAGAAACAAACCAACCCAGAGACATAAATAGCATTGTGGAAAAAAAAAAAGCATATCACCTGTTAGGGGCAAATAATTGAGCAACATTTAATAAGGCCTTTAAAAATCAATGGTCAGAGAGCACCATTAAATAGTTATACAAAAATGATCCAGACAGCTTAAAGAGAAACATGGTTCATGAGATGCCTAACTGACGCGCACTAACACAAATGATTTAGTGCATCTTCTTGGGGCCAAAGTGGAAGATCACGTGTTTCTCATAAGCTCTTTTCATTGTTTTCTCAATTTGCTTCAGAAAAACTTGAGGGATTCGTCCACAAAGGGTATGCACAGTCTCCAAAAACTTGAGCTGAAGAGGGTAGTACATAGATTGAAAGAGATTGTCGTGGAAGGGAAACTGTAAAATAATGAAAGGAAGAAAAAATTGAGTTACTCAAATGCCACTTAAAATGCAATCGCTTTCACTATGACATAAAATTATGAATTCTCGGGTCCGGGCGGTGGCGCTAAAGGTAAGGTGCCTGCCTTGCCTGCGCTAACCTTGGACAGACCGCGGTTCGATCCCCCGGCATCCCATATGGTCCCCCAAGCCAGGAGCAACTTCTGAGCACATAGCCAGGAGTAACCCCTGTGCATTACCGGGTGTGGCCCAAAAACCAAAAAAAAAAAAAAAATTATGAATTCTCGAAAGCATACATGGAGTCACAAGTGTGTATGATCACAGACACAGTGGATAGGATTATTGAGGAATATGGGTTCACATCTTGATTCAATAATGGGCAATTACAGGACATTATCTACTCCCTCTAAGCATCAGTTTATTTTCTTTTTAGAAAATTGTTTATTTGGGTTCTTTTTTATTTTATTTTTTTGCAGGTGTGTGTGTGTGGGGGGGGGTCGGGGGCATACCTAGCAATGCTCAGGGCTTACTCCAAGTTTTACTCTTTTGTTTGTTTGTTTTTTGGGTCACACCCGGTAGCGCGCTCAGAAGCTACTCCTGGCTCTATACTCAGAAATCTCTCCTGGCAGGCTCGGGGACCATATGGGATGCCGATGCCAGTATTCGAACCACTGTCCTTCTGCATGCAAAGCAAATGCCTTACTGCTGTGCTATCTCTCTGACCCCTCTAAGTTTTACTCTTAGGGATCACAAAATTGGATAATGCAAGAAGATGGTTCAAGGGCTGGAGTATATGCTTTGCATGTGGGAGTCTCAGATTCAATTTCTAGTACTGTCTGGTCTTCCCCCCCACCCCCCCAGTACTGCTGAGTGACTGAAGAATTACCCATATATCCCAAATGGAGTGTGCTCTTTCTTTATTTGGCAGGGACCACACCTGGAAGTGCTCAAGGGTCACTCCTGGCTCTGCACTCTGAAATCACTCTTGGTGGTGCTACAGGGACCATATGGGAAACAGAAGCCAAGGATGGAACTCAAGCTGGCTATGTACAAGATAAATGCTCTTATCTGCTGTGCTGTCTCTCTGGCTTCTGTTCTTTCTTCCTTTTATGGGACACTCTCCTCTCAGAGTTCCTTAACAAAACATTTCTACTATAGATTGGTCATCCCCTGACTATTCCTTCCTGTGAAAATAGAGTGAGCTTTAAAAGGCTTAGAAGGAGGGGCTGGAGAGATAGCATGGAAGTAAGGCATTTGCTTTGCATGCAGAAGGAAATCCCGGTATCCCATATGGTCCCCCGAGCCTGCCAGGAGCGATTTCTGAGCGCTGCCTGGTGTGGACCCTCCCCCCCCCCCCAAAAAAAAAAGGCTTAGAAGGAGGCTGTGACTGATCTTTTCCTGGAGGACGTATTTCTGACTCAGTCTGAGAACCACAGTGCCTGCAAATATGGGTGGTGACGACGTGGGACCCAAGCAGCACAGAGTGGATCTCAAATGCAACTTGACAGCTGCTTTTTAGGGAGGCTGGTGAGGCTCTTCCATCCTCCTGGACAGGAGCTCACAGATTCACACCTGCCCCATCCTCCAGAACTACTTCACTGTCAATATGGTGGCAAGGTAGGAAGAATGAGGGAGCACGCACTCCTTCTGCTGTAATGGTTCCTCCACTTCCTTCTCATCCATCTATTGACAACATTTTGTGGAGCTAGCCAGGACAAAGAGTAACAGGTTACAAAACTTTAGGGTATAGCAGAACTGGAACAATAGTATAGTGGGTAGGGTTTGATCCCTGGCATCCAATAACCCGGGTCCAGGCCAGCTTTGATCAGCTTTAACACCCTGAACCCACAGGGAGTGATCCTTGAGGGCAGAGCTATAAGAGTAAGAACTGGGGGCCGGAGAGATAGCATGGAGGTAAGGCATTTGCCTTTCATGCAGGAGGTCATCGGTTCGAATCCCGGCGTCCCATATGGTCCCTCGTGCCTGCCAGGAGCAATTTCTGAGCCTGGAGCCAGGAATAACCCCTGAGCACTGCCGGGTGTGACCCCCCCCCAAAAAAAAAAGAAAAAAAAAAAAGAGTAAGAACTGAGCATTACTGAGTGTAGCTCTAAACCAAAAAGAGAAAAAAAAACCTTTAGGATATATTAATAGTGAGATCATGATCACCACAATTGCCCAGGGTTGAGCAGTTACTAATAATTTTAATTATTAATAGACTTAATTTTCATAATTTAAATATCTATATGTTATCACACCTTAGCCCAACTTCAAATTGGTTTTAAAAATTACTCAATATATTTGGTTTTTAGGGCCACAACTGGAAATACTCAGGAGTTACTCCTATCTCTGCATTTATTAATTACTCCTGGCAGGCTCAGAGGACCATAGGGATGCCAGAAATCAAAACCAGATCGGTGGGCCCGGAGAGATAGCACAGCGGCGTTTGCCTAGCAAGCAGCCGATCCAGGACCAAAGGTGGTTGGTTCGAATCCTGGTGTCCCATATGGTCCCCTGTGCCTGCCAGGAGCTATTTCTGAGCAGACAGCCAGGAGTAACCCCTGAGCAACGCAGGGTGTGGCCCAAAAAACAAAAAAACAAAACAAACAAAAAAAAAACAAACAAAAAAAAAACAAGGGCCCGGAGAGATAGCATAGCAGCATTTGTTTGCCTTGCAAGCAGCTGATCCAGGACCAAAGGTGATTGGTTCAAATCCCGGTGTCCCATATGGTCCCCCGTGCCTGCCAGGAGCTATTTCTGAGTAGACAGCCAGGAGTAAATCCTGAGCACTGCTGGGTGTGGCCCAAAAACCAAAAACCAAACCAAACCAAAACAAAACAAAACAAAAAACCAGATTGGGCTGATAGCATGGAGGTAAGGCATTTGCCACTCATGCAGAAGGATGGTGGTTCGAATCCCAGCATTCCATATGGTCCCCTGAGTCTGCCAGGGACGATTTCTGAGCATAGAGCCAGGAGTAACCCCTGAGCGTTGCTGGGTGTGACCCCCCCAAAACAAAACAAAACAAAACAAAACAAAACAAAACAAAAGAACCAGGTCAGTGGCATGCAAGGCAAGTGTCCTACCTACTATGCTATCACTTCAGCCCCACTGGATTTCTGTTTTGTTTTCTTTGCTGGCCTCCTGCATGCAAACCTTGTTGCTCCAGCACTTTCTTGTCCCCTTCAACCCCACTTAAATGTTTCAGGCCAGCCAGAGCGACAGCACAGCAGTAGGGTGTTTGCCTTGCATGCAGCTGACCTAGGACGGACCTGGGGTTCGAACGATTTCTGAGCACAGATCCAGGTGTAACTTCTGAGTGTCACGGGTGTGTCCCCCAACCAAAACAAACAAATAAAAAGTGGAGCTGGAGAGATAACACAGCAGTAGGGCGTTTGCCTTGTACACAGCTGACCCAGGACAGACCTGGGTTTGATTCCTGGCATCCCATATGGTCCCCCGAGCTTGCCAGGAGTAACCCCTGAGCGTTGCTGGGTGTGGCCCCAAAACAAAACAAAAAAAAACAAACAAAATCTTTCAGGCCACTTTGATATAGGCAGGTGTCAGTGTTTTATTACCATGTTGTTGAATAAGAAAAGGCATCTGGTGGGTCAATTCAAAGATTCAGTGTTGACAAGAATAAGAAAACAGAAGAAAAAAAAGGTGCAAGGTCTGTATGCATTTGCCTCTCAGCAGAAAGAGTGGGTGTCTGGTTTCCTAGAATGTCTTTACACCTTTAAAGTTCACCATAAGTATGAGCTCAATATGTTTACCCGAAACAGGGCTTTTTTCTCAGAAGATTTATACATTCTGTAATGTGAGAAGGTTCTAACCGACACCTCATTTGGGATAAGTTTTCTTCTCTGGCAGAACTGAAGCCATTGATAAACTCTCTCACCTGCCAGGGGATCTGGGACTTGATGAATGTCTAACCTTGATGATGTCCCAGAAGAACAGAGCAAACCATTGTACTTCAACCATAGGGCCTCGAATAACTAGTGCTACCCAGCTACCCATGGCAACTAGACGACGTAAGCCAATTCTCTGCTTTCTCTAGAGCTCCTGAGAACTTAAAACTCTCCACTCTCATTTCCTGCCTTGTTCATTTTGTTCACTTTCCAGAATCCTAGCTGCTTCTGTCTTTTTGGCACACCTGACTCTTTGCTACTTCTTTGCTGATCCTTTTATTTAATAGGGTTTCCCTACAGATATCCCTAGGGCTGTGCTGTCTTATCTCAGCAGGGCTTCCCTGAGAACCTGGCTAGTAAGCATTCCTTCTCAGGTCCTCATCCTATTCTCTCCTTTTCCCTTCTCTATCCCCATCCCTCTCCTCTCCTCTTTCCCCTCTTCCTCTCCCCTTCACTTCCCCCCTCCCCTCCCGGAGTTCGAACCTCTTCCTTTCTCTCTCTTCTCCATCCCTGCCCTCTATTTTCTTCTCTTTTTACATTGTCAGGATTCACCTGCCAGAAGGTTTGGCTGTCTCACTCATTCTGGCTCTTTAGACCTTAGAACTATGTTTGTATCAAATGGGCTCTTCATAGATGATTGTTGAAAGTTCTGGAAGATTAGCAGATGTCTTTCCTTGGGCCATGATGAAAGGAGAGCATGAGAGAGACAGAGACACAGATTTAGAAAGAGAGGATAAAGTAGACAAGGAGTGGGAAATTTCAGACAGTCATGAAAGGAGAAATGAAAGTATATATATATATATATATATATATATATATATAGAGAGAGAGAGAGAGAGAGAGAGAGAGAGAGAAATCTATAGATAGAAATGGGACAAGAGAAAAAAGTGACAAAATGTGGAGAAGAGCTATAATTATTGAAACATAAAAACAACTTGTATTAATGAAGATGTAAAATATCTGATGGTGAATGAACTGCTAAGAACCATTATCTTACTGAATTATCATAACACTTTGGTAGGTGGATCAGCTTTCACAAATGAAAGAGCTAAAACTGGGCCAGAGAGAAAGCACAGTGGTAGGGAGTTTGCCTTGCACACAGCCAATCCAATCCAGGACAAACCTAGGTCGATTCCTGGCATCCAATATGGTTCCCTGAGCCTGCCAGGAGTAATTTCTGAGCATAGAGCTAGGTTTAATTCCTGAGCATCACTGAGTGTGGACCCCCCCCCCCAAAAAAAGCTAAAAATAAAAAAATAAAAAACAAGCTAAAACTCAGGTCAGAGTGCAGAACTAATGATAAGTTGCCAGAATGTGGGGCTAGAGCACTAGTACAGTGGAAAGGGCATTTACCTTGCCAGTGGCAGACCTGAGATAGATTCCTGACACACCACCTGACTTCCTGAGCCTGCCAGGAGTGATCCCTGAGCATAGTCAGGAGTCATTCCTGAGCACTGCTGGCTGTAACCACACACAAAATAAATAAATAAATAAAATAAAAAAAATCATTTGGTCTTTGCAATCCAACAGCAGGAAATACAGGCAAAGAAAGATGCATGTGCTTGGCCACATGAAACACTTTCCCAGCATGAAGATCATTCTGGCAACTCCACAGCTAAAATTCTCTGGGATATTCCATAGCAAAATGCAAATACAAACAGGGTTAGATACTTGTACATACCTACTCATTCCTGCCAAAGGCTGTTTATGAACTCGAGGGTTCCAAAGGTAAGAAAAGTTTATTGAGGGCTGCAGAGATAGTACAGTAGGTAAGGTGCTTGACTTGCATGTGATCGAACTGGGTTCAATTCTTGGGATCACATATGGTCCTGAGTCCCTCCAGGAGTGATCCCTGAGCATAGTCAGAGGTAAGCCCTGAGCACCACTATGTGTGGCTTCAACATCACCATTACCTTGCCCAAGGGGGAAAAAAGTTCAAATGAAGTCGATCTATGTTAAGCCATAGTTAACGGTTGGCAAACTTTTTCCACAGAGGGTTAGAGTAGCTATTTTAGGTTTGTGAGTCACAAAATGTGTATAACTAACCATCTCTGCTGTGTAGTTGGAAAAAAAAATCACAGACAATACTTAGCTAAACAGGCATTATTGTGTGCATACATGCTTTCATTTATACACCCTGACATTTGAATTTCATATATATATTTCTCATGTCATGAAGTAGTTCTTTTAATTTTTTTTCCTATTTAAAAAAATGTTTCACCTACCTATCTTTTAGAATTGAGCAGCAAGCTAGATTGGACTTCCATTTACTTATCCTAGTCCAGTGGTTGGCAACCTGCTGCTCGTGAGCCACATGTGGCTCTTTACACTTTTAATTTGGCTTTTCTGTGTGCTGGGCGGCTGCTCTAGGAGTCAGGACTCTGCTCCTAGCCTCTGTCAGTGCGCGCCCTGTGTGGCTCTCAAAATAAATTTCAATCGTGGTTTTGGCGAGATTTGGCTCAGTTGAAAAAAAAAGGTTACCGACCACTGACCTAGTTCATATCTCGGAATTCCTTTCTAAAGCCATGGCTTTAGATATCAGAGCTACTGGTTTCCCCAGGGAGATTCCTGAGCTTGAGAGGACTGACAGGGCGGCAGGAATTTGATTTTAGTGAACCACAAAGGGAATTTCTTTCATTCTTCCATTTTACTCAGGAAGCTAATCCACACAACTTGTGTCTTCTCAACATTTGCTAAATTATCTCTTTAAGGAGTTAAATGTGAAGTCTAGATCCCAGAAACGGTCTTGAGACAAGGCTGCTCTCCCAAAATTAGAACTGGTACACTGCCCTAAGATTTTCTTAGGAAGTAGTAGACAAGGACTCATATCATGTGCCAGCCTCTGAGAAGTGTCTGTACCCTGGGTACCTGCTTCATGGGAAACTTAGCTAGACTACTTTTCTCTGCTTAGATTCAATGCCTTTTCCAAGCCCCCACCCTCTTCCTTCTAGTTCTTCCTTGGATCCAGAAAGAGGCAGATGCCTCTAACTTAGAAAATGCTCTAGCTTCTGGTTGCATCACCTAATCCTTGGTCAGGTGCCTTTGGTAGGTAAAAAAAAATGAAACATCAGGGCGCTGGGGTATCTCCATGCCTCCTGTTTACCATGCTGCAGTACACAATAAAGATTTGGATGTGGGCCCGGAGAGATAGCACAGCGGCGTTTGCCTTGCAAGCAGCCGATCCAGGACCAAAGGTGGTTGGTTCAAATCCCGGTGTCCCATATGGTCCCCCGTGCCTGCCAGGAGCTATTTCTGAGCAGACAGCCAGGAGAAACCTCTGAGCACCGCCGGGTGTGGCCCAAAAACAAACAAACAAACAAAAAAAAAAAAAGATTTGGATGTGGCCTATGTTGGCCTCGATTCCTCAAGGAGGTGAAGAGGGAAACCAGGTAACACACTGCACTCTTATCGAATCATTTTATTCTTTTGTGGGAGGAGTAGGGAGGGGTTAAGTCACAAGCTGAGACTATTTCTTGCTTTTGTGTTCAGAAGTGACCCCTGCTAGAGGGGGGGGACCATATGCAGTATCCAGGATTTGAATCTGGGTCAGCAGCCTGCAAAGCAAATGCTTTATCTTTTTTGTTTTGTTTTGTTTTGTTTTGTTTTGTTTTGGGGCCACACCCGGTGATACTCAGGGATTACTCCTGGCTATGAGCTCAGAAATCACTCTTGGTTTGGGGACCATATAGGATGCTGGGGGATCGAACCTCGATCTGTCCTAGACCCTACCGCTTGCGCCAACGCTCTGGCCCAAAGTGCTTTGTCTTTACCTTATCTCTTTTACCTCTTATTGGTTATTGTTACGTATTTGCCGGCATATAAAAACGACTGGGCGTATAAGACGACCCCCTAATTTTGCAGTTAAAACATAGGTTTAGGCCTATATTCGCTGTATCAGACAGAACGTTCCTGTGCTGCAACTGTATGTACCACAGTGAGCCAATCACAACAAGCAAAGGTTCAAAGGTTATGCTGTAATAGACTTCCTCTCTGACTCTGGCCAATCTGAGCAAGCTTTTGACAGTGTAGAGTCGGTTCAGAACATTGTCTAATTTGCATGCATCAAAAGCCTGCTTGGATTGGCTGAGTTAGAGAGGCGGTCCGAGCAGTCTTACAGTGATTGGTGCAGAATCGAGTTGGAAAATTCGTTTTGTGGCGATATTCAGACAATTTTCGTTTAGCGGCATATTGAAACATTTTTCAGGATATACTCTGCGTATAATACAACCCCCGATCTTCAGTTGACTTTTTTTTGTTTCAAAAGTCGTTTTATACGCTGGAAAATACGGTACTCTAATTCCTAACTTTTTATACTGGCAAATGGTACCTTGCTTGTCTTCCTGATAGAAAGTTTCCTGTGATGTATTCATTTAAGGGGCAAAAAGCTAGTGGTGAAGCCTCATGCCCCAATCCCAATCCCAAAGACTGGGGAGCATGGTTCTGGAAGCAAACACTGACACATGAAATAATCCATGTAAAATTGAAGAGAATAAAAATAGGTTTAGGAAAATTGCACCACAAGAACTCTGCTCACTAGTACAAGATATCAGCAGGCAGGCTAGTTGTGGAAATTGAAACTGCAACCAACTTCTCCATTATTGGGGAGAGACCACCACCCTTTTGGGAGGAGAACAGTAAGGGTAAGGGACCAATCCAGAGATACTTCCAGTCCATGAATGACAAGCATTAGCAAACAAGAATTCTCCTGAATAAAATGAAAACCAGTTATTCCAACACTGAGTGAATCTAGTATTAGATAGCTAGTGGGTTTTGTGAAATAGAGGAGCACAGATTGGGGAAAACTGGTATAACTCGAAGTTTTTGGGGAGTGATTTGGTCTTCAAAGGGACTAGTGACCAGAGCACCTGCCATGCATCTATGGAAAGGCAGAAAAAACCAGACTTACATCCCGTATTGCTTCATAGAGTGCTTTGAAAGTTGGCTGCTTATCGTCATGGTAGACGCCTCGGTTCCCATGCAGGACAGACACGCCCTCACGCTCGGCCTCTTTGCAGTTACTTCCATACATGCAATGATCAGGACGGTAGTTCCACTGGCAGGGGAACACATAGAGACACTCTGATGATGACAAGAGAAGAGATGGGCATGTGTGAGTTAGTGGCGAGTGAGAAAACTAGCTTTCCTATAAACTGTGGCTCAAAGGCACAGGGGGAGGGATTGGGACTCACAGAACAAATATAATCACTTCCATCAAAATTCTGGATTAGGAATAGAAGGAGACACACATTAAAGACAGTGAAGCTTTCACCCCCAAAGGGAGGGCATAGATAAGAGGGTAAACAAAGGCAGAGACAGCCTGGATAGATCCTCATCTGTAGGCTGGAGTAGCATGACCACTCTTCTTTGGATAATTAAGGTTCTTTTTGGTCACACCTGGCAGTTCTCAGGGCTCACTCTTGGCTTTTCACTCAGAGGTTACTCTAGGTGGGCAGAGGAAATCAGATGGCATGCCAAGAACCAAACCCAGGGGCCAGAGTGGTGGTGCAAGCGGTAGGGTGTTTGTTTGCCTTGGATGTGCTAACCTAGGATGAACCATGGTTCGATCCCCTGGAGTCCCATATGGTTCCCCCAAGCCAGGAACGATTTCTGAGTGCATAGCCAGGAGTAACCCCTGAGCGTTGCCGGGTGTGGCCCAAAAAGCAAAAGTGAGAGCAAAACAAAACAAAGAACTGAATCCAGGTAGGCTGTATGCAACAATAGTCTTACTGTATTATCTAATTGTCCCTTGATTAATTTTTAAAAACCCACATCACAGGGCCCGGAGAGATAGCACAGTGGTGTTTGCCTTGCAAGCAGCTGATCCAGGACCAAAGGTGGTTGGTTCGAATCCCGGTGTCCCATATGGTCCCCCGTGCCTGTCAGGAGCTATTTCTGAGCAGACAGCCAGGAGTAACCCCTGAACACCGCTGGGTGTGACCCAAAAACTAAAAAAAAAAAAACAAAAACAAAAACCTCACATCACAGGCTTAATATTAATAGAGTGCTAAGGGCACAGCATTAACAATTAACACTAATAGCATTAATACTTAAAAAAAAACTCTTAAAAAAAGTTCTATGAAATGGACAGATGTGTAAAACAAGAGTCAAGATGTATGCAGATACCTCTTCAGATAGAAAACAATACAAACCAAAGAAGAAAAGCCAACTGAGCATATAGAAATCACTCCAAGTAAAGAAATGAAACAAAAAGTGCAGGTGGGATCAGAGAGATAGTGGACTCGATCTCCAGCATTCCATATTCTCCCCTGAACATCACCAGGAATAATTATTATGTGCAAAGCCAGGAGTAACCCCTGAACACTGTTGATTATGGTCACCAATCAAAATCAATACAGACTAAAAAAAGTGAGTGAACACATATTTGTCTGTAGCTATGATTTTGTGGTTCTCCCTGAACCACAGGGAGGAAGGAAGGAAGCTGCTCCTGGCATTTGTTGGGACAGATACTAGGCATGCTCTAACCATACCAGCATGAACAGCAGTCTCCAAGCAGCCAGTAGTAACTAGTGCAATGATGGAGAATATGCCCCAATCCTACTGATTTAGTATATATATAACTGATACATATATATTTGGTTTTGGGTCACACCCGGCAACGCTCAGGGGTTACTCCTGGCTCTACGCTCAGAAATCTCTCCTGGCAGTCTCGGCAGACCATATGGATGCCAGGATTCGAACCACCAACCTTCTGTATGCAAGGCAAATGCCTTACCTCCATGCTATCTCTCCAGCCCCAGGCCAGAGCAGTATTACAGTGGCTAGGGCATTTGCCTTGCAAGTGCCCAACCTGGATTAGATATTCTGTTCTACAGGTTTCTTGAGCCCCACCTGGAGAGATACCTGAGTGCAGAGCCAGGAGCAAGTTCCTGAGCACTGCTGAGTGTGGCATAAAAATAATTAACAAAACAAACAAAAAGGGCCTTTGAATCATAGCACTCTGAGATTGTGTACAAATGAGAGCAGAGGGCAAATTGAAAATCACGACCAGGGGCTGGAGCTATAGCACAGGGATAGGGCATTTGTCTTGCATGCAGCTGATCCAAGATGGACCTGAGTTTGATCCCCAGAGTCCCATATGGTCCCCAAGCCAGGGGTGATTTCAGAATTCTGGCTAGGAGTAACCCCCGAGCATCACCGAACGTGGCTCAAAAACCTAAATCCAAAAAAAAAAAAAAAAAAAAAAAAAAAAAAAAAAAAAAAAAAGAAAAAGAAAACTATGACCAGAAGAACAATTTTTTTTTTTTTTGGTTTTTGGGCCACACCCGGTAACGCTCAGGGGTTACTCCTGGCTATGCGCTCAGAAGTTGCTCCTGGCTTGGGGGACCATATGGGACACCGGGGGATCGAACCGCGGTCCGTCCAAGGCTACCGCAGGCAAGGCAGGCGCACCTTACCTTTAGCGCCACCGCCCGGCCCCAGAAGAACAATTTGACGGAAATTAATGCATTGATTGTGGCCAGCTGTATAATACTCAGCCTTCAGTCTTTCACAGATCCTAGGAATTTCCAGGTAGCTGTTATCAACTTCCTAATTGCTCATTTCACACTTGACTCTTCTCTTCTGGGGAGCACTGGGTTCCACAGTGATATTTCTCTTACTTGCATTTGCTTTCACACATGTTGTGTGTACGCCTGTGTGTGTGTGTGCATGTATGCGTACACACATGCTCATACTCCATGCTGGCAGAAGTCAGTGCTCACTCAAAGTCACAAGTCTGTGATTTGAATACAATTACCCAATCAGTTCTGGGAACATTCTGTCCTTTACTACAGAAGCAGAGGGTAGATGGGAGGATGGCTAAGCGTGAAAATATCTAAACATACATTGGCACTTTTGCTCTGGGTCTGAACCCAGCCCAATCACTGGCTGGAGTTATAGCACAGTGGTAGGGCGTTTGCCTTGAACGTGGTAGACCCAGGACGGACCTGGGTTCGATTCCAGTTATCCCATATGATTCCCCAAGCCTGGCAGGAATGATTTCTGAGCGCATAGCCAGAAGTAACCCCAGAACTCCACTGGGTGTGGCCTAAAAACCAAAAAAAAAATAAAAAGAAAAAAGAATTTACTCTGTTACTAAACCAAAAGTAGCCACAAAGTATTATGGCTGGATGAGAATCCCTTTGGTAGTAGTCCCAATAAGACTCGATCTGGCACCACCACTGGCTTTGGCAAAGTCTGGAGCCCTGTTGGAGAGGAGAGACCAGCAGAAACCAGAGGTTGTAATAAGAACATGAAAAACAGGCCCGGAGAGATAGCATAGCGGCGTTTGCCTTGCAAGCAGCCGATCCAGGACCTAAGGTGGTTGGTTCGAATCCCGGTGTCCCATATGGTCCCCCGTGCCTGCCAGGAGCTATTTCTGAGCAGACAGCCAGGAGTAACCCCTGAGCACCGCCGGGTGTGGCCCAAAAACCAAAAAAAATAGAACATGAAAGACCACTTAAAAGTACAAAACTCGGGCCCGGAGAGATAGCACAGCGGCGTTTGCCTTGCAAACGGCCAATCCAGGACCAAAGGTGGTTGGTTCGAATCCCGGTGTCCCATATGGTCCCCCGTGCCTGCCAGGAGCTATTTCTGAGCAGACAGCCAGGAGTAACCCCTGAGCAATGCCGGGTGTGACCCAAAAAAAAAAAAAAAAAAAGTACAAAACTCTTTCTCTATTACAATACCTTGACTAATTATGGCCACAGAGAACCCCATGCTATGGCAGTTTGATGAATAATGAATATTCAAATATAACTCTGGTCTAAAGCCACTCAGCTCTGCTCTGCAGAAGCCTAGGTTTTCTCTGGAAAGCATCAGTACTTTGGATCTCTTTCTTTCTTCAACATCTCTAAGTAAAACTCTTTTACCTAACTTTGTTTCCATCTAAGTTCTTTTCTGTGAGGAAAACAGATAGACCTGGAAGGTCTACCTAGTATTCCCGACTGATTCTTCTTTCCTGCAGACATTCACTCCTCACTTCAGTCTGAATCCATAGCTCCCTGTGATAGCTCCCTCAGAAATCGGGTGGCAGGGATCATGTACCAAACTGGGTAGAAGAAGAGTGACTCAGGTATAGCTTGAGGACCACCTCTTGGGGCTGTGATATGGAAGGTCTGTCTTGTGCAGGTCCTCACAGCCAACTTCCATTAGTCCTAAACTTTCCCTGGCACTTTTCAGGATGAGTGAGGTGGGAAAGAGATAAAAAGGCAAAAAAATAAAATAAAATAAAATAAAAAAGGGCAAGATTCATTCCTTGGGACTGTCACCTCTTTTCTCCCCCATTCATGTAAGTTGACCACAACATGAGTTGTTTTGGGAATACAGGCATTTTGTCAATCCTATGTGACTGACACACAGTAGGAGCGTTCTCCACACTCCCTGTACATTCTTCTCTTTTTTTCTTTGGGACTTTCCTCTCTCATTTACTTCCCCTTTCATTCCATTCTCTTAATTCCATTCATTCCACCAACCTACACTTCCATAGCCCAACTCCATTTAAGGCTCCATCTGGCTCTGTGAAAGACAACGCTTGTCACATGCTCCACCTTCTCTTGAGCTTTAGGTCAGAGCTCAGGAACTTCTAAGACTGCCTCAAACAATAATTTGATGTCAGTATCCCAGAGCAGCCCTCACACCATATAATTGGGCCTGTCAACACGGGTCCCACTCATAATTACCAGTGATGGGTGTACTGGCTGGGGGAGGGCAGAGTGCATTTCCCTGTCTTGACATCAAGGCAGTGCAGGAAGGGTGGGAACAAGGTCCAAAAGAGGACACCCACTGTGTGTGTGTGTGTGTGTGTGTGTGTGTGTGTGTGCACGCGCGCACGTACGTCACATTTTATGCATATATTATGCATACTACACAGATATAGATAGATAGATAGATAGATAGATTCATTCCCTGGTATTTTACCTTTTTCTAGACAGAAACTGTCTCTGTCCATAGTCTACTGTTCTAAGAATAGGCCTTGCTGATCATATCTGAGAAAGGATAATGTACTATAATTTTGCTCCTTTGGCCTTTGATGACAAGTTCCAGGGTAGTTTCCCACTAAGAAGTGAGACCTTGGGCTGGAAATATAGTATTATGGGCAGGGCACTTACCTTACACATGACACCCCACATGATCTCCTAAGCTGTTCAGGAGTGATACCTGAATGCAGAGCCAGGAGTAATCCCTGAGCACTGTCGTATGTGACCTCCCCAAAACAAAAACAAAGTGGGAGAGGCAGAGTGATAGTATCTCAGGCAGGTCACTTGCTTTGCACAGACAACCTAGGTTTGATTCCCCTGAGCCTGCCAGCAGTGATACTTGAGTGCAGAATAAAGAGTAAACCTTGAGCACTGCTGAGTATGGTCCCAAACAAAAAAGCAACAACAAAAAAAAAAAATTAAAAAACGGGCCCGGAGGGCCGGGTAGGTGGCGCTGGAGGTAAGGTGTCTGCCTTGCAAGCGCTAGCCAAGGAAGGACCGCGGTTCGATCCCCCGGCGTCCCATATGGTCCCCCCAAGCCAGGGGCGATTTCTGAGCACATAGCCAGGAGTAACCCCTGAGCGTCAAACGGGTGTGGCCCAAAAACCAAAAAAAAAAAAAAAAAAACCAAAAAAAAAAAAAAAACGGGCCCGGAGAGATAGCACAGCGGCGTTTGCCTTGCAAGCAGCCGATCCAGGACCAAAGGTGGTTGGTTCGAATCCCGGTGTCCCATATGGTCCCCCGTGCCTGCCAGGAGCTATTTCTGAGCAGACAGCCAGGAGTCACCCCTGAGCATCGCCGGGTGTGGCCCAAAAACAAAACAAAACAAAAAAATTCGTTCATAAGTTTTGTTTTTACTATAGTCAGACCCTCCAATGGTCTGAGGGACAGTGAACTGGCCCCCTGTTTAAAAAGTTTGAGGACCCCTGAAAGTATCCAGAATATGTAGGGGAGATGAAGGAATGCTGTTACTTTTTGGATGGATGAATATGTAAAATTCGTAGTTGTAAATATACTAAAATTTTATATTGCATAGGGGTAATTGTGTGGTATATAAATTATAACTCAAAACTATAAAGAAAAACAGAAAAAATGTTCCTTATAAACTCCCTGTATGCCTATAAAATTATATATAACTTTAGTTTTGTTTGTTTGTTTGTTTTTGGAAGGGTCACACCCAGTGATGCTCAGGGGTTACTCCTGGCTATGCACTCAGAAATTGCTCCTGAAAAAAAAAAGAAAGAAAGAAATTGCTCCTGGCTCAGGGGACCATATGGGATGCCGAGGGATTGAACCACAGTCTGTCCTAGGCTAGCGCGGGCAAGGCAGATGCCTTACCCCTTGCGCCACTGCTCCAGTTTGATATTTTCCATCACTCTTTTATGGGAGGAAGGGTCATACTCAGAGGTACTAGGACTCACATTTGGCTCTATACTCAGGGATCACTATTGGTGGTGCTTCAGAAATAAAATGTTGGATGTGTTTAAGTCATGCACCCTCCCTGCTGTACTACATCTCCTTAGTTTGAAATTTTGAGGCTGTTTTTCTTACTAACTTGTCTCCCAAAATTTAATATATATATACAGATATATATACATATACATATATATGTATATGTATACATATATATATATATACACACACATACATACAGAAATCTTAGCTTTACAAAGAAAAAAAATAGCTTCTTTAGCCAAAGAGAATTGATTCATAACTTGGGCTGGGAATCAAGTAAGAGGCTGGGCAAGGCCAATATCTCATCTTTCCACTCTCCCTTCCCCCTCTTCCCTTCCTCAAGTATTTGAACTAGAAAACAAAACAAAAATAATTTATTGTCTGTTGTAGACTTGTGTGTTGACTCAAGGTTGGACCATGTGCAACCAGAGAATGACATCTGAGAAGTGGAATCTGACGGGCATGAAGAGAAGCAAAGATGAAAGAGACCAGAGTGCCTCAGAGGGATTGAGAAATCAGCTTTGGTCCTTAGTGGCTTCCCAGAAAAGAATTCTCAGGAGGCTGGACTGATCTGATTTAAGTGTTCAACTGTCTGTCTTCTTGGCAGGTCTAACTAGAGTTTGGTCCCTGCAACTAAAGCACATTAGTCAAATCACTTTTTTTGTTTGTTTGTTTGTTTGGTTTTGGGTCACACCTGGCCTGGCGGCGCTCAGGGGTTACTCCTGGTTATACACTCAGAAGTCGCTCCTGGCAGGCTCGGGGGAACTGTATGAGATGCTGGGAATCGAATCGAAGTCCGTCCAGGATTGGCCACATGCCAGGCAAATGCCTACTGTTGTGCAATTGCTCCGGCCCCTCAAATCACTTTTCTATGTAGTGTTTTCTTTCTTTCTTTCTTTTTTTTTTTTTTTTTTTGGTTTTTGGGCCACACCCGGTGGTGCTCAGGGGTTACTCCTGGCTGTCTGCTCAGAAATAGCTCCTGGCAGGCACGGGGGACCATATGGGACACCGGGATTCGAACCAATCACCTTAGGTCCTAGATTGGCTGCTTGCAAGGCAAACGCCGCTGTGCTATCTCTCCGGGCCCTATGTAGTGTTTTCTAATGGTCATTATCAGACATACTTTTTTTTTTTTCCATTTCTGTCAGACATACTCTTTATTATGAAATTCAGCTCTTTTTTTTGTTTTGTTTTGTTTTTTGGGCCACACCCGGTGACACTCAGGTGACTACTCCTGGCTATGCGCTCAGAAATCGCCGCTGGTTTGGGGGACCAAATGAGATGCCAGGGGAGCGAACTGTTAACTGTCCTAGATTAGCGTTTGCAAGGCAGATAACTTACTGCTAGTGTCACTGCTTTGGCCCCTGAAATTCTGCTTTTGACTCAACCACATCTATAGAGACGCCAATTCCAGTCTTCCATCCACTGAAGAAACTAACATGGCTTCCCAGCCAGAAAAAATTCTGGAGGTTGGGATGAAAGGGGGCACAACAGCTAAAAGCACTTGCCAAGTATGTGCCTGACCTGGGTTTGATCCTCAGCATCCCATATGGTCCTCTGAGCATAGCGAGGTGTAATTCCTAAGAGTAGAGCCAGAAGTAAGCATTGAGCATTTCCAGATGTAACCCAAAAACTAAAAAAAAAAAAAAAAAGAAAAGAAAGAAAGAAAAGAAAATATTCTAGGGCCTGAGCTACCACATGCTCCACACCTCTATATGCTTCAGCACTACCCTCATGGATTTAGCTACTTTATAGGTCTATTATCTTGAAATTCCATATCCACAGGCACTGGGAACATAAGTTTTATATTTAATGTTTAAAGACAAGGTTTTTTTGGGGGGAGTTTGGGTCACACCCTGCAGCGCTCAGGGGTCACTCCTGGCTCTACTCTCAGAAATCATTCCTGGCAGGCTCGGGGGACCATATGGGATGCCAAAATTTAAGCCACCGTCCTTCTGCACGCAAGACAAATGTCCTACCTCCATGCTATCTCTCCAGCTCCTTAAGTCAAGAGTTTTAAAATCTGCTTTTAGCAATTCCTTGTGTGTGAGTGTGAAGTAAAAACAGATTTTATTTGGAGGTACACAGAAAGGGGAGAGGATAAAAAGGAGAGTATAATGAGTAACATGCTCAAGAGTGAGTGTGGGCTTCTCCAAAGGTGAATTGAGCCCCAGTACAGAACCCAGCATGAAATCATAAAAGTTCACATCTCTAGAGGAAAAATGCTTAGGTATTTGTGCCTTTGGGGGAGGGTTTGGTTTGTTTCTGGGTCACACCCAGAAACAGGGCTTACTCCTGGCTCTGTACTTCTGGCTTGGGGGACCACATAGGGTGCTGGGTACTGAGTGCAGTCCGCCAAGGCAAGCACCATACCTGCTCCAGCCTCCATACTTAAACATACTTTGAAGAGCAGTGTGAATGACTAATAATATTAAAGACATGAGCTCAGGTTTTATTTTTCACTGCTTGGCCCACAGAAACTCAAAGAGCCCTAATAATAAGGTTTGTATTCAATGTTGGGGTATTCCCCTAACTCTTCTTTCTAGAGATGAAGGTAGCAAATGTTTGGTGTTTTTGTTCTGTTTTACAAATATAGTTTGTTCTTGTTGATAGAAGGGGTTGGCGATCAATATTGAAAACAATAACAGTAAAAGCTTGCAATAAGATGGCTGTCAGAAGATTTCTCTTCAAGGGTCCCATGTTTACAGAGGGTAAGGCATTTGCCTTGCATTCAGTCAACCAGGATTTGATCCCCGGCATCCCATATGTTCCCTCAAGCACTGCTAGGAGTGATCCCTGAGTCAGGAGTAACTTCTGAGTACTACCAGGTGTGGCACCCATCCCTCAAAATTCTGGATAAAGAAATAGAAAGATAATTGGGTACACTGGCAGCACAGCTGAAAACTGGCGATCTCAGGAGAAGAGGGCAGGCCAAACCCTCCCTCCCCCACTAAAGCCACTCCTGCTGCATCCATCACCCATAAATGCTGCTTTGCCTAAAGCCCTGCTCCACCACTTCTCTATGATTCTCTGCAGACACCAAGCTGACCAGATTCCAGGTATGCTGGTATTTGGGAGTGGAAGTGAGAGGGGGCATGCTCCTCCCCCCTCCCAGCTCCACCAGTCTTTTCCTACTTCTGGGAGACCTGGTAGCTGAAAACATGCCTCACAAAAGCTGCAGTAACAGTATTAGCGCTTTGAATTCCAAGACTGAACATATACATTTGCTGCTGCGTGACAAATTTGTTTGACGCTATCATTTTTTTTTTTTTTTTTTTTGTTTTTGGTTTTTGGGCCACACCCGTTTGACGCTCAGGGGTTACTCCTGGCTATGTGCTCAGAAATCGCCCCTGGCTTGGGGGGACCATATGGGACGCTGGGGGATCGAACCACGGTCCTTCCTTGGCTAGCGCTTGCAAGGCAGACACCTTACCTCCAGCGCCACCTACCCGGCCCCAACGCTATCATTTTTATAGGAACACACCAATTTAGTTGCCAATGTGTAGCTAAAGTCACTTAATGTTTGGAAACCAATGAAATAGCATAATGGTCAGCTGGCAACAAGATGTTGCTAAATCTCTGCCAGTGACTTAATGACCTTAATGGAGATACAATAAAGTTCACAAATTTGCTTGTTGCTTCTTCTTTTCTTTTTCTTATCTTCCTTTGTTTTGTGTGTGTGTGTGTGTGTGTGTGTGTGTGTGTGTGTGTGTTTGACCACAACCAGCTGCATTCAGGGGTTTACTCATGGCTCTGTGCTCAGAAAATGCTCCTGGCTCGTGGGACCATATGGGATGCTGGGGGACCAAACCCGTGTCTGTCCTGGGTCTGCCATGTACAATGCAAATGCCCTACCATGGTGTTACCACTGTGGCCTGCTTTTTTTATTATTTAAAAAATAATTTTGCTTTCACTTATCTGGAAACAAATGTATTACAGTCAACTATGTCATGTTCGTCTTTTAAATAAAGTAAATTGAAAAGAATTAGGAAGATTAAATACAGGTCATACAAATGACAATCGATGGTCTACCTACCACACAATGAACTGTAGCTAGAATACATGTGTACTTACTAGCTACTGCTCAAAGTCAGGATGCAACACAATTCCATAGATGAATTAAAAACATATTCTCGAGCCCGGAGAGATAGCACAGCGGCGTTTGCCTTGCAAGCAGCCGATCCAGGACCAAAGGTGGTTGGTTCGAATCCCGGTGTCCCATATGGTCCCCGGTGCCTGCCAGGAGCTATTTCTGAGCAGACAGCCAGGAGTAACCCCTGAGCATCGCCGGGTGTGCCCCCAAAACCAAAACCAACCAACCAAACAAACAAAAAACAAAAAACATATTCTCCTACACAGTGATCTAAGTGAGGGAGGAAAAGAAGGAATAAACTCAGCTGGTTTTTAGCCTCAGTTAAAGACAAGGAGCAGGTGTCCATCTGCCCAGCTGCTCATGACAGCCTCCATGTATTATCAATCACTCCTCAGGTCTTCAAATAATCTGCGACAGGCTAAGAGGATTTCTGGGCAGACAACTGTGCAAATCTTTTGAATTCTTGGTTTGGAAATATGGCTTGAGAAGAGTTTTAGATATATAATAGAGAGAAAACTGCAACATTAAAAGAAAAGAAGAATGAAGCAGAGAGCTTTTTCCAAATTCTCTCCGACCTCAAAGAAATTCTCTGCCCCTCAAATACAGGGGATTTGGTATTTATCCATACTCTGGCACACATTAGCTATGCTGCAAACTAACTTTTTCCCCTGATCCCCCTATTGGTGACATGGGAGTTAATGAGGATGAGGGGGGAACACACGAACATAATGCTTAGCAACTACAATCATCCATTTCATTCATTACTCTAAAGCTCCACGCTCTTGACCTTGCTCAGATTGAAACCAGTTGGTTTCTCTGCTGGGAGTTTGAAATAAGGGTGGAATGATTCCTTCTGTGTGGCTGCTCCTGGAACATGAAACTCTGGTATGTGGCTTTGAGACTAAGGGATAGAGAGTGAGGATCTTCAAAAGAGAGGAATGAATATTCTCAATGCAAGAAGTACACTATGGGGTCCTATTGGTGTCCTTCCCCTTTTCTGCTGTAAATCTCAGGTTAAACCTCCCAGCCTTTTTCCTACCCTCTACATTTCAACAGGAAGCCACATGGGATGCAGAGGATGGAACCTGGATCAGTCTCAGTTTGCTGTATGCAAGGCAATGCCCTACCTGCTGTACTATTACTCCATCCCGTCAGAAATAATTCTAGAGTGCAGATAATTCTAGAGTGCAGAACCAGTAGCAACCACTGATCATCACTGGGTGTGGCTAAAAAGCAAAACAGAACAAAACAAAAAGAAAACAAAACAAAAACCAAAAACAGGGGCCGGGCGGTGGCGCTAGAGGTAAGGTGCCTGCCTTGCCTGCGCTAGCCTTGGACGGACTGCGGTTCGATCCCCCGGTGTCCCATATGGTCCCCCAAGCCAGGAGCAACTTCTGAGCACATAGCCAGGAGTAACCCCTGAGCGTTACCGGGTGTGGCCCAAAAACCAAAAAACAAACAAAACAAAACAAAACAAAAAAACCCAAAAACAAACCCAGAACAAGTGGACATGCCATTAGTGAGAAGCTAATATGTCTTTCAGGTCACTGACTTAAGTCTGGGAATTTTTTTCAGAAACTCTCACCAATTTGCTATTTTGTTTACCAGGATTTGAGCCTTTCCCTCCTCCCCAGGATTTTCATTAAGTTTTTGTTATAATTAATTTTTAATTTCAGTCTTGTTTTATAAAAGAAATAATAATGGGGAGCTGGCTCAAAGGGCTGACATGCATGCATTGCATGTGGGAGCCCTAGGTTTAGGTTTGTGTCCTAGCATAGCATGGTCACCAGAGTATAGTAGCTGGCATTGTAAGTAGCCAGGCCCTGACCACTGCAGAGTGAAGGAAAAAAAGAGATAGAGAGAGAGGGAGGGAGGAAGGAAATGAAAGAAAAAGAATAAAGAGGGAAGTAAGAAGGAAGTGGGGACACAGATTTGAGAGTTAATGTGCATGTTTATAATACATAAGGTCCTATGTTCAATCCCTGGAACCACATAGTCTCATATACTTTCTAGTATGGCTCTGCTGAGGCCAAGCATTTGCTGTGCTGGAGCAGCATTGCATTGTGGGCCAAGCACACAGCTGAGCCAAAGTTGGGTAGGTGCTGTTCCTGGGCCTCCTGAGCCTTCTTAGCAAATATCATTTTTTTCCCTTTATTTTTACTCTGCCCCCCCCAAGATTGCAAGAAGATAAGACTTGAGACCACTCTTGCCAGACACCACTAGGCTGGGCACTAATATAATTTTTAAAAATATATATTTTTAAATATAATTTAAAATTTAATTACATTAAATATAATTTTGTTTTGTTTTGGTTTTGGGCCACACCCAGCAGTGCTCAGTGGTTATTCCTGGCTATCTGCTCAGGAATAGCTCCTGGAAGGCACGGGGGACCATATGGGATGCGGGGATTTGAACCAACCACCTTTGGTCCTGGGACGGCTGCTTGCAAGGCAAATGCCACTGTGCTATCTCTCCAGCCCCATGCATTAAATGTAATTTTTCAAAAAGTGTTAAAGATAGAGCTGAGTGATAGTATAGTGGGTAGGACACTTGCCTTGCATGCAGCCAACCTGTGTTTGATCCCTGGCACCACATGAGCCTCTGAGGCTGCTTGGGGTGATCCCTCATTCAAAGTAAGTCTTGAGCACCACCAGATGTGGCCCCAAAACAAAACAGCAAGAGTAATAAAAAAAAATAGTAATTTTCTTTTCCTTTGAAATCCCCCCCCCCCAAAATGTAATCTCTGGAGATGTTGTTATAGTACAGTGAGTAGGGCACTTGTATTGCATGTCGCTGACCCAGGTCAGTCCCTGGCATCTCATGTGGTCTCCTGAGCCCCACCAGGAGTAATTCCTGAGTGTAGTAATTCCTAAGCGCCAAAAGACAAACAAAAATGAAATTTCATCTCCTTTTCCCCACCCAATTCTACTGAATCATCAATTTAACCCTCTAACAGAAAATTCTTGAAATGTAAATTAAAACCACAGATTTTAGAAATGTTTAGTTTAATAACAACCAGTTAGAATGGTTCTGAGTAAAACATCAAAAATAACTGGGGATGGGGCCCGGAGAGATAGCACAGTGGTGTTTGCCTTACAAGCAGCCAATCCAGGACCAAAGGTGGTTGGTTCGAATCCTGTTGTCCCATATAGTCCCCCATGCCTGCCAGGAGCTATTTCTGAGCAGACAGCCAGGAGTAACCCCTGAGCACTGCCAGGTGTGACCCAAAAACAAACAAACAAACAAAAAAAAAACCGAAAAAAAAACTGGGGATCAGGCTTGAGGTAGAGCATAGACCTTTCATTTGCAGGTCATCAGCACAGTCCCTGACACCACCTTATGCTACAGGATGTGATTCCTGACACTTAGAAAAGTGTGTGCCAATGGCAAGGCAGCAACAGCTATCTACTAAGATCTGGAGTGATGTAGAGAAAAAGGAGCTTTCTGTAGTGCTAGTGGGATGCCATCTGGTGCAGCCATCATACAGAAGTAATGGAGAGTACCAAGGGTCAAAAAAAAAAAAATAGACAGTGGAGAACCTTATCAATTACACAACCAAGAGATTCCACTTGTGGCTATTTATCTGGAGACTATGAAGACAATGAAAGCCTGATGCAGAGAATGGAAAGAGGATGATATATTGTGCGGCTTTACCAAGGAGGAAAAGCTTGGGCTCTTGGGGTGGCAGTATTAAGTGAAATAACTCAGGAAGAGAAAGACCAGCACTGTCCAATTCCTCTCATGGGTGGACTATAAGTAAACAAATATAAATAAACAAGCGAATGGGTCGGACAGCACAGCGGTAGAGCATTTGCCTTGCATGCAGCCAATTCAGACAGCTGATAGTTTGAATCCCGGCATCCCATATGGTCCCCTGTGCCTGCCAGGAGCAATTTCTGAACCCAGATCCAAGAGTAGCCCCTGAATGAGTGTAAGCCAAAAACCAAAAATAAATAAAATAAAATAAAATAAATAAACAAGCAAAAATAAAAACAAACCCTTAGAATCTGTGAGTAAAATGGTAGAGAAAAATGGAGAAGGTGAGGGAGGCGCCTGAGCTAGGGAAGAGGGCTGATTGGTTGATAGATGAAGAGGACAGGACGTCCACGGCGTGGTGTGACAGGGACAGTTGCTGAGGTGAAAAGTTGTGCAACTTAAATCTATACAGTGTTATAGACTAAAAGGACCTTTATTTATTTTGGTTTTGGGGTCACATCTGGACTTACTCAGGACTTACTCCTGGCTCTGTACTTAGGGATCACTCTTGGTGGGGCTCTGGGAACTGTTGAGGTGCTGGGGATCAAAGCTTATGTGCAAGGAGCCTTAGGGGTCTCAATGATAAAAGAACTGAGACTGCAAGTCTGAGGCTGAGAATATGATTCTGCAGTCTACTTGCAGGTCTGTCCTAGACCTCCACGGATGCTGTGGCCTAGCTGAAGCAATGACAGGTGCCCAAACAGGGGTGTGACAGCATCGAGGCCAGAAGAGGGGACCCCATGCAAGAACTGTGTGAACCCCCAGGATGTCAACAGCAGCCAAGGGAAAAGAATCGAGGAAAACAAACAAGCAAATCAAGAACTAAATGGAATCTAGTGTTGGACGGTTCAACATTTGGAATTTTGTGTTTGATGCAGTCTTCCTGAGAGTCTATGGGGCAGGGTAAGAAGCAGTTTTTGCAGAAAACAGGGGCCCAATTCAAGCCCAGTCAACATCTAACCAGGCAGGAATGTGCTGGGGTAGGGTGGGGACACACCTGGGTGTCCGACTCAACCTCAAGCAGCATTCTCACCAGAGAACCAACCTGGATTGAAATGAAATATGATGTTTAATAAGTCCTGGTCTCCCCACGTGATGGCATTCTTGTATTTCTGGTACAGAGGGTACAACATGTCCCCCCAAGCCAAGCCTTCTGGAATCAGACTGTTCTGGAAAAGAGGAAAGTGTCAGAATAGCTGAGGCGAGGTCAACACATCACACTTACAGAGGAATCATGTAGAGAGAGAGAGAGAGATTCTCAGGCCTCCACCTTCCCCAAGCACAGCTCTCTCTCTTTCCCTGCCCAGAATGAAACAAATTGGACAATAAAACAAATTAGGATCCTGCTGGCCTCAAGAGGTAGGACAAAGTATGAGAAGGCAGTTAGCATTCATCAGATGCACATGTGGATACTAGATGGACTAGAATTGTTAGACCTCTGGTTTGTACTCAGAAAACTATAACGAAAGTTAAATTTCTCTTTCAGGCTCTAATTCTTGCCTTGAGACATTTTAAGGAAAAATACTTGTTCCTTATCTTAAATGATTTGTTTCTAAAATAATACATTCAAAGGTTAAATATTTAGATAACACATTAAGGCAAAAAATTAAATAAATTAAACTTTCCTTCCTCTGTCCTGCAATTTATATTCTTTTTTTTTTTTTTTTGAGTCATACCCAGCAGCACTCAGGGGTTACTCCTGGCTCTACACTCAGAAATTGCTCTTGGCAGGCTCCGGAGACCATATTGATGCCGGGATTTGAATCACCATCGTTCTGCATGCA
Source organism: Suncus etruscus (assembly GCF_024139225.1). NCBI lineage: Eukaryota > Metazoa > Chordata > Mammalia > Eulipotyphla > Soricidae > Suncus > Suncus etruscus. Next base: position 99,216,661 of record NC_064854.1, read on the forward strand.
AGGCAAATGCACTACCTCCATGCTATCTCTCCAGCCCCAAATCACATTCTAATTTTCCTCAGAAGTATACATACTTAACAACTGTCCATCTCTTAGTATTCTAGAAACTTCTAAGACATAAAGGAACCATGTTCTATGATACTATGCTTTACTGTTTTCATTTTCCACTTACTTTTTGGGAAGGATTTTGAACCACAGCCCTGAGTGCCTAGGAACTACTTCCAGTTCTGTAGTGGATGTCCACTCCTAGAAGTATTTGGGGGACTACTGAGTGCTGGGGATCAACTTGGGTATAGGTTGCATGCAAGACAAGCACCTTAAATCATCTCTCCAATGATTTTTTGGAGATCTTATTTATCTCATTTATAGATTCATCTAGTTCCTTTTAATACAGACATTTATAAAATAGTTCTTTACTGGGGCCGGAGTGGTGGCGCAAGGGGTAAGGCGTCTGCCTTGCCCACACTAGCCTAGAATGGACCATGGTTCGATCCCTCATATGGTCCTCCAAGCCAAGAGCGATTTCTGAGTGCATATCCAGGAGTAACCCCTGAGTGTCTCACCAGGTGTGGCCCTAAAACCAAAAAAAAGAAAAAAAAATTCTTTACTAATGTTCATTCAGTCTTCTGAATACTTTTTTGGATAGGGGTCGGGGGACATGTACTCTCAGCTGTGCTCAAGGCTTATTCCTAGGTCTACATTCAGGGCTCATTCCTGGTGAGGCTTAGGGGGCCATATGTGATGCCAGGGAACAAAACTAGGTTGGTTGCATGCAAGGCAAGCAACCTACCTTTTGTATTTTCACTCTGGTCCTCAATTCTTTTTAGTTTTTTGCTAAGAGAAAAGAGGACGTTGTAAAAAGTCTTGTAAAATATCTTTGCATACTATATAAATATATTCTTCAGTAATTCCAAATTTTTTTTATAATTTTCAAGCCTTGGATACACAGAGTTCAAATATAATGGAATTAAAACTTCCAGCATGATATTCATGAATAGTAAGCGGTGAAGATTTTAATTTCAAAATCATTTAAGCTTTTTTTCCCTAAACAAATATTCTATAACTTTCCAAATCTATTTCCCTTACCTGGTTTACCTATTCTCACATACAAGTCACTCAAAAATCAGCACACAGACATTCTAGATGAAAAGATGAAGTTCACTTTTCACTTATTTTATTATTACTTATTTGGTTGGGGTACCTGGAAATAACCTCATCTCTCACCATGTCTGCATTTGGGGGAGGACCATACCTGGTGGTACATGGATGGAGTCAAGGTTGGCCACATGCAAGGCAAATGCTTAGCCCCCGTATTAGTTTCCTTATCCTGAGCCTGCATTTTAAAACAAGAAAATATAAAAAAACTTTCTTACCTTGAATTGAGCACTTCTTATCCGTGTTAGATTCATAAGCATGACTCCTGAGTTAATTCCTGCAGAGCCGTAGAAAGGATGGCGCGCAAAGCGGCTATACCAGCCAATTTGGGAGATTTCATGCTCAGGGGCCATAGCCGCAAGCTGGGTTGAATTAAACTGTCTCAGAAGCTTCCAGATGTCATCAACAGGACTCAGAAAGAGAACATCAGTGTCCACATAAAGAAGGGAGTCCACGTCTTTTAAAATCACCTTTGTTTGTGGAAGAGGCAAAAACGGAAACAGCCATGAGAAGATACGTCTCTGTTTGACCATCCCATCTGTGGCATTTTGTTATAGGAAGTTAACATGCATTTCAATGGATTCTCCATTATTTAAAGTTGATGAGCCTGGGTACCATCTGTGCAAGTATAACAGTGATTTCTATTTTGAATAATTGTTTTTTTTTTTCTTGGTTTTTGGGCCACACCCGGTGATGCTCAGGGGTTACTCCTAGCTATGCGCTCAGAAGTCGCTCCTGGCTTGGGGGACCATATGGGACGCCGGGGGATCGAACCGCGGTCCGTCCGAGGCTAGCGCAGGCAAGGCTTTAGCGCCACCGCCCGGCCCCCTATTTTGAATAATTGTACTATTAATATTATTAAGTTTTAGGGGATGGTAATACCAGGCAATCTTACAGAACTACTCTCAACTCTGATCAGGGTTCACTCCAGCCATGCTTAGGTGGGGGACTATGTCATGTCAGGGATCTCAAATGCAAAGTATGTGCTCATTCTATTGGGCTACCTCTCTAGTCCCTTTAAGTATCTTAAAAATTAACTTGATTAGCTGCAGGATTTTTTTGTTTGTTTGTTCTTTGGGGCCACACCCGTTTGATGCTCAGGGGTTATTCCTGGCTAAGCACTCAGAAATTGCCCCTGGCTTGGGGGGACCATATGGGATGCCGGGGGATCGAACCGTGGTCCTTCCTTGGCTTGTGCTTGCAAGGCAGACACCTTACCACCATCTCACTGGTCCTCAGGATTTTTTTTTTTTATCTACTAAAGAATAGATCTTACAAACTAATACAATAAAATTAAAAATTCTGAAGGACCTGAGTGATGTACAGCAGGTAGGGCATTTGTCTTGCATGTGGCTGACCAAGGTTTGATTCTCAGCATCCCAAAATAATTCCCCAAGCCTGCAGGAGTGATCCCTGAATGCAGAGCCAGTCATAAGCCCTGAGCACTGTTTCATGTAGCTCAAAAACCAAAAATAAATAAATAAATAAATAAAATTAAAACAGTGATCTGGCAATCTTTTCATAAAAGATTACCTGATATACTTCTTAACAACTTGAAGATCCTAATTTCAGAATTAGGGCAAATCTGTTCTTTTAATTTTTAATTTTTTGTCTTTGGGGCCATGATCATATGGGACTCCAGGGGATTGAGATGCGGTCCGTCCTAGGCTAGCGCCAGCAAGGCAGATGCCTTACCGCTTGCACCACCTCTCTAGCCTCTCACAGTTATATTTCTTATTATTCTGTAAGGATACTCAGAGAAGAATAAAAAGCAACTTCTAGCCTAATCCCTTAGCATTTTCTGGTGTATGTGGGTTAACTACAAAGACTCATTCCTCAGCCCAGCAAGAACACTAGAAAATCAATGGACAAAACATGTAGAAGCCCGCCAAGTTTAATGAGCAAAATCAATATTATCGAGAACATAAACAACACCGGTCAGCTCAGTAAATCCTCAGACAATGTCTTTAGTGACACTGAAAAGTATGATCAATGAGCTCAAAGAAATGATAGCTCAGGTAGTTAAAGAAAGTATGAGTTGAAATGATAAAAATAGTAGGTGATAAAAAACACTCCAGAGACACTCTGAACAGAATAATATAAGTTGAATAAAAGATCAAGTAGCTCCAAGATGAGGAGGAAACACTAGGAAACAGCAGAAGATTGAAATCGTTTGAAAAGAAATAAACAGCGGGCCCGGAGAGATAGCACAGCGGCGTTTGCCTTGCAAGCAGCCAATCCAGGACCAAAGGAGGTTGGTTCGAATCCCGGTGTCCCATATGGTCCCCTGTGCCTGCCAGGAGCTATTTCTGAGCAGACAGCCAGGAGTAACCCCTGAGCACCGCCGGGTGTGACCCAAAAACAAAAAACAAAAAACAAAAACAACAAAAAAGAACTAAACAGCACTCTGGAGAACTGTAAGATGAGTTCAAGCGGAACAATAAAAGAATGATCGGATGGGGCTGGGATGATAGCACATTGGTAAGGTGTTTGCCTTGCACACGACCTACCTGGGATGAACCCGGGTTCGATCCTCATCATCCCATATGGTTCCCTAAGCCTGCCAGGAACAATTTCTGAGAGCATAGCCAGGAGTAACTCCTGAGCACCACCAGGTGTGCCCCCCCCCAAAAAAAAAAGAATAACTGGAGTCCCTTAAGAACAGGAAGATGAGATGAAAAAATAATAGTTGAAGAAATCATCGATAAAAAAAATTACCAGAGTTGAGGAATATAGGCACTGAGTTTTAAGAGGCCCAAAGGATCCCAGCAAAAAATAACAAAACAAAAACTAGGAAAACTCCGAGACACATTGTACTCAAAATGATAAAAACCAAAAACAGAGACAGAATACTAAAAGCAAGAAGATCAAAAAATGAGTTTACAAAGGAAAGCCCATATATGTTCAGCAGATCTATGAAATGGGACTCTATGAGTTAGAAGAGTATGAAAGTGAAAGGGTCCAATTATAGACCACGACAACTCCAAGAATGCAATTAGCAAGGGCAGGTTTATTGACTGACTAGCTAGGGCCGTGGATCATGTCAAAAGACAGGACTGGAGCCCCAACAGCAAAGCAAGAGGGTTTTTATAGGGTTCGGACTATAGGGTAGGGGGAAGGCAATGTCCAATCAAGAGTTCAATTTAGCCTTCTTCAAAATATGGCTCAGGGTCGGGGGTGGGGTGGGGTGGGGTGGGGGGAGGAGCCCAAGGGGATTTTGAGTAACTTCGTTATCACTAGCGTTGGTTGCTGACGTGAGGTGCTCATTTGGCCAAAGGTTTAATTGTCTTTTGTCATGAATATATTGCCAGAAACATTCTTTGGCTCCTCTCTCCTCTCGCACCCCATGCCAGGAACATTCTGTTGGCACATTACACGCCTTATAATAAGGGGGTTTGGATAAATATCAGAACTTTAGCAAGAGTTCAGTGGAAGTTTAACCTGAACAGGAGTTTGGCTTATTAGGTATTACAAGGTATAAGTAGGCCTTAATTACTATATTCTAAACATGCTTTTACATAACTTTATACATATATATATATATATTCCAAATTCTATTTCCACAAAAGGATAAAGTACAAAAACTCAACATAATGAACACCAAAAATACTCTATACTTTATCACTTAGATTTGAAGGAAAAATACAGTTTCATGGACAAGTAACAGCTTAGGGGATTCATACTCTTAAAATCATTTTTTGGGGGGGGACCACACCCATTGACGCTCAGGGGTTACTCCTAGGCTCTGTGCTCAGAAATCATTCCTGACAGGTTCAGGGGACCAGACCAAATGGGATTCTGGGAATTGAACCCAGGTCCGTCCCAGGCTGGCAGCTTGCAAGGCAAACTCCCTACCACCGTGCTATTGATCTGGTCCCATTCAGGTTTTCATTTGTCTCTGGTTTGAAGTATAGGCATTCTCTGAGCAGGTCAAGTGCCCTATCTGCTCAGGCTCCTTTCTGTTTGTGGCCATACCTGGAGATATCAGGCCTTACTCTTGGCTCTGCACTCATGGATCACTCCCGGTGATGCTCAGGGGACCATCTAATATCCATGAGATTGAATCTTGGTGCTGTTGTGCAAATAAAAACCATCTTTCCCTCTGAACTATTGCTCCAGCCACTGTCTGAACACAGAGAAATAGCACAGCGGTAGGGTGTTTGCCTTGCAAGCAGCCGATCCAGGAGAAAAGGTGGTTCGAATCTTCGTTTCCCTTTTGGTCCCTTGTGCCTGCCAGGAGTGATTTCTGAGCACAGAGCCAGGAGTATTTCCTGAGCGCCACCGGGTGTGAGTCCAAAACCAAAATAAAATAAAAAGATAAAAACCACCATTTCCACTGGCTTCTGAGATTTTCTAGTAAACAGAGATAGAAATTGGAAAGATAGGGGCTTGAGCAGTGGCACAAGCGGTAGGGCGTTTGCCTTGCACGCGCTAACCTAGGATGGACCCTAGTTTGATCATATATGGTCCCCCAAGCCAGGAGCAATTTCTGAGTGTATTGCCAGGAGCAACCCCTGAGCGTCACCAGGTGTGGCCCAAAAACCAAAACAAACAAACAAACAAACAAAACCCTGGAAAATTAAATCTTGGTTGAAAGAAAGAATTCTGTCATGTAAATAATCATGTGACTTGATAGATACTATTCTTTTTTTTTTTTTTTTTTTGGGCCACACCCAGTGACGCTCAGGGGTTACTCCTGGCTATGCACTCAGAAGTCGCTCCTGGCTTGGGGGATCATATGGGACGCCGGGGGATCGAACCGCGGTCCATCAAAGGCTAGCGCAGGCAAGGCAGGCACCTTACCTCTAGCACCACTGCCCGGCCCCGATAGATATTATTCTAATTAAAGTGGCTATAATAATTTATTTTATTTTTTCATTGATTTAGCCAGAGTGCTCAGGGCTTACTCCTAACTCTGTTCTCAGGGATCAATCCTGGTGGAACTTGAGGGACCATATATGGTGCTAAAGACTGAACCTGGGTAGGCTGTGTGCAAGGTAAATGCCCTGCCCTTTGTGCCATCTCTTCAGCCCCTAATGTATTTCCTTTATTTATCCCTGTAGTGCTAATGATGAACACTGGCATCATTCATGTAAAGTAACTGTACTACCACCAAGTCCAATCTCAGGCCCTCTCATTACTTGTAAAGCTCTTATTGTATATTAAGTAATATTCAGCTGTCTTTCCCATAGGCCATACCTGACAGTGCTCAGTGCTTACTTCTATCTCTGTGCTCATAGATCACGCAGGCTAGGCTTGGGGACCTTATGAGGTGCTGGGATTCAACCAGGTCTATATTATTATCAACCCTGTTTAGCTTTGGTTATGTGTTAAATACACCATTATGAATATTTCTTTTCTTTTTTGTGTGTGTGGGGGGGTGGTTTTTGAGCCATACTCGGTGATGCTCAGGGGTTACTCCTGCCCATGCACTCAGAAATCGCTCCTGGCTTGGGGGACATATGGGATGCTGGGGGGATCGAATCACAGTCTGTTCTAGGTTAGTGCATGTAAGGCAAGCACCCTACTGCCTGTGTCAACGCTCTGGTCCCATTCAGAGTATTTCTTGCATTTATTGTCAGTGCCTTGATGGATCCTCAGAGTAAGTCTTATTCCCTCATCGAACAGAGAGTTGAGTTTAAATAATTCACCTGGGCCCGGAGAGATAGCACAGCGGCATTTGCCTTGCAAGCAGCCGACCTAGGACCAAAGGTGGTTGGTTCGAATCCCATTGTCCCATATGGTCCCCCGTGCCTGCCAGGAGCTATTCTGAGCAGACAGCCAGGAGTAACCCCTGAGCATTGCAGAGTGTGGCCCAAAAACCAAAAATAAATAAATAAATAAATAAATAATTCACCTAAAGATGAAGCTGGCAAACAACAGCAGCTAGATAAAATCTCTGCTCTCCAAGCTCCTTTCTCCTGCTCTCACATGATGATCTGAACCTACCATGAAGGAATGACTAAACATGTTCACAGCTGCATGATGGATGTATTTAGCGAGGGAGCAGTTTTTAAAGTTAGGATAGATCAGAATCATTTAAATATCTGTTTTAAATCATATCCTCAAACCCAACCTCCAGATTATTAGCTAAGGTGTCTGAATGGATGTCTTTTTTTTTCTTTTTTGGTTTTTGGTTTTTGGGCCACACCCTGCAATGCTCAGGGGTTACTCCTGGCTGTCTGCTCAGAAATAGCTCCTGGCAGGCACGGGGGACCATATGGGACACCGGGATTCGAACCAACCCCCTTTGGTCCTGGATCGGCTGATGAATGGATGTCTTACAAGCATGTATGTGTGTATGCATTTATAGACCATATATATTTGACTTTTCTTTTAGATGATTTTAGGCTTTGAATTGCGGCAACAGGGCTGGAATGATAGATAATCCAATGGATAGGCCACTTGTCTTGCAAGCAACAATCCTGAGTTTGATCCCGGATATTCCATTGCTGGTCATTATTTTGCATAAAGTACCTTGCTTTGGGTATATGGTATTCTTATTTATTTATTTATTTATTTATTTATTTATTTATTTATTTATTTATTTATTTATTTATTGGTTTTTGGGTCACACCCGGTAGCGCTCAGTGGTTACTCCAGGTTCTACACTCAGAAATTACTCCTGGCAGATTTGGGGAACCATATGGGATGCCAGGATTCGAAGCACCAACCTTCTGCATGCAAGGTAAATGCCTTACCTCCATGCTATCTCTCTGGCCCTGGGTATATGGTATTCTTATGAGTAGGTAGAAGTTATGGTCAATGAATGTATCTGTGTGTATGTGTGTAGAACAATTACATACAGATAAATTGCCTTCTCAGTGCACATCTGGAGGGTATCGATAGTGTTGGTATGTATTGCTGGTTACATGAACCTAAACCACTTGGTTAAGGTGTTCTCTGCAAATTGATATTTTCTTTTTTTTTTTTGGTTTTTGGTTTTGGGCCACACCCGGTGGTGCTCAGGGGTTATCTGCTCAGAAATAGCTCCTGGCAGGCACGGGGGACCATATGGGATGCCAGGATTTGAACCAACCACCTTGGGTCCTGGGTCAGCTGCTTGCAAGGCAAACACCGCTGTGCTATCTCTCCAGCCCCTAATTGATATTTTCTATGTAAATTTTTTTACTTCCCCTGAGAAATTCCACTATATATATTTGTTTTTAGGGTCACACCTGGCTGTACTGAAGAGTTTCTTCTGGCTCTGGATCAGAAATTGCTCCTGGAAGGCATGGGGGACCATATGGGATGCCAGTATTTGAACTACCATCCATCCTGGATCAGCTGCATGCAAGGCAAATGCTCTAACACTGTGCTATCTACCTGGCCCAATTCCCCAATATTTTATCGGGTATTTTGTTTGGTTTTTGAGCCATGCTCTTACTCAGGGATTATTCCTAAGTGGTACTCAGGGATCATACAAGGTACCAAGGATTGAATCTGGGTTGGTTGTGTGCAAGGCAAGTGACACGTGGTGGGATTAACCTTAGGGATTAAACCAGCATTGGCCTCATGCAGAAAAAAGATAAAATGCAGGACAAGCATCTTATCTCTTGTACTATATCTCTGACACTTCAGGCTAAATTGTACTCTTCCGTGGGGCCAGAGAGATAGTACAGGAGTTACAAGTACTATTTGTGTTGCATGCAGCCAATCTGGTTCAGTTCTCAGCACTACATACAAAAGTGTTATCGGAGCACAGAACAAGGAAAAAGCCCTGAGACCAGTGAGTGTTGCCTAACCCCATCCTATACTAAATGTTAATTCTCTAACTTACTTAAACATTTACTAGTAGATCCTACGTGTGGTAATTAGCATCATACTGATCTCATGAATTCATTTTAATGTATTAATTGAAATTCCATAACAAAGTCATCATTTCTCCTCATTTATTTTTATTTATTCTTATATTCTCACTTATTTTGTTATTTACTTGTATTATGTATAAAATTATAGAAAATTATTCTATTGCTGGGGTTATAATTCAGTACTACTGATAAGGTCGGGAATTCCACACGCACCCCTCTAATGACTTCAAGAGGCAAAGACCATGCAATAGCAAAGGGTTTATTATGACAACATATGCCGGACTCCCAACATGACTTAGCATAAGCCAGAGGATGAGAGTGCAGAACCAGATTTAACAAGCCTTTCTATAACTTTTCAGTGAAAAATTACAGTATGGTAGTTGGGCGGTACACTTGACATTTGCTCAGTTACATTTTTGCAAGATTTAGATAACTGCAAGTCACAAGGTTTGCAACAGTATCTTTTGGTCAAGGACCAGTCCTTGAGGAAGGAGTGGGGTTTAGGGTGTTAAGGGCGAGTCCCCTGGAATTAAGGGCGAATCCCTGGGAAGCTGCAGAAATAAAATTATTTTATTTCCTTTTACCATCTACTTTTTTTTTTCTTTCTTTTTTTTTTTTTTTTTTGGTTTTTGCAGCGCTCAGGAGTTACTCCTGGTTCCACACTCAGAAATCGCTCCTGGCAGGCTCAGGGGATGATATGGGATGCCGGGATCAGAACCAATAACCTTCTGCATGAAAGGCAAACACCTTACCTCCATGCTATCTCTCCGATCCCTACATCTACTTTCTTTTGTGGTCCTAGCTGTTTCATCTTTGCCATGTAGAATTCTTTCTTTCAGTTGTTTTTGCTTTTTTGCTTTTTGGGCCACATCCAGTAATGCTCAGGGGTTACTTCTGGCTATTTGCTCAGAAATCACTCATGGCTTGGGGGACCATATGAGATGTCAGGGATTGAACTGCTAACTGTCCTCAGTTAAGCTGCGTGCAAGGCAAACACCCAAGCACTTGCACTACAGCTCAGGCCCATCAATTGGTTCTTGATTTGGGTCATAGCTCAGTAACACAACTGCAATGCCTTAAAGGTGCCATTCTCTGCACCAGACAGACTGAAATCTTCTTTTCAGCACGTCTTTGCTTTCTTTACTTTCTAGTACCATAAGATATTACAGGCTCACATGAGCAGCCCTGGAATCAAGAAGGGCTTATCTAAGAAATTCTGCTGATGCCTGTTGGAGGGTGGAATTAGAAATGAAACCTTTCTGTTTGTTGTGATAAGGCTGTCACTGTTTCTATTCTTTCTCAGTGGCCAGAGTTAGGAGATACAGCTAAAAAGGCATGTATTTATGTCTTTCACCATCACCAACACCATCATCATATTATTCTTTGTGTGGCACATAGGTGTCAGGGACACAGTGGTCAGGAAACTCAGTAAGAAGGTTGGCAGAGTCCCTTCTCTCTGGATCACTGTTATCTTTAGTTCTGTATTTGCTGTACTCGATGCATATGCAGGCATGTGGCCCTAAAGGTCTGCATGTCCCCAACTCTCATAATGGAATCTGTGTCCTTGCAAATATATTAAGAAAATATATTAAGATTGAGGCCGAAGTGGTGGCACAAGCGGTAAGGTGTCTGCCTTGTGCTTTCTAGCCTAGGATGGACCGTGGTTCGATCCCCTGGCGTCCCATATGGTTCCCCAAGCCGGAAGCGATTTCTGAGCGAATAGTCAGGAGTAATTCCCTGAGCGTCACTGGGTGTGGCCCCAAAACAAAACAAAACAAAAAGAGAAAACCTTAAATGTCTTTGTTTTCTTCACTTTATTTTTGGCCACAACCTGTGGTGCTCAGGATTTACTTCTGGCTTTGTGTTCAGTGGATAATGGGATGATTGGGATCAAACCCAGGCCCCCCTCTTGCAAAATATGTTCTCCAGTCTGTTGAATTATAATTCGGACATTTTGTTTGTTTGGTTTTGAGGTCATGGCCAGTGGTGCTCCGGAGCTACTTCTGGCTTTGCTCAGTGGTCATTCCTGATGGTTCTTAAGATATCAGGCAGTACTAAGGATTGAACCTAGATCTTCTCATGCAAAGCATGTACTTAAGTCCTTGGGCTATCTGTCTGGTTCTAGCTTCCAATGTTTTAAAGTTACCACTAGAATCATACTACCCATACTTTCTTGTTTACTTGATACTTTCCTCTTTGTTTTAGATGTGTAAAGAACAAAGGACTTCCTTTTTCCTTTTTAAATTTTTTGTTTTTTGCGCCACACTCGGCACTGCTCAGGGGTTACTCTTGGCTCTGCACTCAGAAAGTCGGCCTTCTGTTCTTTATTACTTTCTTTTTTTTTTTTTTTTTTTTTTTTGTTTTTTGGGCCACACCCGGTAATGCTCAGGGGTTACTCCTGGCTATGTGCTCAGAAGTCGCTCCTGGCTTGGGGGACCATATGGGACACCGGGGGATCGAACCGCGGTCCGTCCTAGGCTAGCGCAGGCAAGGCAGGCACCTTACCTCTAGCGCCACTGCCCGGCCCTTCTTTATTACTTTCTTATTCTTTCTCTCTCTCTCTCTCTCTCTCTCTCTCTCTCTCTCTCTCTCTCTCTCTCTCTCTCTCTCTCTCTCTTTCTTTCTTTCTTTCTTTCTTTCTTTCTTTCTTTCTTTCTCTGGCAGGCACGGGGGACCATATGGGACACCAGGATTCGAACCAACCACCTTTGGTCCTGGATCGGCTGCTTGCAAGGCAAACACCGCTGTGCTATCTCTCTGGGCCCTCTTTCTTCTTTCTTATTCTTTCTTTCTTCCTTCCTTCTCTCCTTTCCTTCCTTCCTTCCTTCCTTCCTTCCTTCCTTCCTTCCTTCCTTCCTTCCTTCCTTCCTTCCTTCCTTCCTCCCTCCCTCCCTCCCTCCCTCCCTCCCTGCCTCCCTCTTCTCTTCTCTTCTCTTCTCTTCTCTTCTCTTCTCTTCTCTTCTCTTCTCTTCTCTTCTCTTCTCTTCTCTTCTCTTCTCTCTCTTTTTTTTTTGGTTTTTGGTTTTTGGTTCACACCCGGCAGTGCTCAGGGGTTCCTCCTGGCTACATGCTCAGAAATCGCTCCTGTTAGGCTCGGGGGACCATGTGGGATGCCGGGACCACTGTTCTTCTGCGCCTAAGGCAAGCGCCTTAACGCTGTGCTATCTCTCCGGCCCCATCTTTCTTCTCTTTTTTAAGTACCGGGAATTTGCACTAAAATAATTATCCAACTTGGATTAAAGAAATCAACTATTTTAACACTTTTTGAGATTTTTAAGGTTATTAAATAAAATACTAGCTCAACAAGGGTTGTCAATGGAGAAAAATCAAAGTGTGTCCATTTATTTCTGCTTCTATTGTGCCCTCTTGTGGAATTACATCAACTTTACATATTCAGTTTGGTGCAGCTTTAACAAACAGCAGTGTACAAGGGTCAAAGCTACATTTACATATGCTCACCTCGATGAAGGAAATTCTCTTCACCAGTTTATTTATTTTTGCTTGTTCTGTTTTATATTATTTTGTTTTGCTTTTGGAGGGCACAACTGTGCTCAGAGCTCACTTCTTTTTCTTTTTTTTTTTTTTGGTTTTTGGGCCACACCCGGTAATGCTCAGGGGTTACTCCTGGCTATGCGCTCAGAAGTCGCTCCTGGCTTGGGGGACCATATGGGACACCGGGGGATCGAACCTCGGTCCGTCCAAGGCAAGGCAGGCACCTTACCTCTAGCGCCACCGCCCGCCCCTAGAGCTCAATTCTGACTCATGGATCACTCTTCGGAGGGCACAGGAGACCATAAATGATATCATAGATCAAACTCAAGTTGCCCACGTACAAGGTAAGCACCTTACCAGCTGTACGGCAGTGCACCGGGGTTACCCCTGGCTCTATGCTCAGAAATTGCCCCTGGCAGGCCCGGTAGACCATAATTCGAATCACGGTCCTTCTGCATGCAAGGCAAACGTCTTACCTCCATACTATATTTCCCGTCCACCCCCCCCCCTTTTTTTTTTTTTTTTTTATCTTTTTGTTGTTTATTTTGGAGCCACACCACTTAGAAATTACTCCTGGAGGGGATGGGGGTGGGGTGTTGGACTGAAAGGTAATTTCTTGGGCATTTAATCCATGCCAGAGGGCTAACTTAGGGGGTTGATGTCTTGTGCTGATAAGGCACTTGAGTGCAAACTGATGCTGCAAGTCCTGGGGGATTTTTCTTACATTTAGATTTAACCAGGAACATTGAGCAGGGAACAACTCTGCCTTTCCTACCTGCAAAAATTTTTAAAATTTTAAAAGTTATAAAATTTAAAAAAAGAAAAAGAAAAAAAATTATTCTTGGAGGGGCTGGAGTGATAGCACAGCTATAAGGTGTTTCCCTTGCATGCAGCCAACCCAGAAGGGAACCAGTTGAATTTGCAGCATCCCATATAGTCCCACAGTCTGCTGGGGGCGATTTCTTTTTTTTTTTTTTTTGGTTTTTGGGCCACACCCTGTGACGCTCAGGGGTTACTCCTGGCTATGCGCTCAGAAGTTGCTCCTGGCTTCTTGGGGGACCATATGGGACGCCGGGGGATCGAACCGCGGTCCGTCCTAGGCTAGCGCAGGCAAGGCAGGCACCTTACCTCCAGCGCCACCGCCCGGCCCCTGGGGGCGATTTCTAAGTGTAGAACCAGGAGTGGTTCCTGAGCGCCACTGAGTGTGACCCCAAAATCAATCAATCAATCAAGTTTAAAAAAAATTAAATTAAATAAAAAAAAAAAGAAATTACTCCTGGTATGTTTGGGGAACGATATGGGATACAGGGAATAGAACCTGGGTCAGCTACGTGCAAGGCAAGCGCCTTACCTCCTATATTACCTCTCTGGTCTTTATTTATTTATTTATTTAGTTAGTTAGTTATTTAGTTAGTTAGTTAGTTTTTGGGCCATGCCCAGTGATGCTCAGGGGTTACTCCTGGCTATGTGCTCTGAAATCACTCCTGGCTTGGGGGACCATATGGGGCACTGGGGGATCGAACTGTGGTCCGTCCGAGGCTAGCACGGGCAAGGCAAGTGCCTTACTACTTGCACCTGCTCTGGCCCCATTTTTTAACTTTTATCCCAAGTGCTGGGGATGTAACTCACACACATGAAGAATGGCTCTACTGCTGAATTAGTTCCCTGGCCCTTCTCACCAGCTTTCTCTTTTATCTCCATGCAATCAAAATTCAGATTGCTGGATGCTGGGGTAATAGTACAGCAGGCAGGGTATTTGCCATGCAAAAAGGAGAACCAGATCCTTGGCATCACATATGGTTCTCTGAGTACCATCAGGTGTGAATCATGGGTACAGAGCCAGGAGTAATCCCTAAGTGTAGCCAGGTCTGATGTTCCCCCAAAATTTGTTTTTAATTTCAGATGGCCTCTTAACTGGGAAATCAATACTAATTTTGTTCAGGAATGTTCTCCAAAAATTCTTCTTCACCAAACTGGTATTTGATCCTTGTTCTCATCCTCTCAGCTGTGTGGCCACTGCCAGGAGCATAGGGTATTTTCCTTTGGCCTTGCATTATTCAAAGTATCTAGTTTCCCTAGTGCAGTCTAAGATAACGGCACTCTCAGATCTTCCATCTGCTTCCATTCCTTTTGGCTCTCTTCCCCATTATCAGGTGTTGTGATCACAGTCAGTGAGCACACTCTTTTCCCTTGTTAGCTGGAGGCATCCTTTGAGTCATGACAACTGTCATTTAAAGCAGAATCTAGTTTTGTAGACTGGACCTCCCCAGACACTGCTTCTCTATGAGGGATTGACTGAACACAGAATTATAGGGTCACAAGGAAATGTGGTTCTGCACTCAACTGAGTTGTTTTTAAAGAGCATCCAGCAGTGCTCAGAAGTTACTCCTGGCTCTGTGCTCAGAAATCACTCAGGGGACCATATGGGATGCCGGGATTCGAACCACTGTCTGTCCTGGATCAGCTGCATGCAAGGCAAATGACCTATCGCTATGCTATCTCTCCGGCCCAAGGCTAGGCATTTTTATAAGTGTAATATCTTCAAATTCTCTGCTAGCTTTCCTTCTTTCTCTCTTGTTTTTTTTTGCAAACCCAGGGCCTCATAAATGCAAATGTTACATTTCCTGGCCAGTTTCTTTAAGAGATGTTGGATAAAGGTTGTCCTTCGTTGACAGACAAGGACATGGATAAAGGAAAAAAGCTCCATTTGCAAAAGTGTCTCCCTTGCTTTTATCAACAAAGAAGTCAACAACTTAAGTCTGCATGAGAGATAGAGTGGTAGGTAAAGCACTTGCTTTGCTGGCTGGAAATCTAGCATCTTACATGATTTCCTGAGCACTGCCAGAAGTGATTCCTGAGTACAGAGCAAGAAGTTAAGTGGAGTAAGCCCTGAGCGCTGGTGGGTTTGACCCAAAACAGGAAGAAAGAGAAAGAAAGGGATAAGAAAGAGAGAGAGGGAAAGGAAAGGAAAGGAGAGGAAGAAAGAAAGGAAAGAAAACAAAAGCAAAGACTCCAGTAAGAATGGGTTGTTCAAGAAAGGAACATGGAGGATTTCACTCTTTGGTTAAGGTGTTCTCACCATTCAAGTTGTGCTGCTCACCAGGGGTCACTGAAGTACTCACATTCTTGTTTGCTAGGGGCTTGACTTATGGCCATGCAGGTCATATTTTATTATTTGATTTTTTCTTTCTCTCTGGAGGATGCTAGAATACTCACACATAGTTGTTTTCATAGAGGTTCACATCCAGTGGTGTTTGGGGTTGGAATCTGGCCAATCCCTGCCATGGCATACATAAACTTTTAGGGGAGCTCAGTCCACCAGATGTATCCTCAGATTTTCCTGGTGGGGAGGACTAAAATAACCCCCATGGGGTTCCTCAAAAGGCCCTCTGTGGACGCCTTTTTCCCCTGTGTGGATGGTTGAGGAATTTCCAAAGAGATGCTTGGCATTACATTTTCAGTCAGTATTTGGCTATCTCTCCTTCGTAAATATCAGGCAAAATTATAGCCTCTATCAAATAATTTGGCTCAGAAATTCCAGCATCAAAGATACTAAGAGAACACCTTTTTCTGGATAATATTTAGCACGTAAAGTAAAGACAATCTGTCCTTGCAGCTGCAGTTTCTGGTAATCAAGGGCGAAGCCAGAAAGCAGACCCTGGACTATTGGCTCTCCTTAGAAAAAGGGAATCACACCTAACCACACCTAAGGGGATTTGGGTCCTTTCTTTACTTGACCTCTAAAACTATAAAGCCCAGCTCAGCATAGATCAAGTGCCTAGATATTTTCTACTTCCTCCTAATCCTGATTTTGCATTTGAAGTAAGCTTGCTAAGAGCTGCCTTGAGTTGTAACCATCTCCTTTGTAACTTAGAATTTTTACAGTCACACCCATAGTTTAGGTATTGTTATTGTTGTACTTTGCTTTGTGATTATAATTATTCTTCTCTACACCTATGGCTAGTTTTGCCCCTATAAATCTCCCTGCTCAAAAAATGAAACTTGTCACACTCCTGCCAAAAGATGTGTTGACCCCACATACTCTATGTGTGGTTTCATTATTTTTTTTTTTGTTTTTTGGGTCACACCCGGCAGTGCTCAGGGGTTACTCCTGGCTGTCTGCTCAGAAATAGCTCCTGGCAGGCACGGGGGACCATATGGGACACCGGGATTTGAACCAACCACCTTTGGTCCTGGATCGGCTGTTTGCAGGCAAACGCCGCTGTGCTATCTCTCCGGGCCCGTGGTTTCATTTCATATTCGGCCGCTCATGTTACCCATTTTCCTCTTGTTGAAGGATTTGCTTCCCACTAGAGATGCTGAGATGCAAGACTCCTGCAGCAAATCCCAGCATCTTTCAGTAGTAGACAGGTACTTTCAAAATCTGACAGGTACTTGGGGCCACCAGGGTTACACCTGGAAGTTCTTGAGGGCCATAAGGTGCTAGAGATTGAGTCTACAGCCTAGAATATGCAAGACATGGGCTCTATCACTTTATGATACATCTTAATACAGTGATACTGGCATGTAGTGCCATGACTTACACTGGAATGTGGTTTAATTAACACAAATTGCAGCACCAGCCTAAACATGTCAGTGGTGTTCATCAAGGGTTGCACCCCTTGACTTGTGTTACTCAGACACCCCTAGCTACAGTGTCACCAGAAATCTCTTGTGCTGGTGATCACAGACTGTTCAGATGCCAGAATTGAATCTGTTGTGTGTGGAAGCACTGAGAATTGATGGAGGCATTTTTAATCACTAAATTACGCCCAGGGCCCAAATTCGTATTTCTGAGCACCGCTGGTTGTGAACCAGGACTCACTCCTGACAGTGCTCAGGAACCATACATGATGTTGGGGATCGAACTTAAGTTAACACTGTACAAGGTGAGCACATCCTGGTCTATCTATCCATCAACTGTACTTTCTAGCCTCATTGTCATTTTTTTTTTTGGGGGGGCCACACCCGGTGGTGCTCAGGGGTTACTCCTGGCTGTCTGCTCAGAAATAGCTCCTGGCAGGCACGGGGGACCGTGTGGGACACCGAGATTCGAACCAACCACCTTTGGTCCTGGATCGGCTGCTTGCAAGGCAAACGCCGCTGTGCTATCTCTCCGAACCCTCATTGTCATTTTTGTTTGTTTGTTTGTTTTTGGGCCACACCCGGCAGTGCTCAGGGGTGACTCCTGGCTGTCTGCTCAGAAATAGCTCCTGGCAGGCACGGGGGACCATATGGGACACCGGGATTCGAACCAACCACCTTTGGTCCTGGATCGGCTGCTTGCAAGGCAAACACCGCTGTCATTTTTTTTGTTTATTTTGTTTATTTTTTTTTTTGCTTTTAGAATTTACAATAATGTTTTTTGTTTGTTTGTTTTGGGTCAACCTGGCAATGCTCAGGGGTTATTCCTGGTTCGGCACTCAGAAATCTCCTCTGGCAGGCTCAGGGAACCAGATGGGATGCCTGGATTTGAACCATAGTCAGTCCTGGGTTGGCTGCTTGCAAGGCAAATGCCCTATTGCTGTGCTATCTTTCCAGTCTCATGGAATTTACAATAATGTTAATGTGTTTTCATGCATATACCATTCCAACACCATACCTACCACCAGAGTCCACTTTCCTCCACCAGGGTCCAAATGACCTCTTCTGTCTACCCACTGATGCTATTTCCTTAGTACAACTTTCTCTACTCTAACCTTCATGTACTATTATTTTTCCATATATTATATTTACATATTAGGGCTCAAAATATACTTACATATACATTATGTTATGTATTATTTTAAAATTAAGTGAATCAAGGATTAAATATTCACATCAACTTTCATTTAATTACTCTATTATTATTATTTTGGTTTTGGGGCCAGACCCAGCGATGTTCAGGGGTAACTTCTAGCTCTGCATGCTCAGAAATTGTCCCTGGAAGAATTGGAGAACCATATGGGATGCAGGGGATCAAATCTGGGTTGTCCATGTGTAAGGCAAATGTCCTATCCACTGTGATATTGATCTAGCCCCTTACTACTATTATTTTTTATATGTGACTTAGTGATCCATGTCTTTCTTTTTTTTTTGGGGGGGGTGGCTCCATGCTCAGAAATCTTTCCTGGCAGGCTTGGGGGGCCATATGGGATGCCGGAATACGAACCACAGACCTTCTGCATGCAAGGCAAACACATTACCTCCATGCTATCTGTCCGGCCCCCATTTCTTTCTTTTTTTATTGCTTCTAGGAACATCTGCAAGCAATGAATCATCTGTTTTGTTTATTTGAGAATGAGTTGCTCTTTCACTCTAAAATAAGTTTTGTTGTGTGTTAACACAATATAAATTTATCCCATCATAGAAGTAGCATGCTCTATTAAAATTCAAATCCAAAGGCCGGGGAGATAGTGTAGCGGGGTTGGTGCTTTCCTTGCATATAGTTGACACAGGTTGAATCCCTGGCACTCCATATTGTCACTACCCGCAAAAGGGAAGCACGCACCAGACGTGGCTTTTGGCTTTCCTGGTGCAGTGCCTAATTTTCCTCCCAAGAATTATCTGCCAGAAGGCCCGTTTAGAGAAGTCAATCATTGACCCTTTGCGTGGATTACTGGCTATAATTCTGAAATGGCTGTGACATTACATTTTCCCTTTTCCTTTTATTTAATTTTTGTTTCCTTTTCTACTATAGAAATTCGGCCTTAGCCTTTCTACACTCACAAAGGAATTTCGGTACCAAAGCCCACCAAAAGCTCCCCGCTGGCTAGTTTATTTGTGACTCTTGTGACTCTTACTTCAAGTATAATCTGGTGCCAGCAGCTTGTTTTTCTTGGTCTATCTCTATGATAGTAAACAATTATTTCCATCCCCCAAAAATCTATTTTCCGGCAACTACATAAACATCTCTCGCAAAACCTGTCTTTCTCCTCCTAGTTTCTTGAAAAACTTGCTTTTTGCTAAATCAAAAACATCTTCAGCTCAAGTTTCACATTACCTCTAGCAGGGCTCTTTTCCACCTACATCGAGTAGTTATTTGATATGTAGATTCTAGGGCCTGGTCTCATTGGGAAGATCCTCTGCTCTTTGTTTTCCCTGAAAACACCTTGCAGACCAGAGTTTGTGCTTAAAATTTCATCAGATGAACAGTAAAATTTGTCTCTCATCCCATTAACATGGGTCCCCATACAATGCATTTTGTGTGGTCTCATTTATTTCATTTTCATATTTCATATTCGTTCGCTTCGTGTTTCCGCTTTTTCCCCCGTAAAGGTTCTTGGACCCTATGAAGGTTTTGCTTAGCGATGCAGGCCGTCCGCAGCACCATATGGTCTTCCTAGCCTGCCAGGATATTCTCTGGGTGCAGAGGCAGGACTACACCCTGAGCATTGCTAGGTGTGTCTCCAAAACAAAACTAAACAAATAAGAAAAAAATCCCAGCTCATTTTCCACCCACTATATTGGCCCTCACTTCAAACTAAGATGTGTACTCAGCTCTTTCTCTTCTAAAGGAATCTTGTGTTCATAAACATCTCTCCCTCTCTCACTATCCCTCTCTCCCTCCCTTCATATTTCTTTTTTTTGTTGTTGTTGTTTTTTTTGTTTTTTGGGCCACACCCAGTAACGCTCAGGGGTTACTCCTGGCTATGTGCTCAGAAGTTGCTCCTGGCTTGGGGGACCATATGGGACACCGGGGGATCGAACCACGGTCCGTCCAAGGCTAGCGCAGGCAAGGCAGGCACCTTACCTTTAGCGCCACCGCCTGGCCCCTCATATTTCTATAAGTAAATTCCTTTCAATAAAATTCTTTTCTTTTCTTATCTTTTTTTTTGGTTTTTGGGCCACACCTGGTAACGCTCAGGGGTTATTCCTGGCTATGCGCTCAGAAGCCGCTCCTGGCTTGGGGGATCATATGGGACGGTCCGTCCTAGGCTAGCACTGGCAAGGCAGGCACCTTACCTCTAGCGCCACCACACCGGCCCCAATAAAATTATTTTCTTAAAAACAAAACAAAACAGGGGCCGGAGAGATAGCATAGAGGTAAGGCATTTACCTTTCATGCAGAAGGTCATCGGTTTGAATCCCGGCATCCCATATGGTCCCCCGTGCATGCCAGGAGCAATTTCTGAGCCTGGAGCCAGGAAAAACCCCTGAGCACTGCCGGGTGTGACCCAAAAAACCACAAAAAAACAAAACAAAACAAAACAAAACAAAACAAACAAAACAACTAATGGGCCAGAGAGATAGTATGGAGGTAAGGCATTTGCCTTGCATGCAGAAGGACGATGGTTCAAATCCCGGCACCCCATATGGTCCCCAAAGCCTGCCAGAAGTGATTTCTGAGTGTAGAACCGGGTGTAACTCTGGAGCACTGCTGGGTGTGACCCAAAAACCAACCAACCAACCAACCAAACAAACAAAAAAAGCCCCCCAAAACCCCACAACTATTTTCTTTACTACAAAGACACAAAGCGGAGTCTGACTCCTATCTACTGTCCAACATCACATTATTGCTTTCCATTTGCTCATAACTCACCAACCACACCAGACTCTCAATAACATTGCAAACTAGTTTTTCCCCA
Organism: Suncus etruscus; assembly: GCF_024139225.1. Classification (NCBI taxonomy): domain Eukaryota; kingdom Metazoa; phylum Chordata; class Mammalia; order Eulipotyphla; family Soricidae; genus Suncus; species Suncus etruscus. Next base: position 99,237,686 of record NC_064854.1, read on the forward strand.
TTAATTCTTTTTCATTTTTTCTTCTCATATATTTATGATCATAAGACTGCACTAACAATAACAAATTCTAGACAATAAACTATTTCGCTGGATTGTCAAATGTTTCAGATAATCTTAGTAACTGTTTTATTAATTTTATTTATTTTTTTTTTTTAAGTCACATTCAGCAGTGCTCAGGTTTTTCCTGGCTCTGCACTCAAGAATTACTCCTGACAGTGCATAGGGGAGATTATCTGGGATGCCAGGGATTGAACCCAGGTCAGGTGCATGCAATGCAAATGCTCTATCTACTGTTCTATAGCTCCTGTCCCTTGTTTTATTTTTTTGTGTCATAACTTTTCATTTTAATGTTGTATTTTTCAAATCACTGAAGATGACTATCAACAATATGCAGTTCCTCTATTTTTATCCACAAAACAGTGATTCATGTAAACTGAGTTCATGTTCCACCATCAAGTGGACCATTAATTCACCATAATGATATTAAGATATGAAGATATTAAGAATATCTTCAGGGGCTGGAGAGATAGCATGGAGGTAAAGCGTTTGCCTTTCATGCAAGAGGTCATCGGTTCGAATCCCAGCATCCCATATGGTCCCCTGTGCCTGCCAGGAGCAATTTCTGAGCATGGAGCCAGGAGTAACCCCTGAGCACTGCCGGGTGTGACCCAAAAACCACAAAAAAAAAAAAAAAAAAGAATATCTTCAAATCCAATAGTCTCATCACTACCCTTCAAAATATCTAGGAATAGGTTTAAACTTGAAGAAATAGGAGATGCAAAATCTGCTGTACTGCCTTAAGTTCCATTTTTATTTTAGTAGAGCAAACAGACCTTGCATGTTGCTCAGTGTGAGAAATTTTATTTTACCTTGGTTGAGCTGGACACTTTTTCTGATAATTCAAGAAAACAACTGGGCAAAAGTTCATTTTTGACACAAGAAAAACCTATTCAAGGAAGACCATGATTTTCAAAAGGTTCCCTTGCTGAAAGTTCAGTAACTGGAATATTGTTCTGTAGCTGACATCCAAGTTCTCTGGCATTCATCTTCAAATCACTCTGTGAAGAGTCTTTGAGCCCCATTACTGTCAGCCGGTTTTGCCACTCACTGTTTTATTTTTAAATGGAAAAAAAAGTTAGCTTTGTTTTTTTGGGGCCATGCCCAGCTGTGCTCAGGAAGCACTACTGGCTTTTTGCTAAGGGTCACTCCTGGCAGTGTCAGAGATCAGTCAAACCCAGGTCAGTTTCATGCTAGGCAAGTACCTTACTCGATGTACTATCTCTCCAGCCCAGGGGTCTCAAACTCAATTTACCTGGGGGCCTCAGGAGGCAAAGTCAGGGTGAGGCAGGGCCGCATAAGGGATTTCACAATAAAAATGTCCTCAAATGTCATTATTAACAGTTTTAATTATTTCCTCTGAACATAAATAGAACATTGAGTGAAGATCATGAACAGTTCTTCTGAATATAGCATCTTTTGCCTATTCCTTGCTGCCAGAGACTTGACAGTGCTTCTCACAAATCTGAACCAGATTTGGCTTTAGAGAGGAAGCAGTTGAGACCCTCAGTATGGCTTGAAGATGATCATTATTAAGTCTAGACCTGTACTTTGACTTATTGAAGTTCAATGTGGAGAATAACTTTTCACATAAATATGTGCTCTCAAAAAGGCACATGAACATTCAGGAAAGCTCAGGGAAGCTGGGAGGCAATTTTCTCAAAATTTGCCCATGCGTGTCTGCTTTTCCACTAATCTACCTGAACTTGGCTTTGAGATCAGAGTTGCACTGCAGGTCAATGAGCTCCATTTAAAGCACAGGAGGGGCATCTTGCACATCAAAGGAAAAGGAGTCCACAAAAATTTGGAAAGTGGCTCTGTGCTTTTTGAAGTCTGCAAATCTGTGATCAAATTCCTTCTCTAGCTTAAAAATAGCATCAACATATTTCTCACCACCGAATAGTAATCCTGCATCCACAAGTTCTTTGCATGCTGGGAAATGGCAAAGGTTTGTCTGAGAGAGTTGGAATTTCCATAACACAAATTTTGTGGAGAATGCTCTCACATTGTCATAGGCAGCACTGATAAGCTGCTCCGGGCCTTGTAACATCTTGTTTAGTACATTCAGCTTATGTGTGATGTCAACAAGAAAAGCTAAGTCCATGAGCCATTTGTGATCACTAACTCAGAAACAGCATTCCCATCCTTCTCCATGAAGGCTTTCACTTCTTCGCTCAACTCAAAAAAATCTTTTCAGGACATTTCCCCTGCTGAGCCAATGTACCTTGGTGAAATAGAGCACATCTCCATATTCTGACTCCATTTCCTCTAAAAAAGCACGGAACCTCCTGTGCTTTAAGCCCCTGGATCTGATTTGGTTGATGCATTTCACAACAACAGACATCACATTGTCACACGGCAGGCATTTACTGCAAAGGGCCTGCTGATGGATAATGCAGTGAAGAGCAATGGCCTTCTCTGCACCCTCCTCTTCAAGTTTTTATTTTTTGTTTGTTTGTTTGTTTTTGGGCCACACCCAGGGGTGATCAGGGGTTACTTCTAGCTGTCTACTCAGAAATAGCTCCTGGCAGGCACGGGGGTCCATATGGGACACCAGGATTCGAACCATCGACCTTCTGCATGAAAGGCAAATGTCTTACCTCCATGCTGTCTCTCTGGCTCCGCAATTATAACTTTTTTTTTTTTTTTTTTTTTTTTTGGTTTTTGGGCCACACCCGTTTGACGCTCAGGGGTTACTCCTGGCTATGTGCTCAGAAATCACCCCTGGCTTGGGAGGACCATATGGGACACCGGGGGATCGAACCGCGGTCCATCCGCTTGCAAGGCAGACACCTAACCTGTAGCGCCACCTTCCCGGCCCCGCAATTATAACTTTTAACTTTGGAACTTCCATTTGCCTGTGTGTGTGTGTGTGTGTGTGTGTGTGTGTTTAGCTATCTCTCTGCCTCTCTTTTATTTGGGCCACATTAGGCAGTGCTCAGGGGCTACTTGTGGTTCTATAGTTGTGAGGTAGACCTCATCTTGTTAAGGGGGCATATCATGCCAGGGATTGATACTTGTCCTCTTGCAATGCAAAGCATTTGTTCAGCCATTTCAGCTATTTAGCCCCTATATGTAATTTTTATCTTTTTACTTATAATCTCTATATGAGGTATTGTGAAAACAATGTTCCTCTTCTTGTTTGAGTTTTTTTGTTTTTAGTTATTGTTTTGGGGCCACACATGGCAATGTTCAAAACTTATTTCTGGTTTTGGACTCAGGGATCACTCCTGGTGGATTTGTGGGACTCTTTGGGATATCAGTGACCAAATTGGTTCAGCTGTTTGCAAGGCAAATATGCCCTACCCATTGAAGTATTGCTCAGCCCCAAGAAACTCATTATTAAATTACTATAAACCACAGAATCTCAGTCAATTTTTTTTATTTATTTATTTTTGGTTTTTGGGTCACACCCGGCAACGCTCAGGGGCTGCTCCTGACTCTATGCTCAGAAATCTACCCCGGTAGGCTCGGGGGATCATATGGGATGCCAAGATTAGAACCACCGTCCTTCTGCATGCAAGGCAAATACCCTACCGCTGTGCTATCTCGCTGGCCCCTCAATTAATTTTTTTTTTAAACGGTGACTTTGACTGCACCACTACTCACAATAGCCAAAATCCTGAAACAACTCAAATGCTTAAGAACAAATGACTGGAAAAAGAATATATGGTAAATATACATCATGAAATGAATACTACTTGGCTGCTAAGAAAAGATGAAATCATGCGATTTGCTGTTATGTAGATGAATTTGGAGAAAATCATGCTCAGTGAAGTTAGTTGGAAGGAGAGGGAAAGGCACAGAATTTTTCTGTGAAATATAAAGAAATGTAGTAAGGGAATAAAATAAATACCCAAAGCAACAGACACTAAACTAGTCTTCAGTAGGAAGTTTACCAAGTAGTGGTAGAAGAGAGACAATGGTAGTGGGAAGCATCCATTCTGGTGGAAGGTGTGGTGCTGAAATGTTTTATGTATGAAACCCTACTAAGAAAAATATTGTGGGACCAGAGACATGCTCCAATAGATAAGTACTTGCTTTGCACACAGCCCACCAGGGTTCAATCTCCAGCATCCCATATGCTACTTGAACCCACCAGAAGTGACCCCTGAGTACAGAACCAGGAGCCCTGAGCAAGTCTTGTGTGACTTCCTCAAACAAAACCAAGCAAAAACAATAGTTATGTAATCCACAGTGCCTAAAATAAACATTTTGTTTATTTAAATCTTGGATTGATTTAATCAGTTTGATTCAATATATGTAATCCAATAATCCATTAAAGCCACTTGAAGAGGTAAATTATTTTTTTTGTTTTTTGTTTTGGTTTTGGGGCCACACCCGGCGGTGCTCAGGGGTTACTCCTGGCTGTCTGCTCAGAAATAGCTCCTGGCAGGCACGGGGGACCATATGGGACACCGGGATTCGAACCAACCACCTTTGGTCCTGGATCGGCTGCTTGCAAGGCAAATGCCGCTGTGCTATCTCTCCGGGCCCGAAGAGGTAAATTTTTTTTTTTTTTTTGGTGGTTTTTGGGTCACACCCGGCAGTGCTCAGGGGTTACTCCTGGCTCCATGCTCAGAAATTGCTCCTGGCAGGCACGGGGGACCATATGGGACGCCGGGATTCGAACCGATGACCTTCTGCATGAAAGGCAAACGCCTTACCTCCATGCTATCTCTCCGGCCCCCTTGAAGAGGTAAATTTTTAAGCTCACTCTTTGAACTTAATTTTTTAAAGAACATTATATAATTTATTTAAGCACCATATTACAGAAATGTTCATACTTGGGTTTCAGTCATAGAATGTACACCCCCTGTCGCCGGAGAGATAGCACAGCGGTAAGACGTTTGCCTTACATGCAGAAGTTAGTTTGAATCCCGGCATCCCATATAGTCCCCCGAGCCTGCCAGGAGTGATTTCTGAGTGTAGAGCCAGAAGTAACCCCTGAGCGTTGCTGGGCGTGACCCAAAAAAACAAAAACCAAAAAGAATGTACACCCCTGTCACTAGTTTAACTATCCCCCCACCAATGTTCCCCATTTCCCTCCTCTCCCTCCTCCTGTCTGTCTTGAGGACAGGCATTCTATCTCTCTCTGTCTCTGTCTCTCTCTCTCTCTCTATCATTGTTGTTGTAGTTGTCAGTGCAGTTAGCAAGATATAAGAAAAAATCAAAGACAGTATGGTAATAATATCCAGAACCAATAGAGATGAGGGCTGGGAGGCCCAGTCCATTATATAATCCTGGTTCTGATGCAAGAAAGGCACCTTCTTTACTTCTTTTTCCCCTTTGTTCAGTCATTTCATTAAGAGGTTCTCAAAGAAATCCTCCCTCTGCAGATCATGGCAATTTTACTTTATCCCACAAGCATAGCTACTAAATTCTGTTAGTAGGAGAAAATGTGGTAGTCAAATGGGAGGAAAAAGTGTTTTTATCTTTTCCCTAGTTCTCCCTCACAAGAAGTGACCTTGATCTTTAAGCTTATGGCTCTCCACAGGAACTAGCTTCTCTTAATGAAGTCCTTGGTCCGCCTGCCACACTTGCCTGGCATTTAAGTTCTGTAACAGATGAAATGAGAAATGTTGATTGTCTGTCTCTCCCAAGGAAATGCCATATTCCTCCACTGGGAGTATGAGGAAAAGGATCCCTTTGTCCTCAACTGAATTGTCTAGAGTTCAGTTTGCCTCATGCTGAGCTGAAAGGGTAGAGGGTGGGCGTAGGCATAGGTCATGGTTCAAATACCATACTCTCATTATTTATAACCAATTTTGAGTACATCTTCTTGAATAAGTAATCTCTTTATTCATTTGTTTAGGCCCTTAGGAAATTTTCCAAGACTCTAGTTAGTTGTTTCCAAAAATTAATTTTCATCAGTTGTTCTTGTTATACTCGGGAGCAAATCCACAGAGCCCCTAATGCTCTCACTTCTGATACTACCCTCCTGCAATTTTCTGCTAAGCTTTTAGAATGTGGATTCAAGAATTATTATACTTGGAGCTTGAGTGATATTACAGGTAGAGTGCTTGCCTTGCATGTGACTGACCCAGGTTTAATTCTTGGTGCCCTGAAAACTGCTAGGAGTAATTCCTGAGTGCAGAGCCAGGAATAAGCCCTGAGCACCATTTGGTGTGGTCCAAAAAAAAAAAAATAATAATTTCCGTGCTCATGGAGTAAGCCTTACAAAAATTTGGAGGGGCCGGAGCAATAGCACAGTGATAGGGCATTTGTCTTGCATGTGGCTGACCCAGGATGAATGTGGGTTTGATCCCCAGTGTCCCATATGGTCCCCCAAGCCAGGAGCGATTTCTGAGTACATAGCTAGGAGTAACCCCTGAGCATCACCGTGTGTGGCCAAAAAATAAAAACAAAAACAAAATCTGAAGGAGACAGAGTCCTGGTAATTCTGTCACAGTTGGATATTGGATCAATTGCACTTGGGATTTGTCCTATCTATACTCTGCAGTCAGAAAAATTAATAAACTTTCTTTGCTCACCTAATTGTAGTTGAATTTTCATTAAATGTAATTAAGATTTGGACCCGGAGAAATAGCACAGCAGCGTTTGCCTTGCAAGATACCAATCCAGGACCTAAGGTGGTTGGTTGGAATCCCGGTGTCCCATATGGTTCCCCATGCCTGCCAGGAGCTATTTCTGAGCAGACAGCCAGGAGTAACCCCTGACCACCTCCGGGTGTGGCCCCCCAAAAAAATGTAATTAAGGTTCATAACCAATATCTTTAATAGTGTGCATATAAATGCTAAGTACAAGTGGAAAGCTTTCCAACATTATTAGTATTCAGGGTAATTTTCATTATTTTTCTTTATTTTGTTTTTTGGGGTACATCCCCCAGTAACTGGGGAATCAGGGGATAAAATGGAATCCTAGGGATTAAGCATGGGTTAGCTGCAATAGAAGGCAAATTGTCTACTTCGAGTACTATTACTCAGGCCCAGCCAGAGTAATTTTCATATGATATTTTGGTTATTAATTTCATTCCAGTAATTTATGACTCTTCGATAATTATTAAAATATATAGTTATAGGGGCCGGGCAGTGGCGCTAAAGGTAAGGTGCCTGCCTTGCCTGCGCTAGCCTTGGACGGACCGTGGTTCGATCCCCCGGTGTCCCATATGGTCCCCCAAGCCAGGAGCAACTTCTGAGCACATAGTCAGGAGTAACCCCTGAGCATTACCGGGTGTGGCCCAAAAACCAAAAATATATATATATATATATATATATATATATATATATATAGTTATTATTAATGGCGATGCTAATTTTTTTTTTTTTTTTGGTTTTTGGGCCACACCCGGTAACGCTCAGGGGTTACTCCTAGCTATGTGCTCAGAAGTTGACCCTGGCTTGGGGGACCATATGGGACACCGGGGGATCAAACCGCGGTCCATCCAAGGCTAGCGCAGGCAAGGCAGGCACCTTACCTTTAGCGCCACCGCCCGGCCCCTAATTTTTTTTTTTTTTTTTTTTTTTGGTTTTTGGGTTACACCCGGCAGCACTCAGGTATTACTCCTGGCTCTATGCTCAGAAATCGCTCCTGGCATGCTCAGGGGACCATATGGGATGCCGAATTCGAACTACTGTCCTTCGGCATGAAAGGCAAACAACTTACCTCCATGCTATCTCTCAAGCCCCAGCGATGCTAATTGAAGAGCCTTTTTGTTTTTTTTTTTTTTTTTTGGTTTTTGGGTCACACCTGGCAGTGCTCAGGGGTTATTCCTGGCTCCAGGCTCAGAAATTGCTCCTGGCAGGCACAGGGGACCATATGGGGCGCCGGGATTCGAACCGATGACCTCCTGCATGAAAGGCAAACGCCTTACCTCCATGCTATCTCTCCGGCCCCTGAAGAGCCTTTTTGTTTTTGTTTTTGGGTCACACCCGACAGTGCTCAGGGGTCCATATGGGATGCCAGGATTTGAACCACCGACCTTCTGCATGAAAGGCAAACGCCTTACCTCCATGCTATCTCTCCAGCCCCTAACTGAAGTGCCTTTTACCAAGTATGTTTAATCTATTTCTATACATCTGACAGTATTTGCTAGTTTCTGTTAAGGGTGTTTCCAAAGAAAATTTCATGTGAGCTGTTATTATAAGATACAAAATTAACATTCACATATTTAAGCCTGGCTGTGAGTATAAAAACTTGAACATTAACATATTCAAGCCTGACTTTGAGTAAAAACTTCCTAAAAGTTTGTTATTCCTCCCTTTGCTATTAGCTGACAGCAAACACATTAGGCCATCTCTGGTAATCATACATTTCCAAAAAGTGGAATAAATTACAGATCTCTTTAACAAACTATATGTGGGAAGGAAGAAAATAACACATTACTTGTGTGACACAAAAATCTAGATAATTAAGATCTTTGTGTGGAGCAGGAGCAATAGCACTGTGGTAGGGTGTTTGCCTTGCACGTGGCTGACCCAGTATGAACCTGGGTTCAATCCCTGGCATCCCATATGATTCCCCAAGCCAGGAGCGATTTCTTTCTTTTTAAATATATATTTAAACATTTTGATTACAAATATGATTGTAGTTGGGTTTCAGTCATGTAAAGAACACCCCCCCTTCACCAGTGCAACATTCCCATCACCAATGTCCCAAATCTCCCTCCTCCCCATCCCACCCCTGCCTGTACTCTAGACAGGCTTCCTACTTCCCTCATTCATTCACATTTTTTTGTTTTTGATTTTTGTTTTTGGTTTTTCGGGCCACACCCGTTTGATGCTCAGGGGTTATTCCTGGCTAAGTACTCAGAAATTGCCCCTGGCTTGAGGGGACCATATGGGGGGGGGGGGGAATTGAACCATGGTCCTTCCTTGGTTAGCGCTTGCAAGGCAGACACCTTACCTCTAGCGCCACCTTGCCGGCCCCTCATTTACATTGTTATGCTAGTTCTGAATGTAGTTATTTCTCTAACTGTACTCATCACTCTTTGTGGTGAGCTTCATGTTGTAAGCTGGACCTTCCAGCCCTCTTCTCTTTTGTTTCTGAGAATTACTGCAAAAATGTCTTTCAACCAAGAGCGATTTCTTTTTTTTTTTTTTTTATAAATTTATTTAAACACCTTAATTACATACATGATTGTGTTTGGGTTTCAGTCATGTAAAGAACACCACCCATCACCAGTGCAACATTCCCATCACCAATGTCCCAAGTCTCCCTTCGCCCCACCCGACCCCCGCCTGTACTCTAGACAGGCTCTCCATTTTCCTCATACATTCTCGTTATTAGGACAGTTCAAAATGTAGTTATTTCCCTAACTAAACTCATCAATCTTTGTGGTGAGCTTCCTGAGGTGAGCTGGAACTTCCAGCTCTTTTCTCTTTTGTGTCTGAAAATTATTATTACAAGGGTGTCTTTCATTTTTCTTAAAACCCATAGATGAGTGAGACCATTCTGCGTTTTTCTCTCTCTCTCTGACTTATTTCACTCAGCATAATAGATTCCGTGTACATCCATGTATAGGAAAATTTCATGACTTCATCTCTCCTGACAGCTGCATAATATTCCATTGTGTATATGTACCACAGTTTCTTTAGCCATTCGTCTGTTGAAGGGCATCCTGGTTGTTTTCAGAGTCTTGCTATGGTAAATAGTGCTGCAATGAATATAGGTATAAGGAAGGGGTTTTTGTATTGTATTTTTGTGTTCCTAGGGTATATTCCTAGGAGTGGTATAGCTGGATCGTATGGGAGCTCGATTTCCAGTTTTTGGAGGAATCTCCATATCGCTTTCCATAAAGGTTGAACTAGACGGCATTCCCACCAGCAGTGGATAAGAGTTCCTTTCTCTCCACATCCCCGCCAACACTGTTTATTCTCATTCTTTGTGATGTGTGCCATTCTCTGGGGTGTGAGGTGGTATCTCATCGTTGTTTTGATTTGCATCTCCCTGATGATTAGTGATGTGGAACATTTTTTCATGTGTCTTTTGGCCATGTGTATTTCTTCTTTGTCAAAGTGTCTGTTCATTTCTTCTCCCCATTTTTTGATGGGGTTAGATGTTTTTTTCTTGTAAAGTTCTGTCAGTGCCTTTTATATTTTGGAGATTAGCCCCTTATCTGATGGGTATTGGGTGAATAGTTTCTCCCACTCAGTGGGTGGCTCTTGTATCCTGGGCACTATTTCCTTTGAGGTGCAGAAGCTTCTCAGCTTAATATATTCCCATCTGTTAATCTCTGACTTCACTTGCTTGGAGAGTGCAGTTTCCTCCTTGAAGATGCCTGTAATGTCCTGGAGTGTATTGACTATGTGCTGTTCTATATATCTTATGGTTTTGGGGCTGATATCGAGGTCTTTAATCCATTTGGATTTTACCTTCGTACATGATGTTAGCTGGGGGTCTAAGTTCAATTTTTTGCAAGTGGCTATCCAATTGTGCCAACACCACTTGTTGAAGAGGCTTTCCCTGCTCCATTTAGGATTTCCTGCTCCTTTATCAAAAATTAGGTGGTTGTATGTCTGGGGAACATTTTCTGAGTATTCAAGCCTATTCCACTGATCTGAGGACCTATCTTTATTCCAATACCATGCTGTTTTGATAACTGTTGCTTTGTAGTACAGTTTAAAGTTGGGGAAAGTAATTCCTCCCATATTCTTTTTCCCAATGATTGCTTTAGCTATTCGAGGGTGTTTATTGTTCCAAATGAATTTCAAAAGTGTCTGATCCACTTCTTTGAAGAATGTCATGGGTATCTTTAGAGGGATGGCATTAAATCTGTATAATGCCTTGGGGAGTATTGCCATTTTGATGATGTTAATCCTGCCAATCCATGAGCAGGGTATGCGTTTCCATTTCCGTGTGTCCTCTCTTATTTTTTGGAGCAGAGTTTTATAGTTTTCTTTGTATAGGTCCTTCACATATTTAGTCAAGTTGATTCCAAGATATTTGAGTTTGTGTGGCACTATTGTGAATGGGGTTGTTTTCTTAATGTCCATTTCATCCTTATTACTATTGGTGTATAGAAAGGCCATTGATTTTTGTGTGTTAATTTTGTAGCCTGCCACCTTGCTATATGAGTCTATTGTTTCTAGAAGCTTTTTGGTAGAGTCTTTAGGGTTTTCTAAGTAGAGTATCATGTCATCTGCAAACAGTGAGAGCTTGACTTCTTCCTTTCCTATCTGGATTCCCTTGATATCCTTTTCTTGCCTAATCGCTATAGCAAGTACTTCCAGTGCTATGTTGAATAGGAGTGGTGAGAGAGGACAGCCTTGTCTTGTGCCAGAATTTAGAGGGAAGGCTTTCAGTTTTTCTCCATTGAGGATAATATTTGCCACTGGCTTGTGGTAGATGGCCTTCACTATATTGAGAAAGGTTCCCTCCATTCCCATCTTGCTGAGAGTTTTGATCAAGAATGGGTGTTGGACCTTATCAAATGCTTTCTCTGCATCTATTGATATAATCATGTGGTTTTCATTTTTCTTGTTATTGATGTTGTGTATTATGTTGATAGATTTACGGATGTTAAACCAGCCTTGCATTCCTGGGATGAAACCTACTTGATCGTAGTGGATGATCTTTTTAACGAGGCATTGAATCCTATTTGCCAGGATTTTGTTGAGGATCTTTGTATCTGCATTCATCAGTGATATTGGTCTGTAATTTTCTTTTTTGGTAGCGTCTCTGTCTGGTTTAGCTATCAAGGTGATGTTGGCTTCATAAAAGCTATTTGGAAGTGTTTCTGTTTGTTCAATTTCATGAAAGAGTCTTGCCAAGATTGGCAGTAGTTCCTCTTGGAAAGTTTTTTTTGTTTTTTTTGTTTTTTTTGGTTTTTGGGCCACACCCTGTGACGCTCAGGGGTTACTCCCGGCTATGCGCTCAGAAGTTGCTCCTGGCTTCTTGGGGGACCATATGGGACGCCGGGGGATCGAACCACGGTCCGTCCTAGGCTAGCGCAGGCAAGGCAGGCACCTTACCTCCAGCGCCACCGCCCGGCCCCGCTTGGAAAGTTTGATAGAATTCATTAGTGAATCCATCTGGACCTGGGCTTTTGTTTTTCGGCAGACATTTGATTACTGTTTTAATTTCATCAATGGTGATGGGGGTGCTTAGATATGCTACATCCTCTTCCTTCAACCGTGGAAGATTATAAGAGTCCAAGAATTTATCCATTTCTTCCAGGTTCTCATTTTTAGTGGCGTAGAATTTTTCAAAGTAGTTTCTGATTACCCTTTGAATCTCTGTCATATCAGTAGTGATCTCTCCTTTTTCATTCCTGATACGAGTTATCAAGTTTCTCTCTCTCTCTTTCTTTGTTAGGTTTGCCAGTGGTCTATCAATCTTGTTTATTTTTTCAAAGAACCAACTTCTGCTTTCATTGATCTTTCGGATTGTTTTTTGACTTTCCACTTCGTTGATTTCTGCTCTCAGCTTTGTTATTTCCTTCTGCCGGGTGTGACCCACCCCCCAAAAAAAAGTAAATAGTCAGAAAATGCTTGTGACAACTGCACTGTTTATGACCATAAGAACTCTTATCACTCTCTCTTGGCAATATTCTTCTCTTGAATAAGGATGCTTATGGTAAGTTCTGGGAATAAAAAAATTTTCTTGGATTTTGAGCCACACATGGCAGCTCGCAGGGGTTATATCTGGCTCTGACAGGAATCACTCCTGGCAGACTCAGGAACCATATGGGATGCCGAGGATCAAACTTGCGTTGGGGACCAGAGTGGTGGCGCAAGTGTTGCAGGGATCTGAAACTTGAGGCCCATGGGCCGCAAATGGCCTTTTGTACAACATTTTGTGGCCCTGCCGTAGAGGAATCTTTTTTTGTTTTGTTCTGTTTTAGTTGTTTGGGTCACACCCCGCAATGTTTAAGGCTTACTACTAACTTTGCACTCAAGGATCACCCTGACTTTGCCTCCTGTGGCCCCCAGGTAAATTGAGTTTGAGACCCCTGCAAGGTGTCTGCCTTGCACGCGCTAGCCTAAGATGGACCACAATTCGACCCTCCCCCTCGTGTCCCATATGGCCCCCCAAGCCAGGAGTGATTTCTGAGCACATAGCCAGGAGTAACCCGAGTGTCACCAGGTGATTGGATCCAGCGATTCCACTCCTAGGAATATACCCTAGAAACAAAAATACAATACAAAAATCCCTTCCTCACACCTATATTCATTGCAGTGCTATTCACAATAGCCAGACTCTGGAAACAACCAAGATGCCCTTCAACAGATGAATGGCTAAAGAAACTGTGGTATATACACAATGGAATATTATGCAGCCTTCAGGAAAGATAAAGTCATGAAATTTTCCTATATGTGAATGTACATGGAATCTATTATGCTGAGTAAAATAAGTCAGAGGGAGAGAGATAGACACAGAATAGTCTCACTCATCTATGGGTTTTAAGAAAAATTAAAGACATCACTGTAATAAGGCTCAGAGACAATAGAGTTAAGGGCTGGAAGGGCCGGAAGGACCGGCTCACAATTTGAAGCTCACCACAAAGAGCGGTGAACTCTGTTAGGGAAAAAAACTACACTAACAACTCGCATAACAATGTTAAAGAATAAGAGAAGCAGAATGCCTGTTGTGAATACAGGCAGGGGCGGGGGAGGAGGAGGACAGTGGTGGTAGGAATGTTGCACTAGTGAAGGGGGGTATTATGTTTATGACTGAAACTCATCTACGAAGATGCTTGTAATGATGGTGCTTAAATATATATATATATATATATATATATATATATATATATATATATATATATATATATATATATATATATATATATATATATATATATATAAGAACCTGCCTTGGCTGTTTGCAAAGCAAATGTCCCACCCATTGTAGAATTTTTAAAAGAGATAATCATAGAACTTAACTAAACTTGATTCAAAATATCATTAGGAACGGGCTGGAGCAATGGTATAGCAGGTAGGGTGTTTGTTTGCCTGGCACACAGCTAACCCGGATTTAATCTTTGGAATCCCAGATAGCCTCCTGGGCACTTCCAGAATGTAATTACGAAATGCAGAGCCAGGTGTAATCTCTGTGCACTTTCAGGTAAGGCTCAAAAACAAAAAACACAAGCATCCTTGGGGGATCAGTGAGATAGCATATCAGGTTAAGAGGCTTTCCTTGGGCCCGGGGAGATAGCACAGCAGTGTTTGCCTTGCAAGCAGCCGATCCAGGACCAAAGGTGGTTGGTTCGAATCCTGGTGTCCCCCCCCCCCCCCCCCCCCCCCGTGCCTGCCAGGAGCTATTTCTGAGCAGAAAAAAAAAAAAAAAAGAGGCTTTCCTTGTTGACCTGCTGACCTGGATTCAATCCTTGAGTTACTGCATATGGTTCAAGAGATCTCTAAGAACAGATCCAGAATTAAGCCTGAGCATTGCCAGGTGTGCAAACACACACACACACACACACACACACACACACATGCTCGAGGAAGTTAAATTAAACATCCCTTAAGGCACCTAACCTATCACATGTGACCATATTAGGGGCTACAATAAAGTCTAAAGATTTAGCAGTTTAATGATCTTTGTCACATCTGAAATATTTACACTTCTGACTTACTTACCTGCAGGAAGTATGCATCTTAGAGAGCTTTATCAAAGCACTTGCAGTTTTAATTTGCTCACTAAAGGTCATTTTAGAACCATTATTCGAAAATGTAGGAAAGTAAACATCCCCTAGCTTTTAAGACTTCATAAATATTAAATGGGATCTGAGTTCAACTAATTGTACCTGAAAATTTAATGTTTCACTTGCAAGCACTTGAACTCTGATTTCACTAGTTTTTTTGTTTTTTTTTTTTTTGTTTTTTGGGCCACACCTGGTGGTGTTCAGGGGTTACTCCTGGCTGTCTGCTCAGAAATAGCTCCTGGCAGGCACGGGGGACCATATGGGACACCGGGATTCGAACCAACCACCTTTGGTCCTGGATTGGCTGCTTGCAAGTCAAACACCGCTGTGCTATCTCTCCGGGCCCAGTTTTTTGGTTTTTGTTTTTGGGTCACACCCAGCAGCACTCAGGGGTTGCTCCTGGCACTACACTCAGAAATTGCTCCCGGCAGGCTCGGGAGACCATATGGGATGCCGGGATTGGAACCACTGTTCTTCTGCATGCAAATTAAATGCCTTGCCTCCATGCTATCTCTCCAGCCCCTAATTTCACTAGTTTTTAAAAATTTTATTCTGATAACAAAATATTATATGAGAAAAGGATTTCTTCGTAAGTCTGGAGCAGAACATACTCACTCAGGATATGGATAAACTGAACCTGGAAAATTTGATTTGAAGTGTTTCTCTGTCCATTGATAAACCACCTCACATTTTAGGATTTTCCTTTTTTTTTTTTTTTTTTTTGGGGGGGGGGGCTCACCTGGCAGCTCTCAGGGATTACTCCTGGCTCTACACTCAGAAATCGCTCCTGGCAGGCTCAGGGAACCATATGGGATGCCGGGATTCGAACCACTGTCCTTCTGCATGCAAGGCAAATGCCTTACCTCCATGCTATCTCTCCGGCCCCCACACTTGACTTTCTAATATTTTTCCCTTTCCATGGAGATGAGAAGCAGCACTCTGACATCTCTTTCCTCTCAAATTCACTAATTCTCCTCTAATTCACTTTCACGTCCCCAACCTAGAGATTTTTGTGTCAGTTTGAGATAATCTTTTCTTAGTTAGCCTCATTTTTTTTTATGCAAGAAAGTCCATCTCACAACATGTATAAAGGTCTAAAGATTGTGAGAGAAATTACTGAAGGAATGATTGAGTTTAGGCAGCAAATCAATACCTTTTGTGCATCCTGTCCTTCTACTGATTATGTTCAAAGTGCTGTTTACCACTGGAGATTTCAAACAAAGATGTGATAAAGCTTCCCTGTGTATATATCTCCCAAACACAATTATCAAAACACAACTCTATTAAACCCATTTCCACCTCCTTGTCAAAAATTAACTTCTTCAGTCTTTTCCATCTTAAAATAGCAACACCATGCATTTAATAGGTGAAACCATAAGAAATGGCATTTTTTTTGTAGGTTTCTAAAGAGTTGAATATTAACCATTTTAAAAATACTTACTGGTAGTTGAGGCTAGGAACCTGGTTGAAACGCTTATCCCCTCCTTCCCTTTCAACTCCTAGAACCAGTCAATCAGGGGAACAAAGAACTTCTATTTCCCAGGCAGGTTCTGAATCCTTCTCCAAGGCAACCACTGTTGTCATCTTTAATTGATCTCGGCAAGTCCATTGTCCACAATGCAATGCACTGGTATGTCCTCTATCTTTTTTAGTTAGTTGTTCTGGCACCATTCCAGGTATTGGTCAGGAGCCAATGTGTTAGTACTTATGGGACTTGGGAGGTTTGGAGAGGTGCAGGGATCCAACCTAGGGCCTAGTACAAGCTCTACTTTTTAAGTAATAATCACAGCCTTGGTATGTCTTCTTTAAAGCATAAGTCAGACAATTCCATTTCCACAAATGTATTCAACGACTTATTACTTCCTTTTATACAAAACACAACTATTTGAACATGGCTTAAAGAGCCTGCAAGTTCCTGCCTCTGCCGATCGCTTCAATTCCATCATACCTTATTTCCCAGTTACTGTGATCTTTATTTTTCTCAAATATGCTTCTTCTTATCTGCCACGGACCATTACATTGTAGAACTCTGTTCAGTCTTACTTACTCCAAGGATGTGGCCACTCAGTGACACCCACTTCCCCTTTCTTAACAGGACTCACCGAACCTTCCATAACCTTTTCCAAAGCAGAGTAAAGCCCCATGCACCAACATTTGAGACTCTGTTCTCCACCTTGGCACTGAGCACATTTCCAGTGCTAACTCACACTCTAAGAGGGAAAGACCACCTGCCTTGCTCACTGCCCTCTCAACACTACTAAGCCAGGCCCAGCCCGTAAATCATCACTTAGTAGATGTCTGCCTCAAACATGGCTCCTTTCTCCACACCAACAATGCAATTCATAATGCAATTCAATAGATCTATAGTGGTGGTGTTTCTGTTTGGGATTTTAAAAAAAGGAAATGGAAACATTCAATTTAAAACTTCAAACCTCGGTCTGGAGATATAGTAGAGCAGGAAGGCACTTGTCCTGCATGCAGCTCACCTTTCCCAGCATCCCGTGTGGTCCCCAAGTCTACCAGCAGTAATACTTAAGTATGGAATAAATTGACCCTTCCTGAACCATGGTGTGGCTCCCAAGCAAAAACAACAGAAAAGTTCAAACCTGAGAAGCTGAACTAGAATTCTGAACCTTATTTGATTTAGTCCCTCATATGGCTCTTCTTAGTAGTCACTGCTATTCTAGCAAAAATAATCAGTGATGCATCGGTGTTTGCCTTGCAAGCAGCCCATCCAGGACCTAAGTGGTTGGTTCAAATCCCGGTGTCCCATACGGTCCCCCGTGCCTGCCAGGAGCTATTTCTGAGCAGACAGCCAGGAGTAACCCTTGAGCACCTCTGGGTGTGGCCCAAAAACAAAAGCAAAAACAAAACAAAAAAAAAATCAGTGATGCTAACATTTATTGAGGGGTCCTACTATGCAAAAACCTCTGAAGGAAACAAAGACTTTGAAAAGTTGGGGTCTGTGGATGTTCACATGGCTGAAGATGACCTTAAACTGGCAGTAAAATCTCTAATAAATTGTGAAGCCCGAGTTGGAAAACCCATAATCCAAAACCTGCTTTAGATGTTCTTTGATCCTTGGAGAAGACAAATTGTCCCAGAACTGGCAAGAGTAGCAATCAAAGAATTTAAAAGAAATACATTTTCAGTTGCAATTACACCATCTTAAAACATGCCCCATTAGCTTTTTCTTTTTTTATTGGGTTCAGGGGTCAAGCTTTTATTTTGTGAGAAGGGCAAGTCAACAATGTTCAGGAGTTATTCCTGGTTCTGGGCTCAGGAATTACTCCTGGTGGTGCTTGGGGGACCTATTGGATGCCAGGGATTAAACTCTGATCATCCAAGTATAAGGAAAACACCTTACTCACTGTACTATTGCTCCAGCCTTAAAATGCTCTTTTTATTTTTTTGGTTTTTGAGCTACTCTCAGTAGTGCTCAGGGTTACTCTTGGTTCTGTGCTCAGAAATTACTTCTGTCAGGCTTGGGGGATTTTATGGGATGCTGGGAATTGAACCTGGGTCAGCCATGTGTATGTCAAATGCCCTCCCTGCTATACTATTGCCCCATAAAATACACATTTTAAAGGACATTTTTCTCCCAGGCAGCATCTCATTAAAAGCAGGTGTTCCTACCGGTAGAAAGAGTCTTTGCGCAGCACAAGGCTTGAACAATTTCTTCCATTCCTGAGGATTTCCAACTGAAAATGTGATGGGGTAGATCTTGTGTTCAAATTTCTTTGTATATGAGCCAGGCCACTGTCGCAACTGAAAAATAGGGATGTCCAGAAGAGCGTGATTAGGCCTAGAAATAGAAATGCTAAAACAACAACAACAACAACAACAAAAACGCTGGATAACTAATAGAAATGACTTAGGCAACTTACACAGCAAGTGTATGTTTACTGGTACTGGTGATGGTCACTGAACTAAAAACTTGTGTTTGATAGTATTTGCTAAAATACCAGAGTTGCCAAGAGTGATCGCAAATTGGCAAATAAACACTGCCAAGATGCTTATTGATCTAAGCAAACTTTCAAGAGGGCAATTTGAAAATTGGTAGCAACAAATCTCCAAAAATGAAGGTAGGGCTTGTGTTTGAACTTAATTTATACTAAAAATAATAACAACCAAAACATCCAGGGGACAAATTAAATGCTGAATAAGGCGTTGGGAAAATGAATCATCATAGAACTATATACTGAATATTAAGCTAAAATAAAGAAAACATGGAAAAAGAGCTATGTCATAGTTAGGTTATAGAAAAAGAGGCAAAATATTTATACTATGGTTTCTGTTTTTTTTTTTTTTTTTTTTTTTTTGGTTTTTGGGCCACACCCGGTGACACTCAGGGGTTACTCCTGGCTATGCGCTCAGAAGTCGCTCCTGGCTTGGGGGACCATATGGGACGCCGGGGGATCGAACCGCGGTCCGTCTCCTAGGCTAGCGCAGGTAAGGCAGGCACCTTACCTCGAGCGCCACCGCCCGGCCCTGGTTTCTGTTTTCTAAGGAAAATAAATGTACATAAATTTTATATATAGGGAAAAATCTGGGTGGATGTATACCAAGTTGTGGAAAGTGAAAGTGGGGACCATGATTTTCTTTTTTTTTTTAACTTTATTGATTGATTGATAGGTTTTTGGGTCACACCCAGCAGTGCTCAGGGGTTACCCCTGGCTTCTGCACTCAGAAATCACCCCTGGCAGGCTGGGGGGACCATGGGATGCCAGGAATCGAACTGGGTTCCTCCCAGGTCAGCTGTATGCAAGGCAAATGCTCTACCACTATGCTATCTCTCCGCCTCCCCCCAGTTTTCTTTTCTAAGAATACATTTCAAAATTCTTTGGAATTTGACAGTAAGTATATATTTTTCACATATATATATTATAATAATTATTCTAATGTGTAGAATTTATGTTTCTATTCACTTTTTTTTTGACTTTGCGTCACATTCAGTGGCACTCAGGGGTTACTCCTGGCTCTACTCTCAGAAATCCCCCCTGGCAGGCAAGGGGCACCATATGTGATGCCAGGGATCATACCACCATCTCCTGAGTTGGCAACGTGCAAGGAAAATGCCCAATCATTGTGCTATCTCTCCGGCCCTCCATTCACTTTAAAAAACTGAACAGAAGGGGGCCGGGCGGTGGCGCTGGAGGTAAGGTGCCTGCCTTGCCTGCGCTAGCCTAGGACGGACCGCGGTTAGATCCCCCGGCGTCCCATATGGTCCCCCAAGAAGCCAGGAGCAACTTCTGAGCGCATAGCCAGGAGTAACCCCTGAGCGTCACAGGGTGTGGCCCAAAAAAAAAAACCAAAAAAAAAAAAAAAATGAACAGAAAGTAGATTTCTCAGTACTCTCCTCAGCTTATCCACATCCTAGTGCTCCCTGTTTTTAACATAATTAGTGTGGAATGTCTTTTACAACTTATGAACCAACACTGATATCAATGATTAATTAAAATCCCTAATTATTTTAGGGTTCACTCTTTGTACAATTCTATGAACTTTGACAAATGTCTAATGCCCCATATTTAACATACATTATCATAGTTTCACTGCCCTGGAAATTTTTTCTATTCCAAATATTAATTCAGTACTCCTACCCTATCGCCTAAACTTTTAGCAATCACTGATTCTTTCCATTTGTTTTTTATGTAGGCTACACCCAGATGTGCTCAGACCTTATTCTTGGCTCTACACTCAGATCACTTCTGATGTGCTCAGAGGACCACATGTAGTGCTGGGGATTGAACCTAAGTCAATAGTGTACAAGGCAAGTGCGTTACCCACTATACATCTTTTTGGCCCTACTCTTTTCCTTTTAGTTGTCTTTTTCTACATTATGATCCTAGAATATAGCAGGGCTCACACAGTATGGAACGTTTTTAGACTGACTTCTCTCTCTTTATTTTTGGTTTTTGGGTCACACCTGGCAGTGCTCAGGGGTTACTCCTGGCTCTATGCTCAGAAATCACTCTTGGCAGGTACGGGGCACCATATGGGACACCAAGATTCGAACCACGGACCTTCTGCATGAAAGGCAAATGCCTTACCTCTATGCTATCTCTCCGGCCCCAACTTCTCTCATTTTTAAGTGTCTTTATGGCTTTTTTTTTTTTTTTTTTTTTTTTTGGTTTTTGGGTCACACCCGGCAGTGCTCAGGGGTTATTCCTGGCTCCAGGCTCAGAAATTGCTCCTGGCAGGCACGGGGGACCATATGGGACACCGGGATTCGAACCGATGACCTCCTGCATGAAAGGCAAACGCCTTACCTCCATGCTATCTCTCCAGCCCCTCTTTATGGCTTCTTATTTTGGTTATCATTAACTGATTTTCTAGTATATGGACATATCATGGTTTGCTTCTCTTTTTTCCGTGAAGGACATCTTGGTTGTTTCCAGTTTGGGGTGATGATGAATAAATATTCATATTGTATTTTGTTATGGACATAATCTTTCAAGGACTCTCATCACTGGATTCTATGGTCAGCTTATGTTTAGCTTTCTAAGAAGCTGCCTTAATTTGTACTCCCAAGGGTAATAAATGAGAGTTTCTCTAGCTCCACATCCTTGTCTGCAATTAGTGTTGTTGTCATTGTAGATTTTAGCTTTGTTGATAGGTGTGAAGAAGTATCTCATTGTTCTCATCATTTGTATTTTCCAAATAATGGCATATCATACAATGCACCCTTTCATATGTTTATTTGCATCTGTAGATTTCCTTAATTTGGGGCTTATGATCTTCCTATTCCTACAACAATTCTAAAAATTTATCCTAAGGAAAAATTCCAAAAGTGCACGCATTATTTATTGCAAACAACTTAAATTAGAGATGGGTTAAATAAGCTCTTGACAATGTCAACACAAGCAAATTCCATGTAGCCACCTGTGAAAATGTTGTTTAATGAAGGACAGCACAGTATTGTAGAGTAAGATCCAAATACAGCCTTCCTCAAAGAGTACACAGCCTAGAATGGTTCTTACACTCTTAAAAAAGTATATTGTGTGACGTTTAAAAAATATACTAAATCTGATTTTAAGTATCCCTAAAAAATGTTTTGTGGGGCTATCCCTACACCATATTTCCATGATCACCAGACTTCTGTGGACTGTTAAAGTAGTTAAGACATTGAAAAGACAATAGAGTCTAATATTTTGTTTTTGTGGAGGCAGAGTTTGGGTCATATCTGGTGGTACTCAGGAGCTACACCTAGTTTTCTGTTTATGAATTCCCAGGGTGGTGCTAGAGGGATCAAACCAGAATCAAACCAGGGTTGGCTGCATGAAAGGCAAGCAAGAGACTTAACCCTTATACTATCTCTCTGACTCTAAAATATCTGGCATTTTATAGAGAAATCTTTACTTTAAACTAGAATATATTTGATAATGTAACTATGAGTGAAATAGAAAATATAGGACATGATTCCATTTCTTTTTTTTTTTTTTGTTTTGTTTTTTGTTTTGGTTTTTGGGCCATACCCAGCAGCACTCGGGTTACTCCTGCCTCTGTGCTCTTAAGTGTTTCCTGGCAGGCTCGAGAGACCACCTGGGATGCTGGAGATCGAACCTGGGTCTGTCCTGGGTCATCCACATGCAAGGCAAACTCCTACCGCTGTGCTATCACTCTGCCCCCATGATTCCATTTCTGATGTTGATATTAAAAGAACTGCAAACAAAGACATCAAAATGTGGGGATTTGCCCACATGTGGCAGTGCTAAGAGATGACCCCTAAGTCAATGCATGGGGATGCTTCTGGATGTGCTCAGTAGACCATGGAGTCTACTTCAGCCCTTAGACCTATTTCAATTTTGAGATATATAGGAGAGAAATCTTAGAATGAGAAGTGAAAGAGTGATAGCTGAAACATTTGACAAATGATTCATGAAAGACCTTGATCAGACATTGTCAACTATCAGGCACAAATATCCAATACAACTGCATGGGCACATCTGAGCTGATGGTGCAAAAATACTCAATGCACCAGGGCCAACCAATCAGAAAATGCATTGAGCAACAATGACTAGGATACAACAGTTCCAAGCTGGCCATGGAAGGAGAACAGGAAGTTCCCAGGACTATCTGTACCCATCACTCTTTAATTCCAAGAAGTCTGTCTTCCAGAATGATTTATTTTCCTTTGTTGTTAATCTCTGTTTCATAATTGGAGGTTTAGTTCTTTTGTGGTGGTTGGTGTGTTTTTCTTTCTTTATTTAAACATCTTGATTACAAATATGATTGTGATTAGGTTTCAGTCATGTAAAGAACACCCCCCTTTACCAGTGCAACATTCCCACTGCCAATGTCCCAAATCTCCCTCCATCCCACACCACCCCCACCTGTACTCCAGACAGGCTTTCCAGTTCCCTCATTCATTCACATGATTATGGTAGTTCTCTGTGTAGTTATTTCTATAACTGCACCCACCACTCTTTTGTGGTGAGCTTCATGAAGTGAGCTGGAAGTTCCAGCCCTCCTCTCATTGTCTCTGAGGATTATTGCAAAAATGACTTTTATTTTTCTTAAAACCTGTAGATGAGTGAGACTATTCTGCGTCTTTCTCTCTCCCTCTGACATATTTCACTCAGCATGATAGATTCCATGTCATCCATGTATAGAAAAATTTCATGACTTCATCTCTCCTGAAGGCTACATAATATTCCATTGTGTATATGTACCACAGTTTCTTTAGCCATTCGTCTGTTGAAGGGCATCTTGGTTGTTTCCAGAGCCTGGCTATTGTGAATAGTGATGCAATAAATATAGGTGTGAGGAAGGGGTTTTTGTGTTGTATTCTTGTGTTCGTAGGGTATATCCCTAGGAGTGGAATAGCTGGGTCGAATGGGAGCTCAATTTCCAGGTTTTGGAGGAATCTTCATATCACTTTCCATAGAGGTTGGACTAGACGGCATTCCCACCAGCAGTGGATAAGAGTTTCTTTCTCTCCACATCCCCGCCAGTACCGATTGTTCTCTTTCTTTGTGATGTATGCCAATCTCTGTGGTGTGAGATGGTATCTCATCGTTGTTTTGATTTGCATCTCCCTGAATAATTAGTGATGAGGAGCGTTTTTTCATGTGCCTTTTGGCCATTTGTATTTCTTTTTTATCAAAGTGTCTATTCATTTCTTCTCCCCATTTTTTGATGGAATTAGATGTTTTTTCCTTGTAAATTCTGTCAGTGCCCTGTATATTTTGGATATTAGCCCCTTATCTGATGGGTGTTGGATGAATAGTTTCTCCCACAGGGTGGGTGGCTCTTGTATCCTGGGCACTATTTCTTTTGAGGTGTAGAAGCTTCTCAGCTTAATGTATTCCCATCTGTTGATCTCTGCTTCCACTTGTTTGGAAAGTGCAGTTTCCTCCTTGAAGATGCTTTTAGTCTCAATGTCATGGAGTTTATTTTTTTGTTTGTTTTTTTTTTTTTGGTTTTTTTTTTTTTTTTTTTTTTTTGGTTTTTGGGCCACACCCTGTGATGCTCAGGGGTTACTCCTGGCTATGCGCTCAGAAGTTGCTCCTGGCTTCTTGGGGGACCATATGGGACGCCGGGGGATCGAACCGCTGTCCGTCCTAGGCTAGCGCAGGCAAGGCAGGCACCTTACCTCCAGCGCCACCGCCCGGCCCCATGTTTTTTTTTTTTTTGTTTTTTTTTTTTAACCAACGTGTTGTTCTATATACCTTATGGTATCAGGTCTGATATCAAGGTCTTTAATCCATTTGGAATTTACCTTCGTACATGATGTTAACTGGGGGTCTACGTTTGCTTTTTTTGCAAGTGGCTAAGCAGTTCTGCCAGGACCACTTGTTGAAGATGTTTCCCTGCTCCACTTAGGATTTATTGCTCCTTTGTCAAAAATTAGGTGATTGTATGTCTGGGGAACATTGTCTGAGAACTCAAGCCTATTCCACTGATCTGAAGGTCTGTCTTTATTCCAATACCATGCTGTTTTGATAACTATTGCTTTGTAATACAGTTTAAAGTTGGGGAAAGTAATGCCTCCCATTTTCTTTTTCTCTAGGAGAGCTTTAGCTATTCGAGGGTGTTTATTGTTCCAGATAAATTTCATAAGTGTTTGATCCACTTCTTTGAGGAATGTCATGGGTATTTTTAAGGGGATCGCATTAAATCTGTATAATGCTTTGGGGAGTATTGCCATTTTAATGATATTAATCCTGCCAATCCATGAGCAGGGTATGTGTTTCCATTTCCGTGTGTCCTCTCTTATTTCTTGGAGCAGGGCTTTATAGTTTTCTTTGTATAGGTCCTTCACGTCTTTGGTCAAGTTGACTGCAAGGTATTTGAGTTTGTGTGGCACGAATGTGAATGGGATTGTCTCCTTTTTTTTTATTTTTTTTTTTTGGGCCACACCCGGTGACGCTCAGGGTTTACTCCTGTCTATGCGCTCAGAAGTCGCTCCTGGCTTGGGGGACCATATGGGACACCAGGGGATCGAACCGCAGTCCGTCCAAGGCTAGCGCAGGCAAGGCAGGCACCTTACCTCTAGCGCCAGTGCCCGGCCCCGGGATTGTCTTCTTGACGTCCATTTCTTCCCTATCATTATTGGTGTATAAAAAGACCATTGATTTCTGTGTGTTAATTTGTAGCCTGCCACCTTGCAATATGAGTCTATTGTTTCTAGAAGCTTTTTGGTAGAGTCTTTGGGGTTTTCTAAGTAGAGTATCATGTCATCTGCAAACAATGAGAACTTGACTTCTTCCTTTTCTATCTGGATTCCTTTGATATCTTTTTCTTGCCTGATCACTATAGCAAGCACTTCCAGTACTATGTTGAAGAGGATTGGTGAGAGTGGACAGCCTTGTCTTGTACCCGAATTTAGAGGAAAGGCTTTTAGTTTTTCTCCACTGAGGATAATATTTGCCATTGGCTTGTGGTAGATGGCTTTAACTAGATTGAGAATGGTTCCTTTCATTTCCATCTTGCTGAAAGTTTTTATCAAGAATGGGTGTTGGACTTTATCAAATGCTTTCTCTGCATCTATTGATATGATCATGTGATTTTTATTTTTCTTGTTGTTGGTGTTGTGTATGATGTTGATAGATTTACGGATGTTAAACCATCCTTGCATTCCTGGAATGAAACCTACTTGGTCGTAGTGTATGATCTTCTTGATGATGCACTGGATCCTATTTGCCAGGATTTTGTTTAAGATCTTTGCATCTGCATTCATCAGGGATATCGGTCTTTAATTTTCTTTTTTGGCAGCATCTCTCTCTGGTTTTGGTATCAAGGTGATGTTGGCTTCATAAAAGCTGTTTGGATGTGTTCCCGTTTTTTCAATTTCATGGAAGAGTCTGGCTAGGATTGGTAGTAGCTCCTCTTGAAAGATTTGAAAGAATTCATTAGAAATCCATCTGAGCCTGGGCTTTTCTTTTTGGGCAGATGTTTGATTACAGTTTCAATTTCCTCAATAGTGATGGGGTGTTTAGATATGCTACATCCCTTACTTAACTGTGGAAGGTTATAAGTGTCCAAGAATTTTTCCATTTCTTCTGGGTTCTCATGTTTAGTAGCATAAAGTTTCTCAAAGTAGTCTCTGATTACCCTTTGGATCTCTGCAATATCTGTCGTGATCTCCCCCTTTTCATTTCTAATACAGGTTATCAAGTTTTTCTCTCTCTCTCTCTTTGTAAGTTTTGCCAATGGTCTATCAGTCTTGTTCATTTTTTCAAAGAACCAACTTCTGCTGCTGCGTCATTAAATTATTCAGGTATGCCCCTTCTTCCTTCCTGATGTGTGCTTGTAGAGCTATAAATTTTCCTCTCAGGACCACTTTTGCTGTGTCCTATAGATTCTGGCAGTTTGTGTCTTCATTGTCATTTGTTTCCAGGAAAGTTTTGATTTCCTCTTTGATTTCATCTCTGACCCACTGGTTTTTCAGTAGCAGGGTGTTTAATTTCCAATTGCTAAAGTTTTTCTTTTGTGTGCCATTGTAGTTCACATCTAATTTCAGAGCCTTGTGGTCAGCAATGGTAGCTTGCAAGATTTCTATCCTCTTGATTTTATGGAGGTATGTTTTATGTGTCAGCATGTAGTCTATCCTGGAGAATGACTCATGTACATTGGAGAAGAATGCGTATCCAGGTTTTTTGGGATGGAGTATCCTTTATATATCTGCGTATTGTGGTGGGGTTTATTGGTTAGAAAGAGTGTGCAGCCACTCTTCTGGGGCCTCTAGGTGACAGTTTTTGGGGGTTCACTTCCCAGGACTCTGAGGAGAGCTTCAAGAATTCAGGAAAAACAGAGAAGCACAGGACAGAGCTCCCTTCAGGTTCTCAGTTTCCTCAGAAGAAGCACAGCAGGGCAGAGTATCCACAGGTAGAGCAATCAGCACTCCACCTGGCACCCCCCACAGCTAGCCAGTTCTTACTCACTCACTCGCTTGCTGGGCAGCTTCAGAATGCAGTTTTTTGGGGGTTTGCTTCCCGGGGCTCTGAGGAGAGCTTCAAGAATTCAGGAAAGACAGAGAAGCACAGGACAGAGCTCCTTTCAGGTCCTCAGTTTCCTCAGAAGAAGCCAGTTGGTGTGTTTTTAGTTTGGGGCTATACCTGGTCATGTTTAGGGCTTACTCCTGGATCTGCATGCAGGGATCACTTCTGGCAGGCTTGGGGGACCATATGGGGTACAGGAGATTGAACCTGGGTTGGTAGCATGCAAAGCTACTGCCTAAACCTACTGTATTACTACTCTGGCCCAGTCTACTTGTTATTGTTACCATGCATGTATTTGAAGAACATACTAACTCCAGCCATCGGAGGTTCCTCTGGGCATCTCTTGCCATGAGAGAAGTAGGCATATATATATATATTTACATACATATGTACAGGATGTTACTGCCCTGCTAGCTTCACTGAGCCTCAGAATGGATGGGTGACCATCTCTGCCATTTCTGCTTCCAAGGCCACTCCTCCTTCCTGTCTGAATCTGGGGCAAGAGCAGCGATGAGCTAAACCTGAATGGTGTGCCTGATGCAGAGCAGCTGAGCAGCTAGGAAATCAACCAGCTGACATTTTTAGATTTTATGTTGGGAGCTGACAAAAATAAATGAAACTAAAATATTAAGTATGTACAAGATAGACGGTAAATATCACCAGACATATTGTACTAATGCAGCTTCAAGAAAATCAACTTAAATATACCAGAAGCAGCTCTTGACGCATGTCTGAAGGGATCATGATAGCAGCTGGCATTTTGTTTGGTTTGTTTTCTCCCTGAGAAGTGTGGCCTGAGCTTCCCAGGAAGTTATTACAAGAAACTCAAGCTATTCCCATAATGATAGCCTGAGAAGGTTGGCATGACCAGTCCTTCCACACAAACATCTCCCAGGGTTTAGTAGAAACCAACTGAAGCTGATCCATTACTAGAAGCCTGACAATTTAATTCTGAAATTAAGAAATTTAGGGGCCGGGAAGGTGGCGCTAGAGGTAAGGTGTCTGCCTTGCAAGCGCTAGCGTAGGACGGACCGCGGTTCGATCCCCCGGCGTCCCATATGGTCCCCCCAAGCCAGGAGCAACTTCTGAGCGCATAGCCAGGAGTAACCCCCGAGCATCAAATGGGTGTGGCCCCCTCCCCCCCCCAAAAAAAAAAGAAATTTAAAAATGGGGCCGGGAAGGTGGTGCTAGAGGTAAGGTGTCTGCCTTGCAAGCGGTAGTGTAGGACGGACCGCGGTTCGATTCCCCCAACGTCCCATATGGTCCCCCCAAGCCAGGAGCGATTTCTGAGCACATAGCCAGGAGTAACCCCTGAGCGTCAAATGGGTGTGGCCCAAAAACCAAAAAAAAAAAAAAAAGAAAAGAAATTTAAAAATAAGTGAAATGGGATTTTTGTATTGTATGTTTGTGTTCCTAGGGTATATCCCTAAAAGTGGTATAGCTGCATTGTATGGGAGCTCAACTTCCAGCTTTTGGAGGCATCTTCATATCACTTTCCATAAATTCCTTCCTCACACCTATATTCATTGCAGCGCTGTTTACAATAGCCAGACTCTGGAAACTGCCTAGATGCCCCTCAATAGATAAATGGCTAAAGAAATTGTGGTACATATATACAATGGAATATTATACAGCCATCAGAAGTGATGAAGTCATGAAGTTTTCCTATACATGGATGTACATGGAGTCTATTATGCTGAGTGAAATAAGTCAGAGGGAGAGAGATACACACAGAATGGTCTCACTCACCTATGGCTTTTGAGAAAAATAAAAGACATTTTTGCAACAATCGTCAGAGACAAAGAGAGGAGGACTGGAAGGTCCAGCTCACGACATGAAGCTCACCACAGAGAGTGATGAGTGCAGTCACAGAAATAATTACACTGAGAACCATCATAACAAAATGTGACTGAATGAGAGAAGTAGAAAGCCTGTCTAGAGTACAGGCCAGTGTGGGGTGGGGAGGAGGGAAAAAAATAAGTGAAACGTTCTAAAGCAATGGTCCTCAAACTATGGCCTGCGGGCCACATATTGTATTTATTCCCATTTTGTTTCTTCACTTCTAACTAAGATATATGCAGTGTGCATAGAAATTTGTTCATAATTTTTGTTTTTACTATAATCTGGCCCGCCAACAGTCTGAAGGACAGTGAACTGGCCCCCTGTTTAAAAAGTTTGAGGACCCCTGTAAAGAATCTGTGGATGGGAAAATAAACTGATTCAACCTAAAATTAGGTGCTGCAGAAAC
The DNA here is from genome assembly GCF_024139225.1 of Suncus etruscus. Classification (NCBI taxonomy): domain Eukaryota; kingdom Metazoa; phylum Chordata; class Mammalia; order Eulipotyphla; family Soricidae; genus Suncus; species Suncus etruscus. The sequence goes on from NC_064854.1 coordinate 99,267,045, forward strand.
GGAATCATTTGCCTTTTGTACAGATGAAGAAAAGTTCTGTGAATCAGATAAGAGCCAAGGTTTCAAGTCAAACAGCACCATAATCCCTGCATGGAAAGTGGTGACACCTCAAAAGTCCCACTTCTGTGTCTCTCACACTATAATCATTTCCCTTGCTAGTTAAGTTTCATTGGCCTAACAAGATCTGACAAGATGAACACCCATAGGGTAAGGTCTTTGTGGGTGGGGCCGGGAAGGTGGCGCTAGAGGTAAGGTGTCTGCCTTGCAAGCGCTAGCATAGGACGAACAGCGGTTCAATCCCCCAGCGTCCCCTATGGTCACCCCAAGCCAGGGGCAATTTCTGAGCATATAGCCAGGAGTAACCCCTGAGCGTCAAATGGGTATGGCCCAAAAACCAAAAAAAAAAAAAAAAAAAAAAGGTCTTTGTGGGTGATTCTAAGGGTTGTCAGAGACCTTCCAGCAAGATTTAGCTCCTCACAGATAAAAGCTCATTTACTTTGGCTCACAACCAATTTCCCCCAAATTTAGAGCTGGGGAAACTACTGGTTCCATGCATAGAGGATTGGGGGAGAGGGGATCTTTACAGTGCTGAATCCAGTATCCAGAGGATACTCTGTTATCTAATCCACATCCACAGCACTCAGGGTGATTTCACTTTCCCCTTGAAAAATAAGACACATTTCCTAGATTTCTTTCTTTTTTTTTCCACTTTCAGTTTTTGGGTCACACTCAGCAGTACTCAGTATTCACTAGTACTTACTCCTGGCTCTATGCTCAGGGCTTACCCCTGTTGAGATATATGGGATACCAGAGATTGAACCCAGGCCAAGTGTCCTACTTTCTTTTTTTTTGGTTTTTGGGCCACACCCAGCGGTGCTCAGGCTGTCTGCTCAGAAATAGCTCCTGGCAGGCACGGGGGACCATATGGGACACCGCGATTCGGACCAACCACCTTTGGTCCTGTATCGGCTGCTTGCAAGGCAAATGCTATCTCTCCGGGCCCAAGTGTCCTACTTTCTATAATATCACTCAGGGCTATTGATTTCTATATATATTTTTTCTGTCCATTATACTGGCTTGGCATTTTCAGCACTGGCAGCCTAAGGATAAAGATTGGTGTGTGCAAGTCAGTAAATATGAAACACAATAGCCTTGCTCTCTGCCAGCACTTAGGAATGAACATACAAGAACCTTCAAGGAAAACAAGGTTTCCTCTGCAAAGCTATGCACGTACAAACACTAGGGGAAAAAAGCATTTCACAAGTTCTTCCATGCCCTGCTAAAAAGTCAGACTTATTCTTGGGTATATTATGAAGCAACGCATAACAATAGCATCCCTTGGAATGATGTTATGCTTATGATATGGAGACTTTTGGTGGTAGGCCCACATTCATGTACTTTGGGGATACTTCTTACTCTGATGTGGGATCACTCCCAGCGGTGATAATAATTCTGATTTTATAAGAAGTATATTTTTAGGGGCCGGAGAGATAGCATGGAGGGAAGGCATTTGCCTTTCATGCAGAAGGTCAGTGGTTCGAATCCCGGCATCCCATAAGGTCCCCTAAGTCTGCCAGGGGCAATTTCTGAGCATAGAGGCAGGAGTAACCCCTGAGCGCTGCCGGGTGTGATCCAAAAACCAAAAAAAAAAAAAAAAAAAGTATATTTTTAGGGGCCAGAGCGGTGGCACAAGTTGTAGGGTGTTTGCCTTGCACACGTTAACCTAGGATGGATCGCAGTTCAATCGTCTGGCATCCCATATAGTCCCCCAAGCAAGGAGCGATTTCTGAGAGCATAGCCAGGCGTAACCCCTGAGCATCACTGGTGTGGCCCAAAAAGCAAAAAAAAAAAAGTACACTTTTAATATGGATATATACACATACATGTAATATACACATACAACTGTGTATAAAAATATTTTTAAAAATCTACACAAAATATTTATAACACAGAATTTTGAATTTACTTTAAGAAACTTCTTATTTGTAATTCTAGTAACAAGTGCAAAGAAAAGCTGACTGTCTCCCAAGAGACCATTACGAATAACCACTAGAGGGTGTCAGCCCTGGGTGAAGAGCTTGAAGTGTACCTTTTGATTGAATCCTCATCACTTTACAATCAGGACCATTGTTCCTTATTCTACAGATGATGTCCACAAGGGTTCAGTCTCACAGTTGAATATGCAGCAAGATACATGGGTAAACAAGACATGTGTTCCCCCTAGTAGCCTATTTGCCCTCTGTAAATGCTCAGCGTGCGTGGTTTCTGACAATTCACCTGCTTATCAAATTCTGGCTTCAGAGATTCTTCTGTGAAGATGTGGAATTGGATCTTCCTATAACTAAAGAGCACGGCTGATTTGAGCATGACCAGCGTCTCCTCCAGCCGATCCCCACAGGCCACCACTGCCAGGTGGATCCAGAACTTGGGCGGCAGCACAGCTGGAAAATGCCTGGGTTCTCCAGGCCTCCTAGAAAGAAAAATAAAATAAACACGTTAAAGTCATTACTGATCCGAAAGGGGGGAAATAAAACCAACTCAGCTAGCAAATGGCTGGAACATTTCAAAACACGAACAGGCACAATCTGTTATACTTTATAAAGTGATAAGCATTTTGACAATTCTTCCTGCTTAGGGAAAAATACCATTTATCCCCATATTTATACTGGCAATCATGGGCTTAGTCATTATTTGGACAGCTATAGGTGTCTGACACAGTCCTGCCAGCACTCAGCTGTCTGGTGCCTGTGGCTGCCTACTGGCCCATGTTTGGAAATAGAATTGCTGAAGGCCGATGGCCAACACAAGGATTGTGACGCTCCCTTTTGCCCAGGCCATGGAAATCAGATTTTAATGCAAGTTGAAAAAGAAGAGGAAGGGTTGTGGCTTTCCCATGTGAAATTCGCAATATGATAGTCACATCATCTGGATGCTTTCAGATTGTGCTGGAATGCATGACTAGGACCATAGGAAAGTTGGGAAGTCTGTGAGATGAGTGACGACACAACTCATGGCCCCATCACACCTTGGGAGAATCTTGAAAAAACAGGTGTTAGGCCTCAAGGTCCTGCTAAAGAGAGCTGGGGTGGTAGGGATGCAAGCCAGCTCCCTGCATGAAATTCACATTAATGAGAAACCAGCAGGGGAGAAGGGTAATTTAAAAAGAAAATTACCAAGGTATCAAATACCAAGTCAGCAGCTGAGAGGGGAAATAGGGTCCAAGAGCCCCGAATCATCATCCAGCTATTTCCTTGTAATCAAAGATGGTTCCAGATAAAGGACATGGAGCCAAGCCTCAAAAAACACCACTGAGAAACATTCGCAGTCAACTTGGAAGAAGCTGGCCTGGAAAAGGTGCCCCGAGACAAATGAAACTAATTTACTTGCACAAAAGATTTGGAGACTGGGGGGAACTTGGACGCTGAACACTACCTTCCTTCCAAAAACTTCAATTTCAATCAGCGCACTGCTCCGCTGTTTGCGGCTCTGTGGAATTATGGCAGGCTTGCTCCAGATTTCTTTCACCAGGGGGAAAATTGAAGATGTGGGTGGAGTGCTTTGGAGGGCTTTCCGAGCTGATGACCTAAGATCGTGTTTAGAGGCATGGCCTCCTGGCTCAGCAAAGCCCAGATGTGGAGATTATTCTTGTTTCAGGGATCACAGGCTGACAGAAGAACTGTGCAAACATTTCCCTAAACTGTCCACATCTTTCCTGTTGCTGCCAAATGAAACCATCATTTTCCCTCACCTCAGTCATCGTGACTGTTCTCCAGGGGGTTCCCCCCACTTCCTATCTCATCTCTCACTCTGCCTATGAGAGGTGCTCCTCTAAAATGAAGAACTGAATCCTTCCCTTGATTAAAATCTCCGAGGGCTTCTAAATGTCTTCAAGATCAAGTTCAAACTACTGGTCAAGGCTCCTACTTACAATTTTTCCAACTGCCCCCAGCACCCTCAATGGGTTGAAAGTCATTCAACAAGATAGTTGCAATCACATTTATATATTCCTACTTCATCTGATTTCTGGCCATAAGCCCATGCTAGATTGTCTTTAGATCTTGGCACAGGCATCTTCTCACTCTCTGAAATTCTTTGCTCCTGTTTTCTTGTAAACTCCAGCCCATTTCCTTCCTTTTATTTTCCTTCTTTTAGTAGCATATTGGGAATCACAGATAGCAGTTCTGCCAGAATCACTCCTAGTACATATGGAACACTAGGGATTTGAACTTATGACCATAAGCATGCGGGGTTGCAAGGCAGGTGCTCTAAGCTACTAAGCTATTCCTCTGACCCAGTCCACCACTTAATACTGTGCCAGCCTGTTCTAGAAAGATAGCACTGGAAGGGGACCAAGATTCTGCCCTAGGTAAAGTTACACTGTATGGGTGGTGGTGGAAAAATAAAGAAATAACAGCCAAAGCAAATAACTACTAAGTTATATAGAGAGTTTATTGATCTACTCTTTGCAGGAAACACACAGCTGAATGGAACAGGGACATGAAGAGTTGGGGCTGTCTATTTAGCACAGAGTGAAAAGTGGGGTAGGGCTTCACAAAGGAGGTGACACTGAGAATAGCCTAAAGGAGATGAGGGCCCCTTGCATGTAAAACAAAACATTAAACTACGATAGGCATGTAAGTATTGAAAAACACATCTTAAATAGGGGATCAGTGCTAGTTACAACTCCGGGCATTGACTAGGAAAGCTTGGGATGTAGACCTTGTGAAATGGCGACTATGATAACACTAAATGAAAAAAAGCTATGGGGTTGCAGAGACAGAATATCAGGCAGGGCACTAATCTTTTTTTTTTTGTTTGTTTGTTTGTTTTTTTGGGCCACACCCATTTGACGCTCAGGGGTTACTCCTGGCTATGTGCTCAGAAATCGCCCCTGGCTTGGGGGGACCATATGGGACGCCGGGGGATCGAACCGCAATCCTTCCTTGGCTAGCGCTTGCAAGGCAGGCACCTTACCTCCAGCGCCACCTACCCGGCCCCCAGGGCACTAATCTTGCACACAGCTAACCTTGGTCTGATCCCTGGCACCACACATGGTCCCTCCCCCAAATTCTTCCAGGAATTATCCCTGAATACAGCCTAGTGTGGCCAAAACCTAATGTAATAAGTATATAAAAATTGAAATCAGTCAAATGCTAAACAAAATGTGCATTAAGATAAATTATGGCAAAATCGTGCTTTATTATTATTATTATTATTGCCTTGGAGACATAGCTGGTGGTATTTGGGAGTCACTCCTGGCTCTGTGCTCACAAATTAGCCTGGGGTGGTACTTAAGAGATCATATGGGATGTCAGAGATCAAACTGGATTGGCTGCATGCAAAGCAAGCAACTTACCTGTTGTACTATTTCTCTGGCCCCCAAATCATGTGCATTAAATTATGTTCAATATAGGCCTGGGATGCTTCTCAGTGGTGAAGTATGAATTATATGCAAAGATATCTGGGCTTAATCCCAATTACAACAAAGATAAATCAATATATAACATTATTTTCAATATCTGGAACATAAAGATAAATCAAAGGAATTGAGATATCAGCTACATTAACCCAGCTATCTTCACCATGAACCATTACTCTGTCCCAAACAGAAAACCTTCATCTAGGTTAGCTTTAAAATATTGGGCACTGGTTGGGGCCGGGCGGTGACGCTGGAGGTAAGGTGCCTGCCTTGCCTGCGCTAGCCTAGGACGGACCGCGGTTCGATTCCCCGGCGTCCCATATGGTCCCCCAAGAAGCCAGGAGCAACTTCTGAGCGCATAGCCAGGAGTAACCCCTGAGCCTCACAGGGTGTGGCCCAAAAAAACCCAAAACAAAACAAAACAAAATATTGGGCACTGGGTCCGGCGAGGTGGCGCTAGAGGTAAGGTGTCTGCCATGCAAGCGCTAGCCAAGGAAGGACCGGGGTCCGATCCCTTGGCGTCCCATATGGTCCCCCAGAGCCAGGGGCAATTTCTGAGCACTTAGCCAGGAGTAACCCCTGAGCATCAAAAGGGTGTGGCCCGAAAAACCAAAAAAAAAAAAAAATATTGGGCACTACAAGCGGTTTCAAGGAGCATTGGGTGGAAATAAAAAGTGATCAGACCTAAATACCCAACCCAAAGTCAACGACAATAGAATCAATGACCCAAACTACAACAAGCTATACACAAAAAGGACCTGTTACACTAGCAGCCCAGGCGGCTATGAGTGGAAGTATGGGATACATACTGGGAACTAGGTCAACCTGGTGGTGGGAATGACCCTAATTCATTGTCACTATGTACCTTAAATACAACTTTAAAAGACTTGTAATTTTTGGGGCCGGCAAGGTGGCGCTAGAGGTAAGGTGTCTGCCTTGCAAGCGCTAGCCAAGGAAGGACCATGGTTCGATCCCCCGGCGTCCCATATGGTCCCCCCAAGCCAGGGGCAATTTCTGAGCGCTTAGCCAGGAGTAACCCCTGAGCATCAAATGGGTGTGGCCCGAAAAACAAAACAAAACAAAATAAAAAAGACTTGTAATTCACATTGGTCTCAATAAAAATTATAAGAAAAAATATTGGGGGTTGGAGCGGTACCGCAAGTGGTAGGGTGTTAGCCTTGCACGAGCTAACCTAGGACAGAGCACGGTTTAATCCCCCGGCGTCCCATATGGTTCCCCAAGCCAGGAGCAATTTCTGAGCACATAGCCAGGAGTAAACCCTGAGCATCACTGGGTGTGGCCCCAAAACCAATATATATATATGAAGCAAAAGTTTTCAGTTTAGTAATCAGGGAAATACAATTTTTTTGTTGTTGTTGTTGTTTTGTTTTGGGGCCACACCTGGCGGTGCTCAGGGGTTACTCCTAGCTGTCTGCTCAGAAATAGCTCCTGGCAGGCACAGGGGACCATATGGGACACCGGGATTCGAACCAACCACCTTTGGTCCTGGATCGGCTGCTTGCAAGGCAAACGCCGCTGTGCTATCTCTTCTGGCCTGGAAATACAAATTTAAGCAATATGGTAATCCCCTTTTTATTTCCATATTGCCAAAAAGTTAGGAATAAAGTAAGAACTGAAATTTTAGAGTGGAGGTGGAAGTGGGGCACAGTGCAGACACCACTGGGGACACAAATTCTGCTTTCACACTGTGAGATACCTCTGGAGCACCCAGCCCAAGTGGAGAGCCTCCATCTTCTACTCATCCCCTGGCTCACTCCCATATTCATAACCTGAAGAAATGTTTGCACATTTGCACAAGATTCATACAAGAAAGGTCAAGCCATTCTGAAATATGTGTGAAAAATTGCAAAATTGCATTGCTTCCCATCTACAGAAGAACGAAGAATGTTGCTATATGAGCAGGGACTATACTTAGCAGTGAAAAATTAACCAAACAGAAAGTGACAGACATATGAATGAACAGAAAATCAAAAGGGTGAAAGAGCAGGTTTCTGAATGAACAAACAATAATACCATTGAAATGAAGCTTTAAAACAGGCAAGTTGGGGGGGCCGGGCGGTGGCGCTGGAGGTAAGGTGCCTGCCTTACCTGCGCTAGCCTAGGAGACGGACCGCGGTTCGATCCCCCGGCGTCCCATATGGTCCCCCAAGCCAGGAGCGACTTCTGAGCGCATAGCCAGGAGTAACCCCTGAGCGTTACCGGGTGTGGCCCAAAAACAAAAACAAAAACAAAAAAAAAAACAGGCAAGTTGGGCATGGAGATAACTTAAGGTACACATGGGTTCTAAGTGGCATGGAGTGACCCTGCTGATCTGAAGGTCACCAAGAGTAGATCCAATCCCTTTGAGCACAGCTCTGAAGAACATCTGCCTTGCAGGCCTGGGTTAAAACAACCCCACCAGATATGCCCTGCCTCCAGCGGCCAGAGCAATAGGATAGCAGGAAGCTGTTTGCCTTGCATAAATCTGACCTAGGAAGAATCTCCCATCCCACTTGGAACCCAGAGCCAGCCAGAAGTGATTCCTGAGCTCAGAGCCTAGAGGTAAGCCCTGAGCACTGCTGGGTGTGGCCCCCAAACAAAACAAAACAAAACAAAACAAAACAAAACAAAAGTTCAACAACTCCAGACGCACCACCTTTGGGATCCCCACAACATTGTGTGCATTGTCCAGTGCCACCTCAACAAAATAACATTCTCAGCACTACAACCAATATGTGTAAGCCCTAGTCACAACATACACAATAGAAAGGGGGAAAAGAAAACAATGCTGGGGCCGGGCGGTGGCGCTAAAGGTAAGGTGCCTGCCTTGCCTGTGCTAGCCTTGGACGGACCGCGGTTCGATTCCCCGGTGTCCCATATGGTCCCCCAAGCCAGGAGCAACTTCTGAACACATAGCCAGGAGTAACCCCTGAGCGTTACTGGGTGTGGCCCAAAAACCAAAAAAAAAAAAAAAAAAAAACAATGCTATTAATAAAAAGCAACAAGGAGGTGGAGTATGTTAGGTGCTTGACTTACATCCCAACCACCCTGGTTCGAGCCCCATCACCACACATAATCTCAGAGTATGTAGAGATCACTACTGAGCACAGAGCCAGCAAACTGTCCCAGAGCATGGCAAAGAATACATTTTTGTTGTTTGTTTGTTTGTTTGTTTGTTTTTGGGTCACACCCAGCAGTGCTCAGGGGTTACTCCTGGCTGTATGCTCAGAAATCGCTCCTGGCAGGCTCAGGGGACCACACGGGATGCCGGGATTCAAACCACAGTCCTTCTGTATGCAAGGCAAATGCCTTACCTCCATGCTATCTCTCTGGTCCCAAGAATACTTTTTGTTTATTCAAGGGGCACATATGGCTATGCTCAAGGTTTATTCCTGGATCTGTGCTCAGGGATCACTCCTGGTGGGGCTCAAGGGACCATATGGGGTGATGGGGATTGAACCCAGATTAGTGTTTACAAGGAAAGCCCTCTTTTTGCTGTACTATTGCTCCAAGCCCAAGATGTGTTCTCTTTTAAGAGCAGGGTACATTGAAATTCAAGTTACTATCTATTTTTTTGTGCATCCAAACTGTCTGACAAATCCTCATTTTTTTTAATTTATTTTTTAATTATGACAACAAAAATGCAAAGAAAGAGGACAGGGTAAAGTTACAGTGGAAGCCCAATCACCCACAAACAGAATTCTTGGTAGTCCCATCGATGATATCCCAGCCTTGAACTTTCAGCCAAAGAACATTAATAGAAACAAAACTGAACCCCTGTACAATACAATTACTTTGTCCCTCAAATCCCCAGTTGTAGTACATACTATTTCTTAGCAGCACACAATATAATCTAAAGACATTAGACTTATGTAACTCCTTAAACATTGAGGGCAAAGTACATTTCTCTAGTTCCATGCACATGCTAACTAGTTTAAGTTAACATCAAAAGTTTTAGTGGCTTGTTTTTCTTAAGAATTGGAGTCAAGGGAACATAGTAAAAAATGGTATTAAAGTGGCATTTGTTTGCATAGGCCCACCAAAACATAAGGGACATGGAAAGACAAATTATGGTCTAAATACAAGGAGTCCTTACCCCTGAAGTTTCCTGGCACAGGACTGATTCTAGGTTCCAGGCAAATTAGTTTGTCCAATTCAAGTCATCATCTGTAGTGGCAATACACCTCCATTCCTCACATAGTCTCTGTTGTTGGTATCATGCTTCTGTATTAAAGATCCTGGAGTCTGCATATCCCATATTGCAGTCAGGATGGTGCAGAGCATCCTCTCGTTTCACCTCGCACTTAAGGGGGACTAGAGAGAACCATGTCCTGTAGAGCAGGTCATTGTTACTGTCAAGTCTTCTCAGTGTAAACGGAAGTCTCTTTTTAAGAGGTCGATGTCAGACCCTTGGTAGTGTCTTTCCTGGTAGAGGACTGCTTCCAGCTGTTGCTGTAAAAGACCTTGGATGTTTCGTAGTTAGCTTGCCTGGTTCCGGCGTGAATGGAGGATGCCCATTCTTCTGAGGCCTGTGCCAGGTCATTATATCAATGTTCAGGGTGTAAGGTACATTGTACTGAAATTTATTAGATAAGAACTTATCTGTATGTATGGTGTTTTCCCATTTTAATGTGTCTATGCAAACAAGAATCAATGCCATGGGGCGTTATTGGTGCATCTGGAGGCAATAGGAACAAGACCAGCAATTTCCATGACATAGTTCAATCATAGGTATCAAACTGAGGGACAGTTCCACTAACAATCCTTACTGAACAGCTTACAAAGAAAAGACAAGATGAAAAGTGAATAGAAGCATCATGGTAGAAGAATATATAGAGAGTTACATCAGCTAAAGAAAATACCCATATAATATTCAAAAGATATATGTGTTCAATTTATGTCCTTCTAAATAGTTCTGGGATTTGTTAGATATACTGTATGTCTTAGGTCAGAGATTAGAACTATGTGTTACTGAAGTTAAGAAGGGTAAATCTGGGGTACTGATGGTTGGAAGGAGCAAGTGCGCGCCCCCGCGCGGTTTGCAAAATGTAGACTGGTATGAAATTACCAGTGACAGACTGAGTATAGCTAAGTATATCTGCCACCCACCAAATCAAACTCCACCCCCTAAGCCCCACCCTAGGCCATTGTCCCGGCCCGGCCTGGGAGTGGGGAAAACCCCGGGTGCCCCATCAACTCCTCCCAGGAACCCACCTGGAGATCCGGAGGAATGGGGGAGAGGGCGGTCGGGTGACCTAGATCCGATCCCCCCTACCCTAGGCTGGACCACGAGGCCGCTGGCCCATGGGGGGGCCTGCCAGCTGCCCGTCCATGCCGGCTAAAAATCCTGCTCCGGGAAGGGAGAGGCACCCTCCCAAGCCCAGAGTTCAGGGATTTGCTCCCCACCCTAGGCCATTGTCCCGGCCCGACCTGGGAGTGGGGAAAACCCCGGGTGCCCAAATCCTCATTTTTTAATTTAAAAAGTCTGCACAATGCTCAGCAGACCACCTGTCTCCTCTGCAGAGTTCAGTGGTTTGGATCTGAGTGGAGCCTGTGATTTTTCTTGGTGTCTGGTGACAGGTACTAAAAACAGAAAAGTCTCTTTGGGGGCTGGGGATTGGACTTTGGTGGTCCATCAGGGTTGTCCCTGCTTTTGCTCACCACCACCAGAGTACACTTAGGGAGTCCTTGAGCATTGCTGGGTACAGTGACCACAACATAAGAAACAAACAGAAACAAAAAGCCTTCTCCTGGAGTGAGTTCTAATATTTGTAACTGGGCTTGACTAAAGCCTTTGCCAGCTCCACAAGCCTCTCACTTTACAGGAGAAAAATCAGGCTTGGGGAATGAGCTGGGCTTTTGCAGAAGATCATCAAGTTTAAGAGCACAGGAACAGTAGACCTGTGACCACTTCTGACCAAAGGTATATTTAGAACCTCTCCACTGACATCCCAGTTTAAATGGGACTCTGTACTCCAAACCTAGAATTCCTCTTACTTTAAAAAAAAAAAAAAAAAAAAGTCAATGATATGACTTAGGTCCCATCAAGGGACCCAAACTTTAACAATTTAAACTCAAATAGGCCTGTTAAACTGGCAGGCCAAGGGACAAGGGTGGTAGAATAAGATGCACTCTGGGGCCACTGATGGAAGGAAGGTTGACATTGGTGATGAGAAGGGTCCTGACTCATTGTAGAACTCAAATTCAACTACGAAGGATTCTGTTGATCCTAATTGTTTCAATAAAATAAAATTTGAAAAAAGAAAAAAACCTCAGAGTGGGGTGTTGAAGCCACACTGGTCTGTGCTCATCTGGGCTTTCCTCTGGTTCTGCACTCAAGAGATCAATCCTGGCACAGCCTGGAACCATGTGGGGTCTTGGGGAACCAGATGTGGTGCCAAAAACTGAACCCTGTTCAGTGTGTGCAAGGCAAATGCCTACCTCCTGTACTATCATTCCTTCCCTTTTTCCTATTTTTTTTTGGGGGGGTCACACCCGGCAGAGCTCAGGGGTTACTCCTGGCTGTCTGCTCAGAAATAGCTCCTGGCAGGCACGGGGGACCATATGGGACACTGGGATTTGAACCAACCACCTTTGGTCCTGGATCTGCTGCTTGCAAGGCAAACGCTGAAGTGCTATCTCTCCAGGCCCCCTTTTTCCTGTTAGTCCCTCCTCTCTCTTCCCTTCCGTGTTGGTATTGTTCTTGCCATGACACAGGGGTGGTACACACAACAGGCTGTGGTGCTGGCACATGTTTAGCTGCCAGGCTTGTCGAGGGTCTAACAGCAGGCTACGATACTTACCGAAGCTTGTGCTCCTTTACTATGATGCCTCCACAGTGCTTATTTTTTTTTTTTTTTTTGGTTTTTGGGCCACACCTGTGACGCTCAGGGTTACTCCTGGCTATGCGCTCAGAAGTTGCTCCTGGCTTCTTGGGGGACCATATGGGACGCCGGGGGATCGAACCGCGGTCCGTCCTAGGCTAGCGCAGGCAAGGCAGGCACCTTACCTCCAGCGCCACCGCCCGGCCCCCACAGTGCTTATTTAAGCTTACAATCTTAGTAGACACACAAGCTAGAGCTGATGCTCACTGGCATCATTAAAGTGCTCACATATGTGTAGGTAGCACTTCCTGCCCACAGGACTCACACACCTCCTCTCAGGGGCAGTGCTCACCGGGGTCATACACTTTTCTGCCGTCCTTCCACACTCCTGGCTGCTATGGTGCCAGGAATCAAAGAGAGCAAAACTGCCAGACTCAAAATTAGAGCAGCCACGATCACACACAGTATATGTAGGACACCAGGAGTTTGAACCTGTGACATAAACTTGCAAAAACCTGCACTATTCTCTGCATGCACTTGCTATTTTCTAAGTCCTCAGGATCACTTCTACTAGATCATTATCTCCTATTCTATCCTATAAGAATACCAGAACGTAATTCACTTTTCTTTTCTTTTCTTTCTTTTTTTTTTTTGTTTGTTTGTTTTTGTGTCACACCCAGCAGTGCTCAGGGGTTACTCCTGGCTTTAGGCTCAGAAATCGCCCCTGGCAGGCACAGGGGACCATATGGGATGCCAGGATTTGAACCACCATCCTTCTGCATGAAAGGCAAACGCCTTACCTCCATGCTATCTCTCTGGCCCCTTAATTCATTTTTCTTTTGCTGGTTGTTTCCAATTATTTACAGTCATTATATATAAAAATCTTGGTTCTAAACATGTGGGCAGTGTTTTTATTTAAATTCTTCTCTTTTTTGATTCTTAGGTAACCTCTGGCAGTACTTGGGGGACCATAAACCAAGTGCAGGGCCTATCCTGGGTCAGTCTTGTGCAAGGCAAGTGCCTTCCCTGCTGTACTATCTTGCTGTACTTATCCTGCTATACTAATATATTTTTTCTATTGTGTTACTTCCTAAGATGATATTTCCAGAAAGGAAATTACTGAGGTTATAAAAATTAACCTTCAAGAAAGTAAGTTTCTCAAATTTATCCAAATTGTCAGAATACACCAGAGCATAAGAGCCTCAGAAACTTTCAACACTAACCTAGTCCTCCCTGAGGTATCTGTAGAATGTAGCTAACCAGGGACTATTTGCAGAAACCTGAAGAAATGGATCCCTTCCCACAGCTTCAGCATCTCCAAGCCCCCTATTCTGAAGCAGGTGATGCACTGGTTGCAGTTATGTAGATGTTGAGATGTTGCTTCATAAGTCCAGTCCATTGTGAGAAAATAAGGTATTGGAGAGATAGTACAGCAGGTAGGGTACTTGTCTTGCATGCATCTGACCCTATTTCAATCCCCAACATCCCATATGGTCTCCCAAGCTAAGCTAGAACTAATTCCTGAGTATAAAGCCAAAATTAAGTCCTGAGCATCAACTACTGTGGCCTCAGAACAAAGCAAAATAAAATAAAAACTATTCCATTAGAGCTTTTTGTCTTCCCCCAATGTCAGAACAAAAATTTATGCTTAGTGCTAATATACCTTAAACCCTTTTCTTTTTACCTTTGGGTAGGGCATATTGGAGGTGCTCAGGAACTACTCTTGGCTCTGTACTGGAAGTAGTCTGGGGGGGGGGGGGTCATGCAGTGCATGTAAAGTATGTGCTCCCTCCCATCCCTCAAGCACTCTCTCCAGCCCTTAACTCCCTTCTAATGTTACCCAATAATTCCTTTTTTCTGAAGACCATAGCTTAGAGGTAATATTCTGCATACTAATATCAAATTAAGAATGATATAGATCATGGGACCAGAGATAGCATGGAGGGAGTGCATTTGCCTTGCATGCAGAAGGACAGTGGTTCAAATCCCGGCATCCCATATGGTCCTCCGAGCCATAGAGTGTAGAGGTCCCCCTAAGCGTAGAGCCAGGAGTAACCCCTGAACGCAGCTGGTTGTGACCCAAAACAAAACAAAACAAAAAGTGATATAGATCAGAAAGACAGTACAGCAGTGAGGGCACTTGCCTTGCATGTGGCCAACTAGAGTTTGATCCCCAACACACCATACAGTCCCCTAAAAGGCTCCAAGAGTGATACCTCAGCAAAGCCAGGAGTAAACCCTAGGCACAACTGGGATGTGAGTCTAACATTCCTCCAACCAAAAAATATGTTCTTTAGTTTTCTGAGTGGTTCTTCTACCATCTCTAGCTTGCAGGACCCAAGCACCTGGGGCAGCACCTAACTGCATAAAGGAGTGACCCTGAAATGCCTGAGTATTACTATGAGAAAACACTAGAAACGAGCCAGAGAAGTGACCTACAGAGATCACGGGCCTTGCATGTATGAGACCCTGGGTCTAATCCCTGATACTATAAAACAAACTGACAAATCAAAGTGAAGAAAATGTTCTTAAATTAGATAGTGGGAAAGATTTTATATCTCTGAAAAAACTAAAAACCAATGCAATGTTGCCCTTACCTAAATTGTATTGCAATAAAGCTGATATTAAGCACATAGTTTCTCTTCATGTATAGAAAAATTTCATGATTTCATTTTTCCTGATGGCTGCATAGTATTCCATTATGTATATGTACCACAGTTTTGTTTTGTTTTGGTTTTGGTTTTGGTTTTTCGGACCACACTCATTTGATGCTCAGGGATTACTCCTGGCAAAGCACTCAGAAATTGCCCCTGGCTTGGGGGACCATATGGGACGCTGGGGGGATCGAACCGCAGTCACGATCTTTCCTTGGCTAGCGCTTGCAAGGCAGACACCTTACCTCTAGCGCCACCTTGCCGGCCCCTAAATAAAGATTATTTTTAAAAAGCACATAAATAAGTGTTTACAACATGGATATTGATTAAAAACATCTTCCCCTAAATTTAGCACTGGCAACATCACGATATTGTTACAGTGGTGCTGATATGGAAATGACTGAGGTTTAGAAAACTGTTGTCCCTCCTCACCCTTCAGGACTGGTTCAAGTCATCCCCAGGCACATATGAAAAATGCTGTTCAGGTGTGCAGAGGAGGCCCTAAGGGAGGAGAGTCTCAGTCTCAGCACTGCCTGACAGAAGGCATTTCCTTAATCGCCTGGAAGTCTCAAGTGTAACTTAATTAAACCTCAATTTCTGGAGTGTATAAATAATGGAATACAGCATTTATGTGTAGTGCTATTTACTTTGTAGTCTATTACCACACAACAGACTGAATTATTATTAAAGCGAGTAATTAATTGGGTGTTCTCAGCCCCTCTTTTCTTCACTCTCCGACTTACCTCTTATCAGCTCTTATCCTTAACTGAGAGGCTAAATAAATTCAGGAAAATCCAATGCTAGCCTACAGGCTTGGCGGGCAATGTCAGCTGGAGGAAACTACAGCTCTTTCAAAATGATAACCCCAAAGAGAACAGATGGGAACTGGTTTGAATAGGGAAAAAGACCAATCTCCAAGGAAGGGTGGAAGGTGAATTTTAGGAATCTGAATAGGCTCATTTTAAGTTAGGGTACAGGGGCAGAATCTCTCTCCCCAGAAGAATCAGAAGATGAACTCGCAAGTGTTAGAACGCAATCCCCAAAAGAGGACAGAATGACCATTTATAAAGTGGTTAACACCGTGGTTTTGACTGCCATGATGTCAGGTTATTGAAAGGCAGATTGGGGCCAGAGAGATAGCATGAAGGTAAGGCGTTTGCCTTTCATGCAAGGGTCATTGGTTCGAATCCCGGCATCCCATATGGTCCCCCAAGCCTGCCAGGAGCGATTTCTGAGTGTAGAGCCAGGAGTAACCCCTGAGCGCTGCTGGGTATGACCCAAAAACAAACAAACAAACAAAAAAAAGCAGATTATTCAGATAAGTGTTGAAATTAAGGAGCTTCAAGAAGATTAGAAATTCCTAACAACGGGACCGGAGCGTGGTGCTAGAGGTAAGGCATCTGCCTTGCATGCACTAGCCTAGGATGGACCGCGGTTTGATCCCCCTGCGTCCCATATATTCCCCCAAGCCAGGAGTGATTTCTGAGCGCATAGCCAGGAGTAACCCCTGAGTATCACCAGGTGTGACCCAAAAACCAAAAAAAAAAAAAAACACAAAAAACCTAATGACCATAACAAAAACTTATCCCTCTGAAGCCACGTGTAGAGCTTTTACTTAAAAATTCAGATCTAACAGTTAAATCACTTTCCATGAATGACCAATGGCTTGGAGTTAAATCAAGGGTCATTAATATTCTAAGAGAGAACCACACTCACAAATGCAGTTGCCATGTTCACATTGAGCCAGTTCCATAGATGCACGTTCTTCTCAAATGAGATGTAAACCAAGCTGTGAAAGATCATGGTATGTTGGTCATGTAGCAGAAAGCTGGCAATCTTGGGAGGAGAGGGCAGGCCAAGATCTCGCCCTGCCAAAGCCACGCTTGCTGCCTTCAACACCCAAAATCACCATTTTGCCTACAGCCCTGCCTCAGCACCCCTCTACATTTCTCTTCAGACACACCAATCTGACCAAACTTCACATATGCCGTTTTTGAGCTGTTATCACCACGGCATTTTGGAGTGAGTGCAGGCACCCTCTTCACCTCCATGTATCTTCCATCTTTCAGAAGCCTTGCAGCAATAACCAAGCCCACGATTGCAGTTGCCATGTTTGAACTGAGCCAACTGCATGAACTCACTCTTTTCTTGAACAAGATGTAAACCAAGCCATGAAAAATCATGAGTACACTGGAATTGCCAGAAAGCTGGCAATTATAGGAGGAGAGGGCAGGTCAAGGCCCCACACTCTGATGCCATGCTTGCTGCATCAATGCCTCAGAATCACTGTCTTGCCAATGGCCCAACACTTCATCATCCCTCTATGGTTCTCTTCAGACACACCGATTTGACCAAACTTCACGTATGCTTGTATTTGGGCTGATATCACCAGGGCTTTATGGAGCAACTGTGGACACCCTCCTCCATTTCTTCCTTTATCCAAGAAGCCTGGCAGTTGAGTATATGCCCCTAGGAGCCACAGTATTAATAACAATGTTTTGAATTTCTAAAAAATTTCTTATTTTCATGCTGTCATTCCTATAGGAACACATCAATTTAACAGAATGGACAGCTAGCAACAAGAGCTTACTAAATCTGCCATTGTATTACTGACTTCATTGGAATTACAACTGTACTTTTATCCCTTTTTAATTTTTCTTCTCTTGCTTTTATTTTTTGTTAATTTTTCCCTTGTGTGTGTGTGTGTGTTTGTTTTTGGGTCACACCCGGCAGTGCTCAGGGGTTACTCCTGGCTCTATGCTCAGAAATCGCTCCTGGCAGGCTCAGGGAACTATATGGGATGCTGGGATTCGAACCACCAATCTTCTGATGAAAGGCCTTACCTCCATGCTATCTCTCCGGCCCCTTTTTCTATTCTTTTTTTTTGGGGGGGGCACACCCAGTAACATTCAGGGGTTACTCCTGGCTATGCGCTCAGAAGTAGCTCCTGGCTTGGGGGACCATATGGGACGCTGGGGGATCGAACCGCGGTCCATCCTAGGCTAGCGCTGGCAAGGCAGACACCTTACCTCTAGCACCACCATGCCGGCCCCTTCTATTCTTTTTTAATAATAACTTTTCTCTCACTTATCTGGAAACCAATGTATTATGTTCAACTATGTTTGACATATAAAACTATGCTTTCTTTTCTTTTTTTCTTTTTTTATTTATGTTTATTTATTTTTTATTTTCTTTAAATAAAGTAAAAATATGAAAAATTCCAAGAGAGACAGAAAAATCTTGAGTCCAAGTATGACATGAATAATCCAGTTATGACACAAATGCTCCTGGAGTGTGTGTGCATCCCAGAGACACCTTCCTCTATCTATAGTGTTTACTTCTTTTGGATCATGGCACTTGGAACACAGTTGTTGTGTGCCTGAACAAAGACAGAGTGTGCTCCATGCTTATAGCAGATTACTTGGTCAGTCTATATGTGCATGAGTTAGCTTTTAGATTTCCTGTACATTGTAAGAGAAACACACAGCAATGATTCAGACCCAGGGAATTGTCTAAAGAGCACTGGATTTTCATCCCTATGTTTTATGGGACCACACAAATTCCTCAGAATTTGGGCAGAGGAGGGCTTTATCTCTACTCAGGGTGCCTGAGTCAGTGGAGCATGGGTGAATTTCAGAATCTCACTCAAAGCCTCCATGGGAGCTGCTTCCATTATCTATAGATCTCCCCCAAATCCCACCTTCAAGCCCATCCATTTGTCATTAGCAAGGCTCTAAACACTCTTGTTTCTAATCTTTTTCCTTCCAAACTCTCTTGGCTAGAATAACACTTCATTTTCCTTCTTCTGATTGTTTCTGACATAAGGAGATTCTATTTCTCCATCTCCCCCCTCTTTTCAAATTAAGATGTTATTGCAGTCTTAAAGTATGAACCAGCAGTGCTAGCTTGAAATAAATGGCTGATGACATGCAAGATTCTGTATTCTATAAATGGACCCTTCTATGTCATTTCCCAAAGAGCATGGAGGACTTACAAACTTAAAGGGAGAGAAAAGAATGGCACCAGGCTATTTTGATTCTCCATCTCTCATCCATAGAGATTTGGGGGCAACTCCCAGTGGTTCTCAGGGATTATGCCTAGCTCTGCACTCAGGAATCATTTCTGGCAGGCTTGGGGGATGTGAGATATTGAACCTGGGTCAACTGCATGCAAGGCAAACACCCTACCCCCTGTGCTATTACACTGGCTCCCCCATAAGGGATTTTTATAAAATTTAAATTTTCTCTTATGGAAGGGCCAGAGTGATAACACAGTGGGTAAGGCATTTGCCTGGAATGCAGCCAATTGGAGTTCAATCCCAACATCCCATAAGGTCCCCTGAGACTGCCAAGAGTGATTTCTGAGTGCAGAGCCAGGAATAACCCCTGAGCTCTGCCAATTGTGGCCCCAAAACCAAAAAAATAATTTTTATGGAATCACTGTGAATTATAATGTTACAGATTTATTCATTGTTGAGTTTCAGGGGTACAATGTTCCAATACTAATCCCTTCACCAGTGTTCACTTCCTTCCACCAATATCTCCAGTTTCCCTCCCAGCCAGTCTCTATGGCAAACAAGTTTTTCTTTCTTTTTTTTCAACTAGTAAAGTATTTGGTTTACAATACTTACTGATAGAATATCACGCATATCATGTTATCTCCTTTCAGCACTCAGTTCTTATTTACAATGACCACTTCCCTTTACCATTGTCAGAATGTTCCTTTCCCTAGCCCATCCTCCTTCCCCCCACAGTGGCAAGCTTCCTACTAAGGGCCAGATACCCAGTTCTTGGTTTCTATTACACTTAGATACTCATCTCCTACTATGTTTCTTTACGTTCTGCATATGAAATCATTATGTCTGCCCCTTTCCCTCTGACTCATTTCACTCAGCATAATACTCTCCAGATCTATTCAGTTAGCAAGATTTCACCTTTTCTTATGACCAAGTTGTATTCCATGGAGTAGATGTACCATAGTTTCTATATCCATTCTGTGTTCAGACACTTAGGTTGTTTCCAGATTCTGGGTATTGTGAATAGTGCTGCAATGAACATAGGAGTGGGGATGTCTTTCTTCGTTGTGTTTTTTGGACCTTTGGGGTATATTTCCAAATGTGGAATTGTTGGGTTATATGGAAGCTCAACTCCTAGTTCTTTGAGAACTGTCCTTATTGTCATCCCAAAAGGCTGACACAGTCAATATTCACTAGCAGTGAGTCAAGCCAACACTGGTTATTGTTGTTCTATATGACAGTGCCAGACTTCTCTGCTGTGAAGTGATATCTCATTGCTCTTTTGATTTGCTTTTCGCTGATGATTAGTGATAGAGATATCTGGTGTGAAGTGATATCTTGTTGTTTTGGTTTGCTTTTCCCTGATTAGTGATAAGAGATCATTTTTTCCATATACCGTTTGATCAGCTGTACTTCCTCATCTCTTCTCCCCATTTTTCAAAGGGGTTGAATAACTTTTACTTGGTAAGTTCTATTAATGGTTTATATATCTTAGCTATTAACCCTTTATAGTGGGCAAATAACTTCTCACAACCTGTGGGTTGTTTTTGTACTCTGGTTATCAATCTCGAAAGGAGAAGGTGGACCAAGTACTCATCCCTTCACCAGAGCACATTTCCCACAACCAATGTCCTGTTTCCTTTCTGCTCTTTCCCCTGCCCTCCCCACTGCCTCTCTCTCTCTCTCTCTCTCTCTCTCTCTCTCTCTCTCTCTCTCTCTCTCTCTCTTTCTTTCTTTCTTTCTTTCTTTCTTTCTTTCTTTCTTTCTTTCTTTCTTTCTTTCTTTCTTTCTTTCTTTCTTTCTTTCTCTCTCTCTCTCTCTCTTTCTTTCTTTCCCACAACCAATGTCCTGTTTCCTTTCTGCTCTTTCCCCTGCCCTCCCCACTGCCTCTTTCTTTCTTTCTTTCTTTCTTTCTTTCTTTCTTTCTTTCTTTCTTTCTTTCTTTCTTTCTTTCTTTCTTTCTTTCTTTCTTTCTTTCTTTCTTTCTTTCTTTCTTTCTCTCTCTCTTTCTTTCTCTCTCTCTCTCTCTCTCTCTCTCTCTCTCTCTCTCTCTCTCTTTCTTTCTTTCTTTCCAACAACCAATGTCCTGTTTCCTTTCTGCTCTTTCCCCTGCCCTCCCCACTGCCTGTTTCTTCCTTCCTTCCTTCCTTCCTTCCTTCCTTCCTTCCTTCCTTCCTTCCTTCCTTCCTTCCTTCCTTCCTTCCTTCCTTCCTTCCTTCCTTCCTTCCTTCCTTCCTTTCGTCACACCCAGCAGTGCTTAGGGGTTACTCCTGACTCCATGCTCAGAAATTGCTCCTGGCAGGCACGGGGGACCATATGGGACACTGGGATTCGAACCAATGACCTTCTGCATGAAAGGCAAACGCCTTACCTCCATGCTATCTCTCCGGCCCCCCCACACTGCCTGTTTCTATGGAAGTCATTTTACTTCTCTCTCTCTTTCTCTCTCTCTCTCTCTCTCTCTCTCTCTCTCTCTCTCTCTCTCTCTCTCTCTCTCCCCTTTCTCTCATGCATATGCACATGCTCTTTTCTCCCTCTTAGACACTGTGGTTTGCAATATTGTGGTTGAAGGGGTATCATGCATATCACTTTACCTCCTTTTAGTAATCAGTTCTTATCCAGAGTGATCATTTCCAAATATTACATTAATAGTGGTCCCTTCTCTGACTTAACTGCATTCTCCTGCTCTTTGTGCAAGCTTTCTACAATAGACTAATCTTCTTAGCCCTTATCTCTATTGTCTCTGGGTGTTAATTCACACACTATCCTTAAAAATATATTAATATATAACATGTATTAGATAGTAATACATAGCATATAATGTATAATAACATACAACATATTAATTTTATTGTCTGAGTGTTAATTAACATAATATCTTTTGTCTACCCCTCTCCCTCGAACTCATTTCACTCAGCACAATACTCTCCATATCAATTCATGTATAAGTAAATATATTTTTGGGGGGAGGGGGGTCACACCCGACAGCGCTCAGGGGTTACTCCTGGCTCTATGCTCAAAAATCACTCCTGACAGGTTCAGGGTACCATATGGGATGTCAGAATTTGAACCACCAACTTTCTGCATGCAAGGCAAACACTTTACCTCCATGCTATCTCTCTGGCCTTCGTATAAGTAGATTTCATGACTTTATTTTCCCTAAAAGCTGCATAGTATTCCATTGTGCAGATGTACCCCAATTTCTTTAGACATTCATCTATTCTCAGACACTTGAGTTGTTTCCAGTTTCTGGCAATTGTGAATAGCGCTGCAATGAACAAAAGGGTACAGATATTTTTCTACATTGTGTTTTTGGGCCCCTAAGGTTTATTCCCAGGACTGGTATTGCTGTGTCATATAGAAGCTCAATTTCTAGTGTTCTGAGGAATGCTCAGATTGTTTCCCAAAAAGGTTGCATCATCTACATTCCCACCAACAGTGAATCATAGTCCCTTTGTCCTCACACCTATGCCAGCACTGGTTGTTCTTGTTCTTTTTTTTTTTTTTTTTTGGTTTTTGGGCCACACCCATTTGACGCTCAGGGGTTACTCCTGGCTATGCGCTCAGAAGTCGCTCCTGGCTTGAGGGACCATATGGGACGCCGGGGGATGGAACCGCAGTCCGTCCTAGGCTAGCGCAGGCAAGGCAGGCACCTTACCTCTAGCGCCACCGCCCGGCCCCTGTTCTTGTTCTTGATATGTGCCAGTCTCTGTGGTATGAGGTGATTAGTATTGTAGCTTTGGTTTGCATCTCCCTGATGATTATTAATGTGAAACATTTTTATATGCCCTTTGGCCATCTGATAAATATATACTTTACTTATAAACTTACAAACAAATTAAACTATATAACATTTTTATAAAACTAAACATTTTATGATCATATTAAGAGATGCAGAGAAAGCATTTGGCAAGATCCAGCAAACATTTGTGCAGAAAAACTCAATAAAATTGGAATTAAAGAAAGTGTCCTTAACTTAGTCAAAGCATTTTACCACAAGCCCACAGCAAACATTATACCCAAAGGGGAAGAAACTGAAAGTTGGCGTTGGAGGATCATATTTGATACCCTAGGGTCCTAACCTGTTTTGGCTATTGAAAGGCAAACACCTTAGTTAGTGCACTCTTTCTTCAGCCCCCCGACTCTTTTATAGCAATCATAAATTTGGGTTACCATTTAGAGCAACCTAACACCAATCTGAAAACAGCACAAGCACCAAGCATAATCCTGGTGGTACTTTTTTGTTTTTGTTTTCGTTGTTGTTTTTGGATCACACCAGGCAGCGCTCAGGGGTTACTCCTGGCTCTATGCTCAGAAATCGCTCCTGGTAGGCTCAGGGGACCATATAGGATGCCGGAATTTGAACCACCATCCTTCTGCGTCTAAGGCAAATGCCCTACTGCTATGCTATCTCTCCGGCCCCTGGTGGTACTACTTTTTGGAGTCTCTGTCCCACCCCAAAGTTCATGATCTCTGGTGCACCCCAGCCAAGTGTGCCTAATCATCACAACAAAAATATAAGGAAAATGTCTGGGATCAAATTAAAAATTGAATTAAAATTCTCAAGAAAGTCTCGAATCTGCCCAGGAATGTGCCCCTGTTACCTGGCACAAGGTCAAGTATACAGAATACATATCCAGGTGTGGTGGACATTCAAGGTTTGTGGACTTCCACCCGACTTTCTTTTTTTTGGGGGGTGGGGTGGGGGTGGGGTCACACCCAGCAGCACTCAGGGGTACTCCTGGCTCTGTGCTCAGAAATCGCTCCTGGCAGGTTCGGGGGACCACAATGGGGTGCTGAGGATCGAACCCGGATCTGTCCCGGCTCGACCATGTACAAGGCAAACGCTCTACTCTCTGTGCTATTGCTCTGGCAATAGCACCACCAGTGAGCATTGTTTTGTTTTTGAGCCATACCTGGATATGCTCAGGGCTCTGTTCAGGGATCATTCCTGGCAGGGCTCAAGGGACCATATGGGTTGCTGGAGATCGAACCCAAGTTGGGCACATGTAAGGCCCTACTGACTGTACTATCACCCTGGCCCCTGGCATAACATTTTTGCTGGAACTTCTGGGAAATAAAAACATTCCCTCTCCTGGATAAGCATTAGAAGACCTTAGAATGATCCATGTGGGGACCGGAGCAATAGCACAGCAGTGGGGTGTTTACCTTACATGTAGCCAACCCAGGATGAATGGTGGTTCGGCATTCTATATGGTCCACTGAGTCTGCCAGGAGCGAGTTCTAAGCTCAGAGCCAGGAGTAATCCCTGAGCATTGCTGGGTGTGAACCAAAAACAAACAAACAAACAAACAAAAACAAAAGAATGATCTATGTGATTCCTAAAAGTGTTTCCCTGTTCTTTTTCTTATAAGAGGTCCTTCTTGTGACTTGCAGACAAGATAGCTGCTAGGAGGAATCCACCATCTTCCAAATAGCCAGCCTGTTGACAATAAAGTTCTTTCTCCACTTGTCATCTTCTTTTTTGACTGACTGACCCTGAGAAAATTGACACTTCAGAAAAATGGCTCAACTCCACAAAAAACTCCAAAAGAAAATAATGACTGCCAAAACTTTCCAGGGACTTTGATCCTGGTTGATACC
Source organism: Suncus etruscus (assembly GCF_024139225.1). Classification (NCBI taxonomy): domain Eukaryota; kingdom Metazoa; phylum Chordata; class Mammalia; order Eulipotyphla; family Soricidae; genus Suncus; species Suncus etruscus. The sequence goes on from NC_064854.1 coordinate 99,291,561, forward strand.
TCTGTGATATTTTCAGAAAGGGAGGGAGGCAGAGTCCTCTTTCTACATGAGCTACAGCAGCCCAAAGAAACCCCCAACACTCTCCAACAGATACAATCCAGCTGAGACTGAAATAAAATGAGTATCTAGGGGCCGGGCGGTGGCGCTGGAGGTAAGGTGCCTGCCTTGCCTGCGCTAGTCTAGGACGGACCGCGGTTCGATCCCCCGGCGTCCCATATGGTCCCCCAAGAAGCCAGGAGCAACTTCTGAGCGCATAGCCAGGAGTAACTCCTGAGCGTCACAGGGTGTGGCCCAAAAACCAAAAAATAAATAAATAAATAAATAAAATAAAATGAGTATCTAAATCCTCTCAGTGAATTGGAACTACTAGAGTGAAAGCTCTGGGTCTTTATTTGTGAAATGAGATTAGACTGAGGCCCCCTGCACCCATCTGCCACCAAAAAACCCAGCAGCCCCTGTCCACAGCTGCCATATTCCCTACAGAAAAAACAGCCTGGCTCTTCCAAGTTATAAAAGAAAATAATGGCCATCAATACTTCCCAAGTAGTTCAGTCCTGGCTGATACCTATATGACATTCTCAGAAGGGGGACAAGGGGTTGGTTAGCAGATTTTCCTTTCTTTATGAACTACAGCAGCTCAATGCCACTTCCCACACCCTCTGACTGAAATGGCTCAACCTGTGACTTAACCTTATCAAAATTCCAAGCCACTAAATTTGTTTTAGATCTATAAATCCAGCTGCAAGCAACCTCTAGACACTTCAATATCTTACAGTAGTATCTAATGTGAATGTTCTATTGTAACTTAGCATAAACAGTATTTCAGAAGATTTAACCAGCACCAACCACAGCCCAGTAAATCCTTAAACACTGACTTTAGTAACTCCATAGAGAAGTATCACAAACACTTCATTTCACCTACCATATTTTTTAGCACTGACATTTCTTTTTGTCTGTTTGTTTGTTTTTGGGCCACACCCGGTGACACTCAGGGGTTCCTCCTGCCTATGTGCTCAGAAATCACTCCTGGCTTGGGGGACCATATGGGACACCAAGGGATAGAACCATGGTCTGTTCTAGGCTAGCGCATGCAAGGCAGATGCCTTATACCCTGCACCACAACTCTGGCCCGTGCCCTGTTATTTCTGTTTGAAGCTTTCTCATTTCTACCTTCATATTTTCTTGAGTCTTCTGGGCTGCTCGTTGCATCATTTCTCTAAGCTTATTGAACTTTTGTAACATTTCCTCTTGAAAGTCCTGATCAGAAATGTTCTGTAGGTGATGGATGTTGGTTGGGCTTCCAGAACTAGCTTCTTTAGTCGCAAGGTGTGGTGGGGTTCTGCGTAGTCTTCCCATATGAACTATGATGTATAATATTGTTAAGTGCTGGAGTGTACAATCACTTCAAATTAATCTGTATTTTTAAATTTTCATTTGTCTTGGAGTTATAACAAGCAATAATAAATAAATGTGTGCTTGCATGGAGGCAGGCAATGGGGGTGGGTGGGAGATTGGGGATACTGGTGAAAGGAAGGTCGCACTAGTGATGAGATTGGTGTTGGAATATTTAATGCCTGAACAACTTGATAAATCATGGTGTTGTAATAAAAATGAGAAGGAACACATGCCAAGTGCCCCCAGATTTCCCCTGAAGAGGCTGGTGACATGAGGTATCTGCATGGTCTCTGAGCCACCTTCCCAGTCTTAGATCCCATTTTCTACTAAGAGGAATCCAGTACCTGAAAGAAATGTATAATCCTGGGACTAGCAAGAAATATATATGCTGGGCTAGAATACTTACAATGCCAGAGTAAGAAAACTTACAATAACAATAGCACAATAGCTACAGCACAAACAAAATAAAAACATAGTGACTGGGTTCTGTCAAAGGAGTGTAGAACTCAGCTGAGAGCTTCTAAAAGTGTAATTTCCAAAAGAGCATAAAGTCTACTTGATCACTAAAGTATACAATGCATGGCTACAGATTTATGCAGATGTAATCACTGAATAAATGGGGCAATAAAACTAATCTCTCATGCAGATGGGTCTCAAATAATTTCTACAGATATGCCAATTTTTAGAGGGAAAGCCTGGTTCTGTGCTTGCTTGATGAAGTGGAGTAAGCACAATACAGACAGGATACAAAATCCACATTTACAGTAAGAAACCTGACAAATGCTGTCACAGCCAGGAGACCAAGGTCAATGTTGGCAGTCATAGAGTATGGTAGCGGGACATTGGCTTTAGAAAATGTGATAAAAAGTGACACTTTATCTCTATGTCCTTCGTCCCCACCAACCTCAGGACCATGAGTGAGTAGCAATATGAGTAAAACAGCAGGCACAGCTTAATCGCCTCCTACAAGAGATCTGGTCAGCACTCCTCAAACTCTCAATTTCAACAACCAAGGAAAGTCTAGAAAAATGACACAGCCAGAAGAGTTAAAGGAGATAAAAACAAACAAACAAAAAAACAAAACAAAACAAAACAAACAAAAAAAACAACGAAATGTAATGTGGTGTCTAGGTAAGGAGACTGGAACAGAAAAAGGACAATTGGGAAAAACAAAAGACATCTAAGTACCCTTGACATTAGCAATAATGTGGCTCATTCAGAATAAGCATCTTCTATTATTACAAATTTCACTAAGAGGGCCAAAGCGGTGGTGCAGGGCATAAGGCCTTGCCCGCACTAGCGTAGGACGGACTGCAGTTCGCTCCCCCAGAGATCCATATGGTCCCCCAAGCCAGGAGTTATTTCTGAGTGCATAGCCAAAAGGAACCCCTGAGCATCATTGGGTGTGGCCCCCCAAAAAACCCAAAAAACAAAACATTTTTCTAAGAGGAAATTGGGTGCAGGTTTTATAGAAATCCCTGACTACTTTTTCATTTTTTCAGTAAATCTAAAACTCTGGAAAGATAACATCTAACATCAAAACCATGAGTCAATACAAAACATGTTTCCCAAATGATAATAATTAAAATGTTAAATATGAGTTTGCAGAGGTAAGACAAACCATTAAAGAGAAAAAAGATACTCTCTATTAAGGATATTGCTATTGAAGATCCTCTTTCATATGAGACTGTTTTGAATATACTGAAATACAATGTAATTTGGGGCTGGCGTGGTGGCGCTAGAGGTAAGGTGTCCGCCTTGCCAGCGCTAGCCTAGGACGAACCTCGGTTCGATCCCCCGGTGTCCCATATGGTCTCCCAAGCCAGGAGGGACTTCTGAGTGCATAGCCAGGAATAGCCCACTGAGCATTACCGAGTGTGACCCAAAAACCAAAATAAATAAATAAATAAATAAATAAAATGTAATTTGACAAGTAAAATCTCAGCACAGTGCTGGTATATGGTAGATTTCATTCAACAAATATTGGATTTGTTCAATATTTATTTTATTCAAATATTTATTTATGATTAAAACCTTACCACAGGATCATTTAAGTTTTAGGTGCCAGAGGTATAATAAATAAGACATGAAGTGTGCATGAAATGCTGATGAGCAAATCAGATATAATATTTATAAAATGTGGGTGCTATTTTAAAAAGAGTACTGAGGAAGATGACTCAACAGACCAGAGCACATGCTTTATATGCAAGAGGCCAGTATTCAATCACATGATTCCTTGAGTACCACAAGGAACAATTCCTCAGCAATGGGCTGAGAGTAGCCCCAGAGTATTGTCAGGTGTAGCCCTCAAACAAAACAATTCACACCAGTATACAGGTGAGTAGAAATACTGACAAGATTCTGTTTTCTTAGAGCAACCAACATCCCTATAAGAAACAGAAGCCTAAAAGAATGAGGGAGATTGGGGCTAGAGACAATCGTATTGGGGTTAAGGCACTTGCTCTGCATGTAGCCAATCTTGATTTGATCCTCAGGACTACATGTGTTTCCCTGAGCACCTTCAGGAATGATCCCTGAGCACATAGCCAAGAGGAAGCCCTGAGAACCACTGAGTTAGGTTGGTCCCCAATTAACCATTCCCATGAGAGAGAAAACAAGAGAGTGTGAGAGAGAAAAGAGTGGAAGAGAAAAGAGAAAGAGGGAGAGAAAGAGGAGAATGTGAGAAAGGAGAGAAGAGAGAGAGCGACCAAATTAATCAAAGATGCAAACAAAGAACTAGGTCAGAGAGAGAGCGAGAAAGAGAGAGCAAGTCAATCAAAGATGTGAACAAAGAACCAGATTAGAGAACCTAATGGACGGAGATCAGGCAAATGCTAGAAGACTACACTAGGAAAATAAATTCGATTATAAGTGTCAAGGTAAGTCGGTCTTATATATTGGAAAGTTTGAGCCAGTTAAATGACCTGATCCAGTCTACATACTCAAGATGATTCTGGCAGCTGTATAGAAGATGAGCTGTAGAGGGCAAAGTGTATAAACCAGAAGTAGAAATCACTGTCCAACCAGGTGCTAGGAGCACAGGAGCAAGCACAGAAATACTGGAAATGGGTGGGAGTGAGGAGTAACTCCAAGAACCAATTGGTTCTATTTGGTTGGACATGTGTAGAGGACTCATGGACTCATAACAAAAATTAACGAAGTAGAATCAGGACCCAGAGTAAAATAAATGTCAACATGGTTCCCAGAACTCGAGGCCTTGAATATGCTTTAGGACTACCATCTAATTATAGGCTGGTCCCAGACTTGGCTTTTGTTGTTGTTGTTGTTGTTGTTGTTGTTTTGTTTTGTTTTTGGGTCACACCTGGCAGCGCTCAGGGGTTACTCCTGGCTCTACACTCAGAAATTGCTCCTGACAGGCTCAGGGGACCATATGGGATGCCGGGATTCGAACCACCATCCTTCTGAATGCAAGACAAACGCCCTACCTCCATGCTATCTTTCTGGCCCCCCCCACCTTTTCTTTTTTGTTTAGGGGTCACACCGGACAGCGCTCAGGGGTTCCTCCTGGTTCTTCAGCCAGAAGTTGCTCCTGGCAGGCTCTGGGGGACCATGTGGGAGTCGGGATTTGAACCTCGGTCTGTGTCAGGTCAGCCACGTACAAGGCAGAAGCCCTACCCATTATCCCATCATCACTCTCAGAGTTGGCATTTTTATACATAACAGCATCCCTATTCAAGAGCCTTAACTTTCAGACTGAAGAGCTAGAGTGACCTCTTCTTATAACTTAAGAAGGGCAGAAAATAGTGACATCTTTTTGTGGGGAGAGTAATGGTAGGAGGGCCACACTTGACAATGCTCATGGCTGATTCCTGGCTCTGTGCTCAGGGACACTCCTGACTTGGGAGACTGTATGGGCTGCAGGGAATCGATTCCAAGTTAGCCACTTGCAAGGCAAGTGCCCTACTTGCTATACTATCACTCCAGCCACAAAAATGGTGTCTCTTTAGGAATAGTATGCTCATTTTTTTCTGATTAGGAAGGGTGTCGTGGGTAGCATTTTTTTTTCTGTATCATCTTACTCTCTTCCCCACATTCAAAGACACTGTTGCATAATGAGTATCTCTGGCATCACATGGTCCCATGAGCACCACCAGGAGGAACATCCTCCAAGCACTGACTTGGGAGTAGCCCTTGAAAACAGTGGGGTGTGGTCCTAAATCCAAATATGGACACAAACACACAACACACATATACACATATTTGCTGAGGATAAAATAAACGGCAAAGAAGTGCCACTATGTTCAGAGATAGCCCCCACTTCTCTTAGAAGCCATAATTTAAGAGAAAAACAGCAATAGAGGGCCGGGCGGTGGCGCTGGAGGTAAGGTGTCTGCCTTGCCTGCGCTAGCCTAGGACGGACCGCGGTTCGATCCCCCGGCGTCCCATATGGTCCCCCAAGAAGCCAGGAGCAACTTCTGAGCGCATAGCCAGGAGTAACCCCTGAGCGTCACAGGGTGTGGCCCAAAAACCAAAAAAAAAAAAAAAAGAAAGAAAAACAGCAATAGGGAGGCTGACACAGAAGAAAAAGTGAAATTCAGAGGAGGGCTGAAGATGAGCAATCATGAAGAGGTCTATGCTGTACCACTAAATGAGAAACAGTGATTTCGCAAGAGCCAGTAGAAAGGGCTAAAGCAACAGTCATTGTGGCGATTTTGCAGCTAAACTGGATGATCTCATCACCAACACCATTTAAAGTCAGAGCTGGAAGAGCACTGAGAAAACTTTGGGATCAGTTCACTTTTTATACAGATGAGAAATTAAGGTGAAATTAATGATAAGACTGGTTTAAGACTAGGGCCCAATTTTCTGGCCTCCAGATGCCAGAGTCTTTATTCTATCACACAGATTGGTGGTTGTATTAAACTTCCTTTTCTACATGGAAGCTCAGAGAAGCTTTCAGAAGCAAATTGAATGGATGGACTAACTGAAGCTTATTCCCAGTAAAGGTGCTGTTAGATTTCAGGTCCATGATAAACAAAGCACATTATCTGGATGAGCTTCTTTTCTGAAGCACTGAAAATGATGCAAGCCGTCTTAGTTCCCTTTTTTTATCTTTATTTTTTGGTTTTGGGCCACACCCAGCATTACTCAGGGTTTACTCCTTGCTCTGCACATAAGGATCACTCCTGGTGGGTTTGGGGGACCATATGGGCTGATGGGGCTCAAATACAAGTTAAGTACTCTGCTACTGTCTATCTCTCCACCCCTGGTTCTCTTTTTGTGGTGGGCTGCCAGGGAGCTTAGAACTAAATTTAACACTTACTCCTCATAACAAGAGTGTTGCTGGGGACAAACAATACTCATTTCCTTCCTTGTCTTTATGACTTTCCATTTTTTTCAAGTAAGTTTTACAATAACCTTATTGTAGACGAGTCTCTTACTCTTTTCAAAGACTCTCCAATTCTATTTTGGAAATCAGCCAGGTAGAAATCACCAATAAATCATGAGAAGGCTCATTTAATATCTCTCAGGCATGGAAACGGCTTCTTTGCGTGTGGCATCCCCTTTTGCCTGTCACCTTCTCCTAAAAGCTCAGACCTTACCTCCTGGCTTTACATTTAAAGTCAAGGGAGGCCACTGCAGAACAGACTGCATACAAATGAGTAGTTATAAAATTATAGGGTCTGCCTGCTCATGAGGCAAGTCCCTGGAAACTTCTCTGAAATGAAAACAAGATGTGGAAGGGAACGTACAAGGTTTCTTGTGCTGATGTGGCAGACCTTGATTTACCAGAGTCCCCTGGGAGGGATGGGGGATGGGGTGGGGGGATCCACACTCTGTCCACAGATGTTCAGCAGGTGGTGGGCTGTGCCCCATCCAACTCCCCGCTTTCTGCTGACTCCAAGCACGAGTCTAATTCTCCCCCAGACCGAGAAATGAGATCATGGAGTCTTCATCTCTTCTGGAGTGGAGCCATGTACAGAGATTAAAGCGCTTGGGGTGTTGTATTTTATTCATTTATTTATTTTTTGAAAACATAAGGCTTTCTTTTTTTCCCTCCTTAAAATGAAATTCCTCCTAAACCACAAAAATTTAGCCAGGCGAGATTAGGAAAGCAGTAAGGGAGTACACACACTGGCTTTCCTTCTCCTCTCTTAGCCCTTGAAGCATCTGCACAGGTAAGAAAACAAAAATACTTATACAAAATAACTTATACAAAATAACGTCTCCTATTCTCCACCCCCCCCCAAAAAAATATCAAAGTCTTCAGAGGACACTCATATTTATGCATTTGAGTCTTTGCCTTCCTGTGGTCTTTATTTTCCACACTTTCCCAAATTTTAAACTGTTGTTCTTTAGTCCTATGATAGTGGCCACGATTTTCATGATCATCTACAAGATATGTTCAAAAGAAAAATGGCTTTAAGAGGTACTGCTGCTGCTTATAAAATAGTCCTTCCAAATATCCATTTGGATTCTGCTCATGATTTCTTTCCAGTCAGTGCCAATTTGTTCAAAGGGAGACAAGAAAATGGTGCCCCAAAGATTCCCACACCTTGAAGAATCAGACAGTTCCAAAAGTCTGAGCATTTTTTTTCTTTTTTGTTTTGTTTTTGGGGCCACACCCATTGATGCTCAGGGGTTACTCCTGGCTAAGTGCTCAGAAATTGCCCCTGGCGCGGGGGGTGGGGGACCATATGGGACCCCAGGGGATCGAACCACGGTCCTTCCTTGGCTAGCGCTTGCAAGGCAGACACCTTACCTCTAGCGCCACCTCACTGGCCCCTTTTCTTTCTTTTTTTAGGAAAAAAAATCTCAGCAAAACTGAAAAATGGAGGCAAGATTGGAATGATATCAACATAAAGGTCCATGATACCTGGACCTTTCTATCTGTCTCATGTATACTTGTGGACAGACAGATTGTGAAATTTTGTGTGGTACTGACCTCATCTGTTAAAAGGGAATAAAACTTGATGTGTATCTTGGAGCCAGAGAGATAACGTAGTGGGTAAGTTTTTGCTTGCACAGAACTAAACTGGGTTCAATCCCTGTCACCACGTGTGGTTCCCCTCTCCCACCAGGAGTGATCCATGAGCAGAGACCGGAGTAAGCCCTGAGCAACACCAGGTGTTATCTAGAAAACAACATATAAAACAAACCCCAAATTAAGGTGTACTATGCACACTAGGAAAGCTTATTTAAACCCATAACACGAAGATCCCCAATTTCATAACCCACATTTTCTGAGCTGGTGAAGTGGAGACATAACCAGAAAATCTGCAATTCTAACAAGGTACCAGGTTCAAAGCCCACCCCCAGAGACTAGGGTTATATTATGGTGCCTATGCCATGATTTACCTAAGGAAGGACTAACAACTGCCTGCTGCTGTTGTTCCTACCAAATGGTCAGGTATGGCACATGGTGCCACTTATTCTTTTCGAAATTTTAGCATCAGTTTACAAGATAGTAAGCTTTTTGTTGAAACATAATATATATAACCCTTTATAAGAATTTTGGAGGGAAAATATAAGACCGGAGCAACAGTACAGTGAAAAGGGTGTTTGCCTTGCACATGGCTGACCTGGGTTTGATCCTGGCATCCCATATGGTCCCCAGAACCTGCCAGGAGTAATTTCTGAGCATACAGCCAGGAGTAACCCCTGAGGGCTCCAGGTGTGGCTTAAAAACAAACAAACAAACAAAAAAGATTTTTGGAGAGAAAATTTGAGTGAAACTGTAAGAAAGACATTGTTTTGTTTTGTTGGGTCACACTCAGTGGTGTTCAGTGGCTAATCCTGGCTTTGTGCTCAGAAATCATTCCTAGTGATATTGGGGACAGGGGGACTATATGTGGTGCCCAGATTCCAACCACAGAGTTGCTGGGGGCTGAAATGGATATAAACACATGCCTAACCTCCTGCACTCTCTATCTCTGGCCAAGAAAATTATTCTTTGTTATAGAGTGCATACATTCACGAGTGGTGAATGTTTCTAAATACTTAAAGCCAATTTAAGGATCACTGGGTTCTTCCAGCTAAACCTTGTCAGTACCCATCCCATGTTTATTTTGAGGCAAAAGACACAATGACAACTATTTGTTAAGGTTTTTGTTTTCTCCCTTAGTAAAAGGGCCCCAAATAGTTTTAATGGTGATGGTCAAAATTAAGTGTCCACTTATTTTTTTAAGTAAATGAAGAGACACTCCAAGTGAACGTAGCAAAAAGCAGTTAGAAATCATCAGCCACTAGGAAAGGCAGAGGAAACAGGCTGGTTAGGATGCCGGGGGAGTGGTTAAAGCTCTCCACAACAAAGAAAAGGAAGGCGAATCCCTAACCTGCAGGCTTTCCAGCAAGCCTAAAGCCCAGAGCTCAAAGGTACAGCGTTAAGTTCTGCATAGACAAAGAAAATATCAAACATGCTCTGGAGCGTTCAGATGTTTTCCTGGTAGATCTCTAAAATCTCCGTGGAGTCTGAAACTGGAAGATTCTTGACTCTGCCCTATATCTACCTGGTCGCATCTTTTCCAAAGAGGGAACAAAAACAAACAAAAAAACTTTTATATCAGTTTAGGTCCTCCTAGTTTAGTTTCCCTCCTCTCTTCCTATCGCAGAGAGACTGGAATTTGCGGGCAAGTCAGCCAGTTCTCGATACACATCCAACTTTCCCCCCCAACTTAATCAGATCGAGGTTTTATGGTAAAAAAAAAAAATATATTCGCCAGTGAAACATGAGAATTTGATAAACGCATTCCTGCACAGGGATGGCTTTTGAACAACAACAGAAAAAAATTAAACAAAGGGCGTATGTTTTTGCAAGAAAGCAAGAAATATATATATGTTCTTTAGATTTTGTTTTTCCTAAGCAGTCTATATAAACCACTTTCTTAGCCCAAAATCTTTATAAGGAAGGTGATTAGCAATGCATTGTTACAGGGACTCCCTGCAACAATTCTGCCTAACAGAAGTGGGTGGCCGGCGGGTTGGAGTTGTGATCGGCGCCCCCAAACCTGTCCCAAACCTGCCTGGCATTTGGCACCAGTGATGGGAGTGCGCCAGGGGTCGCGAGCACAGACTCCGGGGCTGCCACGACTCACCTAGCCAACTTGTCCAGAGCCGGGGCACCCCCGCGACCAGCTCGGGGGCGCGGACGAGGTCTCCCGCGCTTGCGAGTTCCGGGACCGGCCCCGGGGTGGGCGATCGGGCCGGGTGGGCGCTCGGGGGGCTGCGCGGGCCGGCGGTGCGGGCCGGGCGCGGGGCGCACAGGGCGCGCGGGGCGCAGGGCGGGCGCGGGGGACTGGCCGCGGCTGGCGCGCAGGGACAGCAGCGTGAGCAGCAGCGCGGCCAGGGCGAGCAGGAGCAACGCGGCCGCCTTGCTGCGGAGCTTCATGGTGCGGCGCGGCGGCTGCAGCCCCCGGGCGACGGCGGGGTCCCTGGGCGCATCGCGGCGGCCGGCCGCGCGCAACAGATGCGGCGTGGTCCCTTTCGCCCGCTCGCCCGCCCGCCGGGACTGGTCGGGGTGGCCGGCGGGCGGGCAACAGCGGCGGCGGCGGCGGAGGCGGAGGAGGAAGAGTAGGGAGGTGTGGGGAGGGTGGGTGGAGGAAGGGGGACGGTGGGAGGAGGCGCGGGCCGGGCTTTGGGGGTTAGAAACCGCCAGCTCCTACCGTACTGTGTGGAGTAGCAGCCCGTAGGCCTCTAGGCAATCTGACTTGGAATAACATAGCCCTAGCACTTTTCACTTTATCCATTCACCCTTCCATTCATTCATGCTCCCATTCGTTCATCCACTAATCATCTATTCAAGTATCCAGTAATCCTTTCAAGCATCCATCCCTCCTATCCATCCATCCATCCACACCTCCACCCACCCACCCATTCACTCACCCACCTACCCATCATCCATCCACCCATCCACCACCCATCCATCCGTCCACCCACCCATCCATCCACCCATCCATTCATCCATCTACCCATCCATCAACCCATTCATCCATCCACCCACCCACCCAGCCAGCCATCCACCCACCCATCCACCCACCCATTCATCCATCCATCTATCCACCCACCCATTCATCCATCCATCTATCCACCCACCCATTCATCCATCCACCCACCCACCCACCCAGCCAGCCAGCCAGCCACCCATCCATCCATCCATCCATCCATCCATCCATCCATCCATCCATCCATCCATCCACTCATCCATCTACCCACCCACCCACCCATCCATCCATCCATCCATCCACCCACCTACCCACCCACCCATTCATCCATCCATCTATCCACCCACCCATTCATCCATCCACCCACCCACCCACCCAGCCAGCCAGCCACCCACCCATCCACCCACCCATTCATCCACCCACCCACCCATCCATCCATCCATCCACTCATCCATCTACCCACCCACCCATCCATCCATCCATCCACCCACCCATCCATCCATCCATCCACTCATCCATCTACCCACCCACCCACCCATCCATCCATCCATCCATCCATGCATCCATCCATCCATCCACCCACCTACCCACCCACCCATTCATCCATCCATCTACCCACCCACCCACCCATCCATCCATCCATCCATCCACCCACCTACCCACCCACCCATTCATCCATCCATCTATCCACCCACCCATTCATCCATCCATTCATTACCCACCTACCCATCTATCAATGTATCCAGTAACCCTTACATACATCCACACCTCCTCCCATGCACCCACTTACCTATTTGTCCAACCATCCATTCATTCACTCACACATCAATTCATCCTCCCATTCATTCATCCATCTACCCATCTGTCCATATATCCAATAATCCTTACATACATATATCCTTCCCATCCACCCATCCATTCATCCACACCTCCTCCTATCCACCCATTTACTCACCTATCCACCCATCCATTAATCCATTCATCCATCCATCCATCCACTCACCCACTCATCCATCCATTCATCTATTTACCCACCTATCTATTCAGTAATTCTTATATACATACATCACTCCCATCCATTCATCCACTCACCCATCCACTCATCCATCCATCCATCCTTCAATCCTTCTATCCACCCACCCACCCACCACTCTCTCCATCTCCTAGTCACTTCATTGATCTCTTGCTTACAGTCTCATTCATTCATTCATTCATTCATTCCTTTTCCTATAACATCAATCTATGTTTTCTTCCTTATTCCCTATTTTCCCCAATCATTTATTTACTTTCTTTGGGATGATTTCATTGTGATGACTTGGGTGTTTGTGTGTGACGTGCATGCTATGCTGTGGTGCTGGCTGGGGGTTACTCTCCTTTAGGTTTTGTGCTCACACACACTTGGCTGTGATTTGTGGAAGCCATTTGTGGGTGTGTGGATGTAGAGGCAGGGGAATGAACTCTCAGCCTCATACTTGGAAGTCTGATAAATTTTTATTTTTTTTTTTTTTGGTTTTTGGGCCACACCCAGTAATGCTCAGGGGTAACTCCTGGCTATGCGCTCAGAAGTCGCTCCTGGCTTGGGGGACCATATGGGACGCCGGGGGATCGAACCGAGGTTCATCCAAGGCTAGCGCAGGCAAGGCAGGCACCTTACCTCCAGCGCCACCGCCCGGCCCCCGGAAGTCTGATAAATTTACCCACTGAGCTTAACTGCACCCCCATCATTAGTTTTTTGTTTGTTTTGGTATTTGAGGAACCACACTAGCAATGCTCAGGGCTTACTTCTTCATTCAGGGGTCATTTCTGGCAGGCTCAGGAAACCATATGGGGTGCCAGATAAGGGCCTTTGTATGCAAGACAAGAAAGACAAGAATACCTGCTGTTTTCTCTTCAATCCCAAAACAGAAGATTAGTTCTTTATCTTTTTATCCACATACTCTTATACCTTTGTCCATACAGCCAGCCAGCCAGGGACATCTCCATCTTATTTGCCTATTGGAGAGCCCAACACATAGATATCTGTTGGATAAAATCAACATGTAGCCTAAATTGTGGAATGAATTTCAACATTTGGCCTTGAAAACCGACTTTACCGCTTACAGGCTTGATGAGGTCAAACAAGTTGCACAGTTTCACTGCATGAAAAACAGGAATGACAATATTGCTCTCTATTGAGACTTTTCATGGATATTTAATTAAATAATGTGTTCAAAGAAACTAGCACAGTAGGTGCCTAACTAAGGCACTTAGATAACATAGTTCATTATATACACATATATACCATACATACAAATGTTACTTTATGATACAGATTAGAGATAGAGTTATCACTTCATAGCCCAGTACAGGAATGATTCTTTTCTTTCTTTTTTGGGGGAACCATACTAGCAGTGCTGGGAAACCATGGGGAACCATGAGGATCCAACTTGGGCTTCCTACATGCAAAACAACTCCAGCCCTTTGAGCCATCTCTCCAGTCCCCAGGGAATAGATTTTATGGAGATTTTGACAGTCACAATCACCAGATCAAGATACCAGAATTTCCCAATTAATATTATAAGACATTCCCAGGCACAAATCCAAAGCATTAGGACACATACACTTACTATTCCCCATGTATTGCTTGCGAACATTTTATTAGCTCTCTTTTCAGCTATCTGGAGCCTCTTGTCAAGCAGATAAGGAAAATATGGCTGGTGTAAGTTAAAAGTGTTGGGAGGTTGAGGTACCTTCCTCTAGGGAGTATACAGAATTGTAGGAGGGAGTGTTGGGATGGTCACATGACTGGCTCTCCCACTGGATATACTGAATCTCCTACAGTGCTCAGGACAAAGACTTGCCCTGAGCAGAATGCCATCATGACATCTCAATTGAGAACCAAATGAAGTTAATTCCTGTTTAGGCCACAGGTTTGGAAGTGGCCTCTACTATATTGGTATGTGACTTAGTGAACCTGGAATTCGAAAACTCTTCAATCCATTTCCTCAAGGACTTAGGATGAAATAAGGCAAAACAAACTAAGTTACACTTATTTCTTGAACCCTACTAAGGCCAAAGGAATAGCTTGTTTTATCTCCTCCCAACCCTAACTTCAAACTCAAGATTGGAACTTCATTGCTATGACTGTGGAAAAGTAAAATCTCTAGTCATGGAGACCGTGTTCCAGACTACCATATCTATGGCTCTACTGACCTCTCAGTTGATTATTTAAAACACAAAATCTATCTGCCCTACTTGCCCTAGAAATTTTTGTGGTGCAGGATTGAACCCAGTGTCTTGCACATATGACACTCTCTGCAGCTGAGCTATAGACCAGGCATAGACGTCTTTTCTTTCCTTTTTTCTTTTATTTTCCTTTCTTTTAGGTTTCCTTTTCCTTTCTTTTCCTTTTCTTTCTTTTCTTTTTTTTTTTGTTTTAGTTAGTTTGTTTGTTTGTTGGTCACACCAGCAGCGCTCAGGGGTTACTCCTGGCTCTACACTCAGAAATTGCTACTGGTGGGACTGGAAGAACAGCATGAAAGTAGGGTGTTTGTCTTGCATGCAGAAGGACAGTGGTTCAAATCCCGGCATCTCAAATGGTCCTCTGAGCCTGCCAGGAGTGATTTCTGAGCGTAGAGCCAGGAGTACCCCTGAGCACTGCCAAGTGTGACCCAAAAAACAAAAACAAACAAACAAAAAAGAAATCTATGGCCTGAACCTCCTGCATTCCCTATTAATAACATTTTGTTACACAGTACACTTGACAAATGTAGTGAATTAAGATAAAAAAAAGTACCGGGGTCAGAACAATAGCACAGCGGGTACAGCATTTGCTCTGCATGTGGCCAACCCTGCTTCTATCTCCAACATCCTATAGGATTCCCTGATCCTGCCAGGAGTAATTTCTGAGCACAGAGCCAGGAGCAACCCCTGAGCTCTGCTGTGTGTGGCCAAAACCCCCTCAACTTAAATAAATAAATAAAATAAATAATAAAGTACAATTTCATTTCAGTCAGAATTTTGGCAGAACTCAGCTGAGTCTACTGTTTCACCAGCACTCACAGTCTGCAAGTCTGTAGTCAAAGCTTTAGTCCAGAAGCTTTGTGGTCTCATCTGAAGGCTCAATCATCTACATGAAAATAACATAATTGTTGGAAGATTTCAGCTTCTTTCCAATTATTGGAAAGAGAACCTCTGTTCCTCTGGCTGTTGGCTAAAGACAGCCTTGAGGTCTGCTGGTAGTCCTCACTGTCAGAATTAGAACCCAATAGGAGCCAGGAAGAGAATGCAACAGGATGGAAGTCATGTTTTTTCTGACCTATTTTCAAAAGGGACAAGCCTTCACTTTACCACTTATTAGAATTAAATTCCATTCATAGCCAAGGGGAGAGGATTATCCAAGGTTTAATACTAGGTGTTAAGGATCACTGGGAGTCATTCTTGAAATTTGTCTTCCTGTTTTCTCATATCCAGACAATCAGTTCTGTTGATTTGACCTGCAGAGCTAACCTGGCATCTCTCCATTTCTCTCTTGAATTGTTAATGGGGACTGCTAGACTAAGCCAACTCATGGTCAGTTAATAAGGACCTTATTCCCATTGTATTTCATGGAAATTACTGCTTTGGAGGTGTGATGTGATGTGACTGTTCTATGCCAAGGAATGGAAACAATGTCCTTCTAATGGATCTCTAAACTTCTCTCAATCCTTAGACCACTGGACTTTGTTTTATTTTGGTTTGCCATAACTCATGGTGCTCAGGAGTTACTCCTAGTTCTGCAGTCAGGCACCCCACTTCTGGCAGGCTCAGGAGACCATATGGGGTTCCAGAGGTCAAACCTTGCTTGGACTCATGCAAGACTGCTTTACTATGTTTTGGCCCCATATTATTTACTTTTCTGATTCTAGTTATTTAGTCAGTAAGGTATATTGTTTTTTTTTTTTGGTTTTTGGTTTTTGGTTTTTGGGCCACACCCAGCGGTGCTCAGGGGTTACTCCTGGCTGT
Organism: Suncus etruscus; assembly: GCF_024139225.1. Taxonomy (NCBI): domain Eukaryota; kingdom Metazoa; phylum Chordata; class Mammalia; order Eulipotyphla; family Soricidae; genus Suncus; species Suncus etruscus. Next base: position 99,307,841 of record NC_064854.1, read on the forward strand.
CTGCTCAGAAATAGCTCCTGGCAGGCACAGGGGACCATATGGGACACCGGGATTTGAACCAACTACCTTAGGCAAACACCACTGTGCTATCTCTCCTGCCCCAGTATATTGTTCTTGATACGCTACCAAACACAAGCAATAGAACATTTCCAGATGCCACTCCATACCCATGCCAAGAGATTATTTCCTAGAATAACAACTGCTGATTTCTACAGCAGTAAATTAATTTTTCTTGGGGGTCAGAGAGACATAATAGCAGATAAGGCACTTGCTTTACACATGGCTGATCCAGGTTTAATTCTCGGCACACCAGGAGTGATCCTTGAATACTGAGGCAGAAGGAAGCCCTGAGCACTGCTGGAAATGAGTCTTTCCCCTACAAATCGCTTTTTCTTAATTTTGAAACTTCATGAGAATAGTACTATATAACATATACACCATTCACCTTTGATCTTGAGATCCTGCTTTTGCATGTATTATTAGATTAACTTCATTTACTTGTTTGTTTTTTCTATATAGAATTTCATTTAAAAATACTAAAGTTATGGAGCTGAAGAGATAGCACAGCAGTAGGGCCTTGCACATAGTCGATTCAGAACAGACGGTCCTTTGAATCCAGGCATCCCATATGGTCCTCCATGCCTGCCAGGAGCAATTTCTGAGCACAGAGCCAAAAGTAGCCCCTGAGCACCACTGAGTGTGACCCAAAATCCAAAAACAAACAAACAAACAAACAAACAAACTAAAAAACTAAAGTAATTATTTATCCACTCATGATTGGGCATATTTATATATCATTTTATCTGCACTGTTATGTATATTCTTGTACAAATCTTTTGATAGACAGTATTCATCTCTTATCAAATTACCCACTCACCTGTGGTTTTATGAAAGTCCAGATTACATGTTCTTTTTGATTTATTTGGGGGGGGGGTTGGGTCACACCTGGAGGTGCTTAAGGGATGACTTTTGGCTCTGTGCTCAGAAATCGCTCTGGGTAGGGATGGGCACCATATGGGATGCCAGGAATCGAACCCGGGTTTATCTCAGGTCTGCCACATGCAAGGCAAATGCCCTACTGCTGTGCTATCATTCTGGCCCACAATTTTTAGTCTTACCTAACTTTTTCCTTTTAATCATCTATTGGATGTGTAGTAATATTTAATTGTTGTGGGAACAATATCAACTTTCCTCTGGCCTAGTGAAGTTAAACTATTTTTTATGTATTTATTAGACAAAAGGACTTATTTTTATGAAATATTTGTTCAACTATTTCACCATTTGGGGAGTGCATTTGGACTATACTTGACAATGCTCAGGGGTACTCCTGGCTCTTCATTTAGGAGTAATTCCTAGCAGTGGAGACCTATGGGATGAGACCATATGGGATGCCAGAGATTGAACCCAAGTCAGCTGCATGCAAAGCCAAAGTCTTTCCCACTGTAGCATCTCTCTGATCTTATGCCCATTTTTTCTATTGAATTATCTGCTTTTATTAATTTAATGTTTATTAAAACTTTTTATTGTCTTGTTTTCTGTAGACAGGCCTAATAAAAATGTTGACTATAGTTAATGAGACTGTTACTAGTATAATCTAAGAATATACTTTTCAGGGCCAGAGCTATATAGTGCAGTAGGTGGGAGTTTTCCTTGCACGTGGACATCTGACCCCCAGCATCCCATATGGTCCTCTGATTCTGCCAGGAGTAATTTCTGAGCACATAACCAGGAATAACCCCTGAGTGGTGCTGACTATTGGCTCAAAAGCCTCCTCTCTCAAATTGCATATTTTTACAATAATACTAATCATTTTTATTTATTTTGAGGGGGAATATCATTCTTGGCAATGCTCAGGGAGCTTACTCCTGGCTCAGGTATCACTTCTGGTAGGGATCAGGGGACCATATAGGGTGCTGGGAATCAAATCCAGGTTAGCTGCATGCGAAGCTAATGCCCAACACTCTGTACCATAGCTCTGACTCTCTATATTTATTTTTAATTCAAACACTCTGAAGACTAAAAGATTTTGGTGCAGCTGAAGAGTTTGCTCTGTGGTACAGCACCTTGCATGTCTAAGGCCCCAGTTCAGTTTCTGGCACCACACATACATGTATATACAAAGACTATTGTGTAACACATCACACCTAAGAAAGGCACAATGTATTTCTTATTCATTGAATCCAAAGACTTTGTTTTGTTGGGTCACACCTGGCTGTACTCAAGGATTACTCCTGTCTGTGCTCAGGAATAACTCCGGGCAAGCTCAGGGGACCTTATTGGGTGTTGGGGATTGAGCCTGTGTCATTTTTGTGCAATGCAAACTCCCTTCCTGCTGTCCTATCTCTCCAACCTGAGCCCAAAGACTTTTTTTTTATCATTATGTTTAGGTAGTAGGGTTAGATAGTCAAGACTATCTCTCAGCTGCATTTAATCCTGACAAGAATATCTCTCAGCTGCAATTCAATCCTGACATTTATTCCTTTTCCTCACTAACCAACAAAACCTCCAGCAAACTCATACACTATCTATTTAAACAATGTGATCAAGAATTGGATATAGGGGCCGGAGAGATAGCATGGAGGTAAGGCATTTGCCTTTCATGCAGGAGGTCATCGGTTCGAATCCCGGCGTCCCATATGGTCCCCCCATGCCTGCCCAGGAGCAATTTCTGAGCCTGGAGCCAGGAATAACCCCTGAGCACAGCTGAGTGTGACCCAAAAACCACACAAAAAAATTAAATATAAAATTAATTGAATATAAAATTATTTAGATTAGATAAGAAAACATTTTTAAAATTTAAATATTTCATCTACTTGGAGTCAGTTGTGGTTAATTCTTTTTTTGGGGGGGAAGAGGGTCACACCCGGCAGCACTCAGGGCTTACTCCTGGCTCAGAAATCGCTCCTGGCAGGCTCGGGGGACCATATGGGGTGCCGGGATTCGAACCACAGTCCTTCTGCATGCAAGACAAATGTCCTACTCCATGCTGTCTCTCAGGCCCCAGTGGTGGTTAAGTCTGAACCAACTATATAATGTGTATACATGTATGTATCTATTATATAATTTCCAGATGATTGTAAAGAGAATCTTTTTCCAATAACTTGAGATGACAATACATTCTGTAATACATTCTCATAGACATTTGGAACAATTTGGAGGCTTTCTATTTCACTCTTTGTCTTTCATGTGAGAGCAATTTTATTTATTAAATTTAGCATTTATAATGGATTTAAATAGTAGGATAAGTTCTGTTGTTTCAGGGATTTTCAAGCTATTGTTTATTTTCCCATATGAACTTGCAATGACTTTGCTTCATTCCAACTTTTTAATAAAAGTTGTTGATATTGAGAAAAAGTTAGAAACTAAGCCAAACGTGCTTTTAATTTTATTTTTTGAGGAGGGGGCACATCTGGCAGTGCTCAGGGTTTACTCAAGGCTCTATGCTTAGGAATCATTCCTGGAGGTGCTTGGGATATTAGGAATTCAACCTAGGTTGCCTGTGTTTAAGGTAAGTAAGTGCCCTATACACTATACCTATCACTCTGGCCCCTCCAATTATCATTTGGATGATGTTGTAATTTGAAATCCAGTATGACACTTTTTGTTTAAATCATATTTGGCATCATGATACACTATGACATCTGCGTGGGAAAGGGAGGAAAATCTCTGATAGTTAAGAAAATCTGAGAAAGGAATAAACCAGATATATGCATAACTGCCAAATGAACAGACTGGGGGGGGTGTGAAAGGGAATCTGGGAGATAGGTGGAGGGAGGGGACTTTGGTGGTGGGATTGGTGTGGGAACATTATCTGCCTAAAATAACTCTATTATGAACAACTTTATAAATCATGGTATTTTTTTTTTTTTTTGCCACACTTGGCAGTGCTCAGGAGTTGCTCCTGGCTCTGTGCTCAAAAGTCACTCCTGGTGGTGCTCGGGGAACCATATGGGATGCCAGAAATTGAACCCAGGTCAGTCGGTTGAAAGGCAAACACCCTACCCACTGTATTATTGTTCCAGCCCCAAATTATGGTATCTTTTTTTGGGGGGTCACACCAGAAGTGCTCAGGGGTTATTCCTAACTCTGCGCTCAGAAATCGCTCCTGACAGCACGGGGGACCATATGGAATGCCGGGATTCAAACCACTGTTCGTCCCGGATCAGATACGTGCAAAGCAAATGCTCTACCATTGTGCTATATCTCCGGCCCAAAGTTTGGTGTTTTTTTTGCTTTTGGTTTTGTTTTGTTTTGTTTTGGCCACACCCAGTGACACTCAGGGGTTACTCCTGGCTATCCGCTCAGAAACTGCTCCTGGCTTGGGGACCATATGAGACGTTGGGGGATTGAACCTCGTTCCAGTCTGTTCTAGGCTAGCACAGGCAAGGCAGACGCCTTACCATCGCGCCACCACTTCGGCCCCAAATGTTGGTATTATAATAAAAATTTTTATTTGTTGGTGGGCTACACCCAGCAATGTTCAGGGATACTTGTGACTCTCCACTCAGGAATTACTTCTGGTGGCGTTTGGGGTATCATATAGGATGCCGAGGATTGAATCCAGATCTGCCTTGCGCAAGGCAAGGGCCTTACCTGCCATACTATTGCTGTGACCCCTTGACAAAACTCTTTTCTAAAGTAAAAGACCAAAAAATGTCATTTAACTTTGAAGTCACACATCTCTGAACAGGCCACATTAGATTAGTGATGAATCTTGTAATATATGAGGTCCTCCCCCAAAATGGCTCTGAATAGTAACCTAGAAAATCATCCATATGTCATACAAGATGGGAAAGAAATTACTGTCAGCTCTGTTCTTTTTGGGCATGGGGGGTCACGGCACCTCATATGGTCCCCCGAGCCTACCAGGAGTAATTTTTGAGCGTAGAGTTGGAGTAACCTCTGAGAGGAACAAACAAAAAAATTCTAACAACCGGGCTGGAGTGGTAGTGATAGGTAGTGATAGGGCATTTGTCTTGCATGCGTCTGACCCAGGGCAGTTGCAGGTTCGATCCCTGGTATGTATGGGATGCTGAGAATCGAACCACTGTCCTTCTGCGTGCAAGGCAAATGCCCTACTTCCAAGCTATCTCTCTGGCCCCCAGGAGCGATTTCTGAGTACAGAGCCAGGAGTAACCCCTGAGTGCTGCCGGTTGTGGCCCAAAACACAGACAAACAAATTCTAACAACCTATATTTACATAGGTTTCTGTGGTTAAAAAGTTAGAGGAAAAATTTTAGATTAAGGGGCTGATTGATAGTACAGTGGGTAGAGTGCTTGCTTTGCATGAGGCTGACCAGGGCTCACTCCCTGGTACCCCATAGACCCCTGAGTCCAACATGAGTGACAGTAACCCTGAGTGGAGAGCCAGGAATAAGCTCTGAGCATCACTGGATGTAGCCTCAAAATAAAGTAAAAAAACAAAAACAATTAGATTAAAACAAGTGGCTGGAAAGATAATATAGCAGATAAGATGCTTGCCTTGTAAGCAGCATACTCAGGTTTTTTGTTTTTTTTCTGGTTTTTGGGTCACACCCGGTGGTGCTCAGGGGTTACTCCTGGTTGTCTGCTCAGAAATAGCTCCTGGCAGGCACGGGGAACCATATGGGACACCGGGATTCGAACCAACCACCTTTGGTCCTGGATCGGCTGCTTGCAAGGCCAACGCCGCTGTGCTATCTCTCCGGGCCCGATACTCAGGTTTTATCCTCAACACAGTATATGGTCTCCAGAGCACTATCAGGAGTGATTCCCTACTACCAAACCAGGAGTAAGACTGGTTTGGAAGTAAAAGCTAAACTTTTTAGGTTGAAAGAGGAATGAGGTGATAGTTCCTCCAAGACCTAAAGCAAAAACCTGTTTTCATTGACTGAACATGCTTTAATTAAAACATATTTCAAAGTAAAAAGATACATTTATGAAAGAATAAAAGAGAAGAGAGAAGAGGAAACCCACCCAGCTTGTGGTACTTTGTTTTGGCAGCCCAAAGAAATGAGTACACTAGGTTTCAAGAAATTCACAGAAATAAATTTCCAAGGAACATGATGTCATAATTACAAACCATAAAAACACAAGGACATAGACATTGATAAGCAAGAATCAGCATGAGCAACAAACTGCAGAAAACAATTGAGAAATGTTATAGTCATGAGAAATTGAAAATAAGTATGTTCAGTTACTTCCACTTTTTTTTTTTTTTTTACTCATTTACTTGTAGTTACTGAACATGGGCCCCACACAATCAAGGCAAATACTCTTTTTGGGAGTGGGGTGGCGCTCTGTGGCGCTCAGGGCTTACTTTTGGGGGGGGGGTTGGTTTTTGGGTCACACCGGGCAGCGTTCAGGGGTTACTCCTGGCTTTATGCTCAGAAATCACTCCTGGCAGGCTCGGGGGACCATATGGGATGCCGGGATTCTGCGTCTAAGGCAAACGCCTTACCGCTGTGCTATCTCTCCGGCCCCCAGGGCTTACTTTTTTATTTTATTATTATTATTATTATTATTATTATTATTATTATTATTATTATTATTATTAGGGGGTTGGGGTCACACCTGGCATCACTCAGGGGTTACTCCTGGCTCCACGCTCAGAAATCGCTCCTGGCAGGCTCAGGGGACCATATGGAACTCCGGGATTCAAACCGATGACCTTCTGCATGGAAGGCAAAGGCTTTACCTCCATGCTATCTCTCCAACCCCAGGGCTTACTCTTGACTGCACTCAGAAATCACCCCTGGCAGGCTCAGAGAATAATATGGGATGCCAGAGATTGAACCTGTGTCAGCTGTGTGAAAGGCAAATGTTCTACCAGCTGTGCTATAGCTCCAGCCCAATGCAAGTACTCTTCTGTAAAGTGCTGTCCCCAGACTCTGTACAGTAATTTAAAAAAATTAATAGAGGATCTCTAGAGAGAATGAAAATGGACAAGAGACCAAAGTTGATCTCCAGCACTACCTTGTATTCCTATGCACTGTGAGGAGCACCTTGTTAACATTGAGCTGGGCGTAGTCTGGCAATGAACACTGCTGGGGACTGCCTCGAAACCCACTATAATAAAATAAAATAAAATAAAGAATAATAAAACAAAATACAATAAAGTCTGATGGAGGCACAAAACACTATTCAAAGACATAGGAAAGATTAGGGAAGAAAGAAGTTAAAATGATAAAAAGCAGAGCCGGAGAGATAGCATGGAGGTAAAACGTTTGCCTTACATGCAGAAGGTCGGTGGTTCAAATCCTGGCATCCCATATGGTTCCCTGAGCCTGCCAGTAGTGATTTCTGAGTATGGAGCCAGGAGTAACCCCTGAGCGCTGCTGGGTGTGACCTAAGAACCAAAAACAAATAAATAAATAAATAAAATTATAAAAACATAATAATTAAAATGAAAAACTCAATTTATAGACTAAGTAGCATGTAAAATCTGAGAATATTCTCTATTCATTTTCAGGAAGGGAGGTGAATCACACTTGGTAGTGCTCAGGGGCTGTTCTTAGCTCTACTTGTTCAGGAGTGATTACTGGCTGCTTAGGGGATCACAGGTGGTGCTGGAGATTAGAACCAGGATCAGCAGGATATAAGCAAGAGCCTTAACTCATGTGCTATTTCTCTGGCTCTAACTCAGAATTTTTTTTTTAATGTCACACCTGGCAGTGTTCAAGGGTTACTTCTGGCTCTGCAGTCAGGAATCACTCCTGGCAAGCTTGGGGGACCATATAGATACTAGGGATCGAACTCGGGGCCTGCCACATGCAAGGGGTCTCCAACCATGTGCTATCATTCTGGCCCTTCAGAATATTTTTTGTTTGTTTTTGGTTTTTGGGTCACACCCGGCAGCGCTCAGGGGGTTACTCCTGGCTCTATGCTCAGAAATCACCCCTGGCAGGCATGGGGGACCATATGGGATGCTGGGATTCGAACCTTCTGCATGAAAGGCAAACACCTTACCTCCATGCTATCTCTCCAGCCCCCAGAATTTTTTTTTTTTTTTTTTTGGTTTTTGGGCCACACCCGGTAATGCTCAGGGGTTACTCCTGGCTATGTGCTCAGAAGTTGCTCCTGGCTTGGGGGACCATATGGGACACCAGGGGATCGAACCGTGGTCCGTCCAAGGCTAGCGCAGGCAAGGCAGGCACCTTACCTTTAGCGCCACCGCCCGGTCCCCAGAATATTTTTTAAAGTAGACTATAGGGTGACTTAGTACAACAGGTAGAGTATTTTGCCTTTCATTGGGCCAACCAGGATTCAATTCTAGCACTTTATATGGTGCTATATCGCTGATCCTATATGCTTGGAATTTTTAGAAAATATAGGAACTGGAGAGATAATATATTTAATACCGCATTTTCTTTAATGGTGGCTGGCCTGGGTTTAATCCCCAGCACCCCATATGGTTCTATGAGTTCCTCCAAGAGTGATGCGTAAGCACAAAGCCAGGAGTAAGCCCTGAACATAGCTGGGTGTGACTCCAAAATCCCCCTTCCAAATAAGGGGAATGATGGGCTTATGTAAGTTTATGACAAAGTAGCACAAAAATGTAAAGAGATGTAAAAATGTTGGGCCTAGAGAGATAGCATGGAGATAAGGTGTTTGCCTTGCATGAATAAGGACAGTGGTTCGAATCCCGGCATCCCATATGATCCCCTGAACCTGCCAGGAGTGATTTCTGAGCATAGAGCCAGGAGTAACCCCTAAGTGCTGCAGGGTGTGACCCCCCCACCCAAAATGTAAAAAAGTTAAGCAGTTAAAATATCTGAAATGCAGAGTGAGAAGATGTTATATACTTATAATTAGACTTCCAGAAGGAAATGGAAAGGATTAGAGGATATAATATTAAAATAAAAAATGGCTGAGAGTTTTATAGAACTGAAAAAAGGTTATAAATTTTAGGATAAAAAAGCATAATGAGGGGCAGGGAAGGTGGCGCTAGAGGTAAGGTGTCTGCCTTACAAGCGCTAGCCAAGGAACGGACCGCGGTTCGATCCCCCGGCGTCCCATATGGTCCCCCCAAGCCAGGGGCGATTTCTGAGCACATAGCCAGGAATAACCCCTGAGCATCAAACGGGTGTGGCCCAAAAAACAAAAAAAAAAAAAAAAAAAAAAAAAAAAAAAAAAAAAAAAAAGCATAATGAAAAGTGAGAGACTCGGGGCTGGAGAGATAACATAGTGGTAGGGCGTTTGCCTTGCAAGCAGCTAACCCAGGACCAATTGTGGTTTGAATCCCGGCATACCATATGGTCCCCCGTGCCTGCCAGGAGCGATTTCTGAGCATAGAGCCAGGAGTAACCCCTGAGTGCTGCCAGGTATGAGCCAAAAACCAAAAAAAATTGAAAAAAGAAAAAAGAAAAGTGAGAGACTCATCTTGTGTTTGCTCCACCCCTGGCACATGCCTAAAGACAACCTTCCACAGGTTTTGTAAATAGCTGTCCCTAGAATACCACCTTCAGAACTCAGGAGACACACATCAGATGACTAAAGATCAGAAATGTCCTCTTAGATCTTAGATATCCCAGTTTACTCAGTGTTACAATTCTTTGCAAATTTCCAAAAATTCTATAATACTTTGAGGAAAGTTAAGGAGAAAGTGGAGCAATAGCACAGCTGATAGGGTGGTTGTCTTGTACATGGACAATCAGGTTTGATCCTCAAAACCCCATATGGTCCCGAAGGCCAAAAGTGACTCCTGAGCACAGTCAGGAGTAACCACTGAGCACTGCTGGGTGTGGCACAAAAAAAGAAGAAAGAAAGAAAGAAAGAAAGAAAGAAAGAAAGAAAGAAAGAAAGAAAGAAAGAAAGAAAGAAAGAAAGAAAGAAAGAAAGAAAGAAAGAAAGAAAGAAAGAAAGAAAGAAAGAAAGAAAGAAAGAAAGAAAGAAAGAAAGAAAGAGAGAGAAAGAAAGAAAAGAAAGAAAAAAAGAAAGAAAGAAAGAAAGAAAGAAAAAGAAAAGAAAAGAAAAGAAAAGAAAAGAAAAGAAAAAGTAAAAGAAAAGCTTGGTCAATATTAATTTGTGCTATTAGGAAGGCTTTTCAACCAGTATGGAAGAATGTTTTGGATAAATCAATCTTCAGAATGGAAGTTCAGTGTAAAATTTCAACGTACACACTAAATAATAAAAATAATGGAAAGAAAACAGATGTAGGGGCCAGAGAGATAGTACAGCGGTAAATTGCTTACCTTGCATCAGGAACTGGTTTCGATTCCTGACATACCATATGGACTCCTAAGCTCTGCCAGGATAATACCTAAATGCAGAGCTAGAAGCATTGGTGAAAGTGGCACATCTGCCCCCAAAATATATGAAAAAAAAAAAACAACAAAAAACCCAGCTGTCTTATGGGGGGGGGGTTTCATCAGAAAGAGCTCAGGACTTACTCCTGATTTTGAGTTCAAGTAAGTAAGTTGTAGTAAGTCATTTTATAATTTAGTTTGGTGAGAGTTTTAGTAAGCATAGAAACTATGTGCTGTTTATAATGACAAATGAAATGGATATAACCAAACTGAATCCAGATGAAAAACTGTGGTGATTTGTATTAGTTCAACAAAGTATTATTGATGATGGCTATTCATAATATTGATTTTAAAATCAATATCTATGTCCAGTTTTGTCTTTCAAGGAAAAAAAATCAGGTTTGAGCTCAGCAAAAAGTATAGAAAGTTTATAGTGTGATTATCTCAAAATGGTGATCATATTTTCTTCTTTGTTTTTTTTTTTTTTTGGTGTCTTACTGGATCAATCTTTTTAAAGAACACAATCTCTTGAGGGCTGGAAGGATTGGCTCACAATATGAAAGCTCACCTCAAAGAGTGGTGAGTGCAGTAAGAGAAATAACTACACTAACAACTATGTTAATGAGTGAGAGAAGTAGAATGACTGTCTTGAATACAATCAAGAGGTGGGGAGGAAGGAGATGGGGGACATTGGTGGTGGGAATGATGCACTGGTGAAGGGGGGGTGTTCTTTTTATGATTGAAACCCAACTACAATCATGTTTGTAATCATGGTGCTTAAATAAAGATATTTTTTAAAAGTCCAGAAAATAAAGACAATTTCAAAAGAAAGAAAAGAACAGACTGTTACTTCTCTATACTTAGCAATCCTTAAAACATTGAAAGCAATGATGAAAGCAACCTTATTCATGATAGCCTGAAATTGAAAACAAGCCAAATTAACAAATTATTGAATGGTAAATGGATAAACAAAATATGTTACATCTACACCACGGAATACTATTCAGCAATAAAAGGGAATGAACTACTGATGCATGTTACTTTATACTATGCTAAAGCACATTATGCTACATGAAAGAAGCCAGATGCGACAACCATTTGCTTCATGGCCCTATTTGTCTGAAATGTCTAGAAAAGGCAAATCTATACAGACAGAAAGTAAATTCTTTATTGCCAGCATCTCACAGTGGCTAAAATGACCGGAGGTGACCTAGACGGGTCACACACCTGCAACTTTGTTGTCGATCACTCCTTCCTTCCTGCTGGGGTAGCTAGGAATGGCCACTCAGCCTCTCTAGATACAGAGGTGCTTTCCCAGTCTGTGGTGGTCTCAGAATAATTGCATTTTTTGCTCTTTGGTTGGCTTCCCTCAGGGCATGGACCCAAGAGTCCTCAGAGAGAGAGGTTAGGCCTTTTCTAACTGGAGCCTCCTAGGATAGTCACATTCAGTCTCCTCTTCTGGGACTCTGCAGGTCCCCCAGCATTCCCAAGAGTAATTCCTGAGTGCAGATCCAGGAGTAAGCTCTGAGCTTACTAAGTGTGGCTCAAAATAAAATAATAATACTAATAAAAATAAAATACAAATGAACTACTGATTGGCAAAATTGGTCTCCAGCTAAGCAATACCTTCTCTGAGAATTGTGCCAGGATATATTTATTTTCTTTTCATAGTAACCACTCTTCATTCTGGCTAAATGTTTTTTGCACTGAAATCCTTCCTTCCTTCCTTCCTTCCTTCCTTCCTTCCTTCCTTCCTTCCTTCCTTCCTCCTTCCTTCTTCCTTCCTTCCTTCTTCCTTCCTTCCTTCCTTCCTTCTTCCTTCCTTCCTTCTTCTTTCCTTTTTTCCTTCCTTTCTTCCTTCTTTCCTTCCTTTCCTTCCCTTCCCCTCCCTTTTCCTTCCCTTCCCCTTCCCTTCCCCTTTCCTTCCCTTCCCCTTCCCTTCCCCTTTCGTTCCCCTTCCCTTTCCCTTGCACTTCCTCTTCCCCTTCCCTTCCCTTCCTCCATTCCTTCTTCCTTTCTCTTTCTTTCTTTCTTTTCTTTTCTTCTTTCTTTCTTTTCTTCTTTCTCTTTTTCTTTCTTTCTTTCTTTCTTTCTTTCTTTTTCTTTCCTTTTTTTCTTTCTTTCTTTTCTTTTTCTTTCTTTCTTTCTCTTTCTTTCTTTCCTTCTTTTTTCTTTTTTCTTTTTTCTTCTTCTTCTTCTTTTCTTTCTTTCTTTCTTTCTTCTTTCTTTCTTTCACTTTCTTTCTTTCTTTCTTCTTTCTTTCTTTCTTCTTTCTTTTCTTCTTCTTTTTTTTTCTTCTTCTTTCTTTCTTTCTTCTTTCTCTTCTTTCTTTCTTTCTTTTCTTTCTTCTTTCTTTCTTTCTTTCTTTTCTTTCTTTCTCCTTTGCTTTCCTTTCTTTCTTTGCTTCTTTCAATCTCTTTCTTTCCTTCTTTCTTTCTTTCTTGTCATTCTTTCCTTTCATTCTTTTCTCTTCTTTCTTTTCTTTCTTTCTTTTTCTTCTTTCTTTCCCTTTTCTTTCTTTCTTTCTTTTCTTTCTTTCTTTCGTTCGTTCTTTCTTTCTTCTCTTTCTTTCTTTCTTTCTTTCTTGCTTTCTTTATTTCTTTCTGTCAACCCCCTCCAACCCTTAACATACTACGCCCACCTGCTAGGAACACAATTTAGGCTGTTGCCTAAAATTGTGCTCCCCAGTAGCAAATCCAGCATTCCCAAATAAACACTATTGTTTAATTTTAGTCCTATACATTTATTTGGTGGGAAGAAATTGGCAATTATTTCTTTCATCTTTAATTGTGTTCACATTCTTCTGTTCCTGTCTTCCAAGTGACTCAAGAATAGAAATGAGATTTAGAGAGGATTTGAAGGAGGCAGTCTATGGTCAGGGCTCACCATGTGACTTGGGCAGTCATTCAGCATCTCTAAGTCCTCATCAATAAAGTTTCCTCATCTATGAGATGATGGTGATGTGGTTATATGATCACTTGGGTGTTTTTCTATGGAGTTGACCTGGGGGTAAAATTTATAGCATCCAAATGATTTGGGGAAAATGGCTAGTATACAATAACTAAGTAATAAATGTCAACTATTACATTTATATTGCAAATATATGATGTTTCCAGGAAGTTTTGCCTAGAATAACTGTAAAGAACCCAAGTATTACTTTTTAAATGAGAAAAATTATCATGGAGATAGTATGTTTTATGCCCAATACTATCTGGATGAGTTGAGATGACTGATGCTGCTAAAATGTGTGTGATTTATTTATTTATTTATTTTAGTTTTGGGGCCACACCCTGCAGCGCTCAGGGGTTACTCCTGGCTCTACACTCAGAAATTGCTCCTGGCAGGCACAGGGGACCATATGGGATGCTGGGATTCAAACCACCGTCCTTCTGCATGAAAGGCAAACGCCTTACCTCCATGCTATCTCTTTGGCCTCTAAAATGTGTGTTAACGTTTTCTTTTTTTCTTCTTGTCTTATATAATTAGAAAATAAAACTAACCAGCTATGAACTGTTTTTTATTATTTTTGAGAGGTAACATACTTAGAAATATTCTGGGATTACTCCTGGCTCTGAACTCAGGAATTACTCCTGGTGGTACCCAGGGAATGATATGGGGATCAAACTCAGGTCAAGCTAAGCACCCTAACTGCTGTACTATTGCACTGGCTCCTGAATTGGTTTTAGAAGCTCAATAAAAAGACTCAAATAACTAAGAAAAATAAGTATTAAAAAGACAAAACCTATAGAAAAGTATTGATGTAGAACAAGAAAATATAAGCATATGAAAAGAAGTGTAAATGAAGGGACAATTGAACACAACAGAAAAAATGAAAACACTAAAGTGAAGAATGGATCAAAGTCACTAGAGGGAATTGGAAGGAAATCCAATGTATTTGATTACATACAAGTAATAAAAGGTTAATTATGGCCCATAATATAAACACTATGGCATCTTGCTAAAAAAGGTTTTCCTTATTTAGGAAAAAATTACTAAGGTAAATTCTTCTGGGGAAACAATATAAAACAACACATTATACTATTTTAACTCATAAAGAAGTGCCTATATTAAGTTTAAAATATTTATAATCAACAGGAATGGTTTAAAATTGCATAGAAACCTGCCTTTCTACTTATAGCTCAGAGATTTCTTGAGGGTTTTTTTTTTTCCCCTTCCACAGATTGGTTTCCTTCTGGGCAGCTGTAGTAATTAAAAGGCATTCAGGAAGAGAAAGCACAAATTTAGCAACTTTTTAAAAATACATATAAAAACATGGCTTTCAAGTTCGTTGGTGTAGAGCTGTGCTGATGATATAAAATAGAAAAAAAACAAACAACAAAAAAGGTTATTGGGGCTGGAGAGATAGCATGGAGGTAGGGTGTTTGCCTTGTGTGCAGAAGGACGATGGTTCAAATCCCAGCATCCCATATGGTCCCCTGGGCCTGCCAAGAGCGATTTCTGAGCGTAGAGCCAGGAGTAACCCCTGAGCGCTGCCGGGTCTGACCCAAAAACAAAAAAAAAAAAAAAAAAAAGAAAGAAAGAAAGAAAGAAAGAAAGAAGGAAGGAAGGAAGGAAGGAAGGAAGGAAGGAAGGAAGGAAGGAAGGAAGGAGGAAGAAGAAGAAAGAAAGAAAGAAAGAAAGAAAGAAAGAAAGAAAGAAAGAAAGAAAGAAAGAAAGAAAGAAAGAAAGAAAGAAAGAAAGAAAGAAAGAAAGAAAGAAAGAAAGAAAGAAAGAAAGAAAGAAAGGAAAAGAAAGGAAAAGAAAAGAAAAAAAGGTGGTCGATTTTGGGAATTTTAGTACTTACTAAGAGGAAAGTGGGCATTTTCATATACTTAAAACTGAGCAGTTAAGAGTCTGTGCAGGCGCTAATGGTGAGGTGAATCTAGAGGACGCTCAATATCATCCTGACTTCGATGAAGAAGATGTACAGAAACCAGAATCTTTAACTATAGAAACCTGACACCAACAACAGCGAATCTGTGAACAAATTTTACCAGGACAACAGAAAATGAATCAGGTATGGGCAGCCTAGTATGCCTGGAGCCCAGAGTCAGTCTTTTTTTTTTTTTTTTTTTTTTTTTTTGGTTTTTGGGTCACACCCGGTGGTGCTCAGGGGTTACTCCTGGCTGTCTGCTCAGAAATAGCTCCTGGCAGGCACGGGGGACCATATGGGACACCGGGATTCGAACCAACCACCTTTGGTCCTGGATCGGCTGCTTGCAAGGCAAACACCGCTGTGCTATCTCTCCGGGCCCCAGAGTCAGTCTTATGCCAGAAAATTTCACATGTACTTAGGACAAGGCTTTCCCCTTCTATTTCCCCCATATTTTGCTGGGCCTATGCAAACAACAATTGCCACTCACACCGTTTTTACTGTAATTTTTTTTTAACTCTCATCCTTTAAAAAAAAAAAGAACTTACTAAACCCTCTGCTAGTGCATTAATAAGTTCATTGGTGATTCAATAATTTTCAAAAATATACTTGCTACTGAACATTTCCTTCCTTCCATTCTTTTTTTTTTTTTGTTTGTTTTTTGGGTCACACCTGGCAGCACTCAGAGGTTCCCCCTGGCTCTACGCTCAGAAATCGCTCCTGGCAGGCTTGGGGGACCATATGGGATGCCAGGATTTGAACCACCGTCCTTTTGCATGCAAGTCAAATGCCTTACCTCCATGCTATCTCTATGGCCCCTGAACATTTTCTTTTCTTTCACTCCCATCTCTTTAGTTTTTCTTTCAATTTTCTTTTTTTAAATATATTTTTTATTTAAGTAATATGATCATAGTTGGGTTACAGTCACAAACAGAACACCCCCCTTCACCAGTGTAACATTTCCCCCCCTCCCCTTCCCATCCCCTGCCTGTATTCGAGACAGGCATTCTACTACAGTTATTTGTTTTTAAGTTCAGTAAATTGTATTTTTTTCCTTAAAGGATAATAGTAAAAAAATATAGTAAAGTTGTGATAGTGGCAATCACCGTTGTTTGCATAGGTCCAGAAAAATGGGGAAAATGGAAAAAAATTCTTGACCTGATTACAAAAAGGCCTCACCTCAGAAGTTTATTGGCATAAGACCGACTCTGGGTTCCAAGCATACCAGTCTGTCCAACTCGAGTCATTCTCAAGGTCCCGGTGAAACTTTTTCACACTTTAGATATTGATGGTATCAGATTCTTATATTTAAAGGTTCTGGGTTCTGTGCATTTCTTTCATTGATGTCAGGTTGATGTGGAGCATCCTCTAGTTTCACCATACCATTAAATGCAGAGCGATCTGCCCTGCAAGCAGGCTGTTGCTGAGTCTGGTGTTGGGATCACTCCTTGGAGTAAGTCAATGCCAAAGCAGTGGTAGGTCTTCCCTGGTAGAGGCTTGGATCCTGGTAATGTTATAGACAATTGTGGTTGTTTCCATAGATGGTTTCCATTGTTCAGGTTTGTGTGGGCAATGCCCATTCTTCTGAGGCCTAAGCCAAATCATTATGCCAATGTTCAGGGTATAAGGCCTAATTGCATTACCAAATTTGTGCTCCCATCTCTATTAGATAAGAGCTTGTTTGCATATGTATTATTAATGTGCCTATGCAAAAGAGAAGCAATGTCAAAAGATATTGTTGGTGCATCTGGGGGCCGACAAATATTTCTATTTCTTTCTTTTAATCATGTTGCTTTTGTTCTTCCTGAAACAATTGTATTATGATCAGTTATGTCAACTATGTGATGCCATTTCATCAATAAATAAAAAGTATTAAATTAAAAATAAACAAAAAACAAAACAAAACAACAACAACAAAAGAGTCTGGGCAGATAAGGCAACAGACTGAGTACAGTCTTTGCATATGGGAGGTCCAGTTGTAAGCCCTGGTACCTTAAGATTCATCAGACATTTCTGGGAGCAACTCCAGAGCATAGAGCAGAAGTATCCCAGCACTTCTGGGTATGGAATTCCTTCCTCTGCCCCCAACATACAATTGACCAATTCAGATAGCATCTTAGACTAGAAACAGACTTTAAGACAGAGAACTGAATACAGAAATCCATGAGGGCTTTGGGGCTATTTGGGGGATTTTCCCAAGAGGTAAATAGATAAAGGGCTGAATTGGGATCCACAATACAACTGCAGCAGGGGTCTATACCAACTCCTGGAAGCTGTGGGGCTGGAGTAGCTTCAAGAGTTGTCCCACATAATCATGGAGCTAGGTCTTGTCTCCACCTTGGCTTTATTAACCTGTGTAAAGGCATCACTTTGGGCTGGAATTGTGACAATTCCTTGTGAGGGTGGCACCTGTGAGTTATCAGCATCCAGAGGAATCAAACACTTGTGGTTATTTCTTTTTTGTTACCATGTTCTACATAGGAAATGCACAACTCTTAGGCATTTAACTATGAATTTTTACAAATGTTCATACCAACATATTTTCCTAAAAAATCAAGATATCAAATAAGTTTTTTAATATCAACAGATTTTTTTCATACTCCTCCCAGTCCATAATCATGATTACAAAGGTAATGACTATTGGGGCCGAAGTAGTGGCCCAGTAGGGCGTTTGCACAAGTTGACCTAGGACGGACTTCCGTTCCACCTCACCCCCACAGCCCCCCCCCCCATATGGTCCCCCAAGCCAGGAGCGATTTCTGAGTGCATAGCCAGGAGTAACCCCTGAGCATCATCAGGTGTGGCCCAAAAACAAAAACAAAAAAAAGGTAATGACTATAAAAGGAAAATGAAAAAACAAGTCAAGGTACTATCTTTTTTTGTTTTTTTGTTTTGGCTTTTGGGCCACACCCGGTGGTGCTCAGGGGTTACTCCTGGCTGTCTTCTCAGAAATAGCTCCTGGCAGGCACAGGGGACCATATGGGACACTGGGATTCGAACCAACCACCTTTGGTCCTGGATCAGCTGCTTGCAAGGCAAATGCCGCTGTGCTATCTCTCCGGGCCCCAAGGTACTATCTTTATGTCTACAACTCTAGCTGTTTTGTTTCTTAAAGCAAACTCTTCTTTTATTATTATTATTATTATTATTATTATTATTATTATTATTATTTTGGTTATCATGTGTTGGTAAGAGGGATAAGGAGAGTTAGAAGACTTAATTTTTGTTTTTCTTTGTTTTTTGTTTGTTTGTCTTTGTTTTTTGGCCACACCCAGTGACGCTCAGGGGTTACTCTGGCTATGCACTCAGAAATCGTTCCTGGCTTGGGGGACCATACAGGACGCTGGGGGATCGAACCACGGTCCGTCCTAGGCTAGTGCACTCAAGGCAGAAGCCGTATGGTCTTCGCCACTGCTCCGTCCCCCTTTTTTGTTTTGTTTTGCTTTTTTTTTTCTTTCTTCTTTCTTTTTGCTTTGTTTTATTGTTATTTTTGTTTTGTTTTGTGACACTGGAACTCAGCATAGGACCTCACACATGCAGAACATGTATACAACTGGTGGTGTTCTGAGCTTACTCCTGGCTCTGTGCTTAAGGATCACTACTGACCGGGCTTGGGAGGGACCATATAGGGTGCTTGATATTGAATTCTGGTCAGTCTATCTCTCTGACCTCAAGTAACATACTTTGAATATGTATATGCTTTGACTAGTTTAAAAAAATGTAGCTGTGGAAATGGAAATCTGAATTTTACAAAGACAACAAGATGAACACATATACTTACCACCCTTTCTTGTAGAATGACCAAAATAGGATACAGCAACAATACCACATATGAGGAGAAACATGGAGGAACTTGGTCACTCATATTTGCAAAAGGGAATGTAAAATGCTTTAGCTATTCTGGAAGACACTTTGCTAGTTCTTTTTATAAATATACACATGCAACTACCATACAACTCAGTGATTATATATTTATCCCCAAATGAAATGAAAACTTAAGTTTACATAAAAATTTATATACAAGTGTTTAAAGTATCTTTTCTTAATAGTCCCAGTTTAGCAACAATCCAGATTTTTTTCTCAGGGGGTGCATGGTTAAAGAGTCTGTGGTATATTCACACCATAAATGATAAATAGTATCGCTATTTATGTATTAACTGGATAACTCTCTTAATTGTGCTTCACGAAGAGTCAGCCTCAGAAGATTACATACACTATTATTCCATGTATGTGACATTCTTTTCTGGGGAGTGGGTCGACATATGGCAATGCTTAGGCCTTACTCCAGGCTCTGCACTCAGGGATGGGTGGGCTTGGAGAACCTTATGGTGCAGGGGAATTGAACAGATTGGCTGTGTGGAAGGTCAAATGCCTATTTCATTTCACTGTCTCTCCAGCCCTTGTGTGATATTCTTTTTTGGGCCCGGAGAGATAGCACAGCGGCGTTTGCCTTGCAAGCAGCCGATCCAGGACCAAAGGTGGTTGGTTCAAATCCCGGTGTCCCATATGGTCCCCCGTGCCTGCCAGGAGCTATTTCTGAGCAGACAGCCAGGAGTAACCCCTGAGCACCGCCGGGTGTGACCCAAAAACCAAAAAAGAAAATTTTAGTAATGAAGAACAATGTTATGGTTACAGAGAATGGAGTGCAGGGTAGTGGGTTTTATAAAAAGACAACATTAGTGATGATGGACATGTTCTGTATCTAGATAATATATATCAGCATTAATATTCTGGTTGTGACATACTATGTGTTTTTAGGAAGTTGGTATTGGGGAAATGAAATTAATGATACAAGGAAATGTTTACAACTGCATGTGAATTATTTAAAGTAAACATTTAATTTAAAAATGATCTAAAACAGGGGCCGGAGAGATAGCATGGAGATAAGGCATTTGCCTTTCATGCAAAAGGTCATTGGTTCTAATCTCTGCATCCCATATGATCCTCTGTGCCTGCCAGGAACAATTTCTGAGCGTGGAGCCAGGAGCAACCCCTGAGCACTGCCGGGTGTGACCAAACCCCCCCCCAAATAAAATAAAATAAAATGATATAAAACAGACAACAAAGATTCCATCAGAGATAATCAACAGTATTAGATTGATGGTTTTATCCATCTGCATCTTTTTAGCTAAATCAATTAAGCCATTTCCACAGTTCAATATTAAGTTAGACATGAATTCATTCAAACCTACCTAAAATTAGTTTATGACCCTAAAGTAGAGGAATTTGGGATATTTAATAGCACTGTACTTATTGCTATACAAAATATAACTTTTTCACTCTTCAAATTGTGTTATATAGTTTGTATTTTAATTTGGGGGGGTGGAGTGGGAGTACACATCTACTTGTACCTAGTGTGTTCTTCCATTGCTCAGGGGTTACTTTTAGTGATGCTTGGGAGAACATGGGTGCTGGGAATAGAATATAGGACCTCACACATGAAAGGCAAGTACTCTAGCACTGAGCCACTCTAACTCCAGCCCTAATTTTATTTTTAGTCTATTGTTTGTAATTCTACTATTGGTTTTATTTCTCTCTTGCAAAAAAAAAATACCACTACCTGTTTATTGGGTTGTTGTTGGTGTTGTTATTGTTGTTTTGAGGACATGCCTGGTGATGCTCAGAATTACTCTTGGTAGTATTTGGGGGACCACTGGGATGCTGGGATCTACCCAGATTGGCCACATGCAAGGCAAGTGGTCTACTTGCTTTACTATTGCTTCAGTCCCAAAAGTGTATGCTTTCTAAATGAAATACTCTGTACAATAAGACTTTAAAATATGTTTGCCAAAATAATAGGTGTACTTAGCAAGTTATTGTGTACTCAAAGCCCACTGCTTTCTAACAATGACTCAGAAAATGGACTAGTGTAAAGAAGTTTATCCAGAAACTAGGTTACAGCAGCTGTACTCATGCCACCTTCTGGATATAAGGAGTATTTCACCATGAAAAAACAATCTGAATATACATTTTTTAGGAAGGTTGAAATTTAGCATCAAATTTGAAACTTGTGGCTTATGGGCAAGTTATTTTTTAGGCCAGAAAAGGTCTGATTTAATATAATCAAAGATATTAGGCTACATGCTTGGTCTCAACAAATTAACTGGCCACCCAAGGAGCTTTTCAAAATAGAAAATAAAATAAAATACAACATGGAAAGGTATTAAGTATTAAGACATGGGAAGGAAACACCAAAAAAATAACCTTTCTCACTTTTATTTATTTTTTTGTTTTGTTTTGGTTTTTGGGCCACACCCGGTGACGCTCAGGGGTTACTCCTGGCTATGCGCTCAGAAGTTGCTCCTGGCTTGGGGGACCATATGGGAAGCCGGGGGATTGAACCGTGGTTCGTCCAAGGCTAGCGCAGGAAAGACAGGCACCTTACCTCTAGCGCCACCTCCCGGCCCCGTTTCTCACTTTTAAATGCCTTGTAAAATGATATAAACTCCTATTTCTGCTTGTGTTTCCACTAAACCAGATTTATCGTGGATTGTAGAAAGAATGTCTTATGTCTAAGCAAAACCTCGATCTAGAAATATGACTAATGGATCTAAAGTATTCAATATATATATGTCTTTAAAAAAGTAACAAAGTTGGGTTAGAGAAACAGCACAAAAGGCGAGAGTATTTCTTTTTTGAGAAAAATGTCTGTTCATTTCTTCTCCCCAATTTTTGATGGGGTTAGACGATTTCTTTCTTGATATGTTCTGTCAGTATCTTAGATATTAGCTGCTTATCTAATGGATATTAGATGACTAGTTTCTCCCATTTTGTGACATTTCTTCAAAGAAGAAATACAGATGGCCAAATGGCACATGTGAAAATACTCCACATCACTAATCATCAGGAAGATGCAAATCAAAACAATGAAGTACCATCTCATGCCACAGAAACTGGCACACATCACAAAGAATAAGAACAATTAATGCTGGTGGGAATGTGGAGAAAAATAAACTCTCATTGACCATTGGTGGGAATGTCAGTCTAGTCCAGCCTTTCTGGAAAACAATATGGAGATTTCTTAAAAAACTGGAAATTGAGCTCCAATATAATCCAGCAATCCCACTCCTAGGGATATACCCTAGGAACATAAAAACACAATACAAAATCCCTTCTGTACACTTGTATTCATTGCAGTGCTATTTATAATAGCCAGAATCTGAAAACAACCCAGATGCCTAATAACAAATGAGTGGCTAAGGAAACTGTGGTACATACACACAATGGAATACTATGCAGCCCCTAGGAAAAAATGAGTAAAATTTTTCTATACATGGATGATCATGGAAACTATTATGCTGAGTGAAATAAGTCAGAGGGAGAGAGATAGACACAGAATAGTCTCACTCATCTATGAGATTTAAGAAAAATAAAATACCCAGAGACAATAGATATGAGGGCTGGAAGGACCAGCCCACAATATGAAGCTTACTACAGAGTGGTGAGTGCAGTTAGAGAAATAACTACACTAACAACTATCTTGACAATGGTAATGAGTGAGAGAAGTAGAATGCCTGTCTTGAATACAGGCAGGGGGGCAGGGGCATTGGTAGTGAGAATGTTGCAGTGATGAAGGGTGTTCTTTTTATGACTGAAAACCAACTACAAACATGTTTGTAATCATGGTGCTTAAATAAAAAAAAATTACCTGTTGACCACCTGTATGTCTTCTTTAAAGAAATTTCTCTTTATCTCTTCTCTCCATTTTATAAAAAACATTTTTATTTATTTATTTTTGGGGGGTCACACCGGCAGCACTCAGGGGTTCCTCCTGGCTCTAAAATCGCTCAGAAACCTCTCCTGGAGGTTCAGGGGGCCATATATAATGCCGGGATTTGAACCACCTTTCTTCTGCATGCAAGGCAAATGCCCTACCTCCATACTATCTCTCTGGCTCGTCTTCTCTCCATTTTTAATAGTGTTACTTGTGGGTTTTTTTTTTTTTTTTGTTGTTGTTGTTCAGTTTTACAAGTGCTTTAGTGTTATTTGGTTATTAACCCCTTTTCAGATGTGTGGCCAAGAAATATTTTCTTCCAGACTCTGGGCATCTTTATATTCTAATTATTATTTATTTTGCAGTGCATAATGTGTAATGTAGTCCTGTTTGTTTACATTTCTTTCCATTTTCTTGGCCAATGTCACAAACCATTGAAGATAACTTTATGGTTATGCCTCTTTTCTCTATGTAACTTACGAAACCCATTCTGATGTTGATATCATTTTGTTGTTTTTTGGGGGGGCCACACCCGGGAGTGCTCATGGGTTACTCTTGACTCTGCACTCAGAAAACACTCTTTTTTTTTTTGTTTTGTTTTTTTTTGGTTTTTGGGCCACACCCGGTAACGCTCAGGGGTTACTCCTGGCTATGTGCTCAGAAGTTGCTCCTGGCTTGGGGGACCATATGGGACACCGGGGGATCGAACCACGGTCCGTCCAAGGCTAGCGCAGGCAAGGCAGGCACCTTACCTTTAGCGCCACCGCCCGGCCCCCAGAAAACACTCTTGACAGGCTTAGAGAACCATATGGAATGTCGGGAATCGAACCCTGGTTTGGCCTGGGTAGGCTGCATGCAAGGCAAATGCCCTACTGCTGTGCTATATCTCTAGCCTCAGATGCTGATATTTTTTTTGTTTTGTTTTGGGGTCACACCCAGTGGTGTTCAGGGGTTACCTGCACTCAGAAATTACTCCTGGCAGGCTCTGGGGACTATGTGGGATGCCAGGGATTGTACCCTAGTCAGTCACATGAAAAGCAAATGCCCTGGCCTACAGGCTATGCTATGGTCTGGTCCCTGATGTTGTGATTAATGAATTTATTGATCATTGATATTAAATTAATTTTTGTTGATTTTTATCTTATTTTATTTTGATGTTTAATTTTGAATTAACTTTTGTGCATGGTATGCAATAATAGTCTGAATTATTATTTTTATTGATGTGACCAATTGGTTTCCCAAAATAATTTGTTGAAGAGGCTTTCCTTGCTCCATTTCAAACTTTTTCTACTCTGTCAAAACTTAGTGTCCAAATACTTGAGGATTTGTCTTTGGGATCTAAATTCTACTCCACTGATTTGAGAGTCTGTCTTTATTCCTGTAGCACACAATCTTTATTTCTGTAGGTTTATAATCTAACATAAAGTTAGGAAAAGAGAAGCTTCTCATTTTTTCCCTAGGGTTGATTTGGCTATTTCTGAAGTTTTATTACTCTGTATAAATCTCAGCAACATTTACTCTGTCTCTTTAAAATCTCATGCTCATTTTGTTTGTTTTGGAGCAGTGCTCAGGATTTATTCTTGGTTCTAGGCTTATTCCTGCACTTGGGGATCACTCCTTGAGGGACTCAAGGGTGCCAAGGATAGACTCTTAAAAGGTCAGCCACTTACAAGCTAAGCACCCGACCTATTGTAACTATTACTCTGTCTCCATGCCATGGTATTTGAAGGATTGGGGTTTGTGCCACACTCAGTGGTGCTCAGAGGTGACTTCTGGCTGTGTACTTAGGAATTACTTCTGGCATGGCTAAGGGAACCATTTGGGATGCTGGGGATTGAAACTGGATTGGGCGATGCCACACTTCCAGAGCCCTAAGCGTGACTCTCCACTCTTCACTCTTCCACTTCCCCTCCCCGGGTCCCTGAGAGCGTCCGTCTCCTAGGCAACCGGCACCCGTCTCCTAGGCAACAGACTTGGGGGGCGGGACTTCCGCCTCCCCAGGCGTACTTCCGCCTTGAGCCGGAAGTGCCGTGCGGAGCACCCTCAGCGTGACAGGCTGCGAGTGAGTGGCGGGAGCTGCGGGTTTCTGGGTTCAGTTCGGCGATGTTGACCCCCGCGTTCGACCTCAGCCAGGACCCCGACTTCCTGACCCTCGTCATCCGCGTCCCCTATGCCCGAGTGTCCGAGTTCGACGTGTACTTCGAGGGGGACGATTTCAGGTTCTACGCCAAGCCCTACTTTCTCAGGCGAGTCCGGGGGTCTCACCCATTCATTCATTCATTCATTCATTCATTCATTCATTCATTCATTCATTCATTTGCAGGCTCATTTCTCATTCCTCAGTTTTTTTTCTTTCCAAATTTCATTTTATTTATTTTGCTCTTGGGGCCCACACTTGTAATGCTCAGGGGGGGCTACTCCTGGTTCTGCATTCAGGAAATCACTCCTGGCTGGCTTTTTGGGCGACCATATGGGATGCCCGGGATCGAACCCGGGTCAGCCAGGTGCCCAGCCAAACGCTCTGTGCTGTCTGTTCACCCTTTCTCCATTCCCTTTTTATTTATTTATTTTTAAAACTTTATTATTTATTTATTTATTTATTGGTTAGGGGGCCACACCCAGTTTTGCTCAGGGGTTTCTCCTGGCTCTGCACTCAGAAATCGCCCTTGGATGACTGGGGGAACATATGGGATGTCGGGAATCGAACCGGGTCCCTCCCTCCTGGGTCGACCACATGCAAGGCAAATACCCTACCGCTGTGCTATCTCTCCGGCCCCTCCATTCCCTTTTTTGTTTTTGTTTTTGGGTCACACCAAAGTAGTGCCCAGGGGCTACTCCTGGCTCTATGCTCAGAAATCGCTCGTGGCAGGCTCGCGGGACCATACAGGATGCCGGGATTCGAACCACTGTTCTTCTGCATGCAAAGCAAATGCCCTGCCTCCGTGCTATCTCTCCGGCTCCTCCATTTTCTTTTTAAAATAAAGCCTACTTAGATCTCGCAGCCACTTTAAAACGTGGTGCTTAGGGCTGTGTCCTGTCCTCGTGTACCTCTCTCCCTTCCTTTCTTGCTCTTTTCCTTAGTTTTAATCTTTGTGCGTCTCCCCTACATCCTTCTGCCTTGGTGTCTTTCTGCTCACTACTTGTCTGGTGGACCCTGTCCTGGGCCCTTTCCCAGCCAACCTTCTGCTTATCCATGTCTTAGTAGACCATTTGCTTTCCACCTGCTGGAATTCACTTTCCATGGCTCACTTGATGCCTCATTAGCTAAATCCTTCTAAACCCCTCCGATTTCTCAGTTTCTTGAGTTTTCCACCTACTGGTTTTTGTCATCCATCAAAGTTGCAAGGGAGAGGGGAATGGGCTGTGGGAGGGCAGCTCTCCTCTCAGCCTCTGGACCTCCTTCTGCTTGCTTTGGCTTGTGCTTCTGTTAGAGATTGGGTCTCTAGACAAGGTAGCTCAAGCCCTCTTCCCACTCCTCCCTGTTTTCTTGTTAAGATATTCCAGAGAACAATTAATGACCTAATGGTAAGAGAGTATACTTAACTTAAATTTTTTAAAAGGCATTTATTTTTCTTTTGCCAGACATCCTAGGCAGTGTCCAGGGAGCTGGTGGTATTCCCAGTGATATACTGAAAGCTATGTGGGAAAATTCAGTGTGTGGGCCCTGCAGTACTGTGCTGCTTAAATCACAGGGTACCCTGGCTGTGCTCAGGAACCATCAGGGCTATACGCAGGGTGCTGCGGTCCTAAATGGTAATAGTAGTACTAGGGGTCCTCCTTCCCTCCCTCCCTCCCTCCCTCCCTCCCTCCCTCCCTCCCTCCCTCCCTCCTCCTTCCCTCCCTCCCTCCTTCCCTCCCTCCCTCCCTCCCTCCCTCCCTCCCTCCCTTCCTTCCTTCCTTCCTTCCTTCCTTCCTTCCTTCCTTCCTTCCTTCCTTCCTTCCTTCCTTCCTTCCTTTTTTTCTTCCTTCTTTCTCACTTTTTCTCCCTCCCTCCCTCCTTCCCTTCTTCTTCTCTCTCTCTCTCTCTCTCTCTCTCTCTCTCTCTCTCTCTCTCTCTCTCTCACTCTCTTTTATTTTTTTGGGTCACAGCGCTTAGGGGTTACTCCTGGCTCTACACTCAGAAATCGCTCCTGGCAGGCTCGGAGGACCATATGGGATGCTGGGGTTCGAACCACTGTCCTTCTGCATGCAAGGCAAACTCCATGCTATCTCTCTGGCCCCTCTTCTCTCCCTCTTGAGTCCTCTCCCAAGGATGTTCTGTATGCATGGCAAATGTTCCATCACTAAACTACTTCCGGCCCTGTTCTGTTATTTATTTATTTATTTATTTATTTATTTATTTATTTAGTCAGTTACTTGCAAATTGGGGTTGGGGGTTTGGGCCACACTTGGCAGTGCTCAGGGCTTACTCCTGGACTCTGCACTCAGGGATCACTCATATAGTGTTGGGGACAGAATCCACTGGGCACATGCAAGCACTCTACCTGCTGTACTCCAGATCCAAGGTAATATATTTTTTTAATTGAGCCTCTGCTGTGTCAAGCACCAGATATTTAAGTATCTCTCATTCATTAGGGAGGGATAAATACTAAACCATAGTGATAAACTTTTATTTATAATGACTTTTTTAAAATATCTTTCACTGGTGTCTAGGAGTTACTCAAACAGATCTTTTGTTTTGTTTGTCTTAGCTAGGGAAGAAATATTATTATTTATTTATTTTGAAAGTAGAAAAGTTTATTGGAAAGTAGAAGAGAAAGGAAATGGAACTTTCCATGTGGGGAAGTGTTGGTAGAGGCCTTTGGATTGGTCCTTATATTGCCTTCTAATTAGATGTCTCTCAATTAGTTCCAATTTTTCCTGTAAAAAAGATGTTTTCCCATTGTTTTCTCATTTGGCTTTTCCCCCTCCCCTTCAGGAGGAGGCTTTGTTTATCCCAGTAAAGGCCCTCCAGGTGCCTGATATTTTGGCTTGTGGATCTGATCCATGTAGTGGAGTGACTGTCTTGTGGGTGAACAGCTTGCGGTTATTTTTCTGCCCTCTATTCCTTCCCAACCGTGTGAGGATTACTTCCTGTGTCGGATTTGCTGGGGACATTCATCTCCTGTCCTGCATGGACAGGGGACCTGGGAATCCTTCTCTCTCTCTGGGGATTGTGGAACGCACAACCCATAAATTTAACAGGGAAGAACTTACTATAGGACCAACTTCTAGGGAAGAAATTGTAAGTTATTTATTTAATCTTTTTTTGGTTTTTGTTTTGGGGTCACCCCAGCAGTTTTCAGGGTTTGCTCCTGCCTCTGTACTCAAAGATCACACCAATTGGGGCGCCTGGGACCATATGTGGTGCCAAGGATTGAAACTGGATTAGGTACCGACAAAGGTAGTGCCTTATCACCTGTACTCTCTGGTTCTTAAAATACTTAGCTTTAAAACGCTAAAGAAATTCTGAGAAATTTCTTTAAATTCTTTAATTCTTTTAAATTTATATATATATATATATATATATATATATATTCAGCAGGTAAGTATATGTAACATTGATAGTTATTTATGCTGCTTTGTAAGTTGAGGACTTTACGAGGCTTTATATTAAATCGCAGATTAACCCTTCCTGGGAGAATTATAGAAAATGGAAATGAACAAGGAACCTATGATGCAGACAAAGGTATGGCCTTTGAAAATTTTGTTAGTTTTCTTCTCTTGATTTTTCATGTTAGACTACCTATATAACATTTTTTCAGGATGCTGTATGGATCTTTAATGTTTTGCAAATGTAATTTTTCCTGTTACTCTATCATGTCTTATTGGTCAGTGCCTATTACATGTAGATTTTGGGATAATTAAAATGTAAAATTTAGGGGCCAGAGAGATAGCATGGAGGTAAGGTGTTTGCCTTTCATGCAGAAGGTCATTGGTTCAAATCCATCCCATATGGTCCCCCGTGCCTGCCAGGAGCAATTTCTGAGCGTGGAGCCAGGAGTAACCCCTGAGCACTGCCGGGTTTGACCCAAAAACCACACACACACACACACACACACACACACACACACACACACACACACACACACACACACAAAAGTAAAATTTAAATCTTTTAAGCAGTGGTTAACAGCTGCCAGTCTGCGGGTATAAAAACGATATGTATTTTTAAATACTTCAAAGTATTTAAAGTAAAATTAAATTAAATTAAATACTCATTCTTATTTTGTTGTTTGTTGGTTTGTTTTGGGCTACACTCAGCTACACTCAGGAGTTACTTCTGGCTCTGTGCTCAGGAATTATTTCTGGCAGGTTTGGGGACCATATGGGATGCCAAGGATTGAACCTGAGTTCTTCCTGGGTTGGCTGCATGCAAAGCAAATACCCCTGTGTTATCACTGTGGCTCCAAGCAAAATTTTTATATTCTTGTGTAATTTATCTGGTGACTATTAATTGACTTTAGTGAACCAGGGCAGGGGTGGAAAGATCGGTTGAGAATTAAATAGAAAAGCACGGGGTCAGAGCGGTGGTGTGCACGCTAGCCAAGGACGGACTGCGGTTTGATCCTTCAGTGTCCCATATGGTCCCCCAAGCCAGGAGCAATTTCTGAGTGCATAGCCAGGAGTAACCCCTGAGCGTCATCAGGTGTGGCTCCAAAACAAAAACAACCCCCCCCAAAAACCCCATAACCCCCCAAAATAAATAGCAAAACTCACATGTAAAATGATTAATGCTGATAAGGAAAATATAATAAAACTGCCTTTCTAGGTAGTAACCTATGCTTTGAATTCTAGGTAGGCTGCTTATTGAAGCAAAGTTAAAATGTAAGATTACCCAAGCATTTAGGAACATTGTGTATAGAGGCATATTGGGTGTTAGTTGTATTAGATATATTAGAATGTCTTTTAGGCTATAGAAAGAGATATTTTAAAATATGGGGGCCAGAGAGATAGCATGGAGGTAAGACATTTGCATGCAGAAGGACGGTGGTTCATATCCCAGCATCCCATATGGTCCTCCGATCCTGCCAGGGTGATTTCTGAGCAGAGAGCCAGGAGTAACTCCTGAGCACTTGTGGGTGTGGTCCCCCCAAAGACAAAATTTATATCAGACTTAGACCAAATTTAGGACTTTAGATTTTATTTAGTATTGAACTGCTCTTATTCTCCATTGGATTAGCTATACTGATTTCTTTCGCTGTTCAATGCCAGTGTAAGAAATATATTTTATAAATAGCTACCTGTGGGCCTTGCATACAGAAGGACGGTGGTTCGAATCCCGGCATCCTGTTTGGTCCCCTGAACCTGCCAGAAGTGATTTCTGAGCATAGAGCCAGGAGTAGTAATCCCTGAGCACTGGTGGGTGTGACCCCTCCACCCCCCAAAAAATAGCTACCTGTAAGTAGCTGGCGAATACTTATCTATTACCTTCTCAGGTCATTGAGTTTTAGAAATTTTGGCATGAACTTTTGTTTTTTGGTTTTTGGGCCACACCCAGCAGTGCTCAGAGGTTACTCCTGGCTGTCTGCTCAGAAATAGCTCCTGGCAGGCACGGGGGACCATATGGGACACCAGGATTCCAACCAACCACCTTAGGTCCTTAATCGGCTGCTTGCAAGGCAAATGGCCGCTGTGCTATCTCTCCGGGCCGGGCATGGACTTTTAATCTCAGTACTGTTAAGGGTTCTATATTGTTAACACATTACTTTTTTTTTTTTTTTTTTGGGGCCACACCCGGCAGTGCTCAGAGGTCATTCCTGGCTTTCTCTCAGAAATAGCTCCTCGAAGGCACGGGGGACCATATAGGACACAGGGATTTGAACCACCCACCTTTGGTCCTGGATCGGCTGCTTGCAAGGCAAACGCCGCTGTGCTATCTCTCTGGGTCCCAGCACATTACTTTCTTATAGAGGTGACAGCGGAATCAGTAGTTATAAAAAACTGGAACATTTCCTATTTTCATTATCATCCACAAAATCTATATCAAGGGCATAATTTAGAATTTTATGAAACAGAAAGTCGTTAAGTCACTTATTTTTGTTTCAGCCCTCCTTTTCTATTCTTTTTTTTTTTTTTTTTTTTGTGGTTTTTTTGGGTCACACCCGGCAGTGCTCAGGGGCCACTCCTGGCTCCATGCTCAGAAATTGCTCCCGGCAGGCACGGGGGATCATATGGGACGCCGGGATTTGAACCGATGACCTTCTGCATGAAAGGCAAACGCCTTACCTCCATGCTATCTCTCCGGCCCCTCCTTTTCTATTCTTAGCTCTTTGCTGAGGGCAACTTTATTTATATTAAATTTTTTGGATTATATGCTATACCTGGCAGTGTTCAGGGATCATTCCTGGTGGGACTCGGGGGACCTTATGTGGTACAAGGCAAATGCCCTACTGTTACCCTACCCCCAACTTGCTGCCCGTCTCACTTGGAGAGGGAGACCCTCCCATAACTGGGAGGAGTCTGTCCTTGGTAATTTAAGGGGTTGCCTGGGGGTAGGGTGAGACTGGCTCAGCAAGGAAGAAGCAGCTTGGAGAGAGGAGAGACTGGATAATTGCTGGAACAGGCAAGAGGCTGCTTAGCTTAGAAGCCTTGTGAGATATGCACATGGCAGTTAGGGCCTAAATGAAGCTGTATGTCTCCTGACTTCTGCTAACTGCCTGTGGTTCATTTCTTTGCTGTCACTCTGATACCTACAGACCCACCGTAGGGGCTGCAGGTGCCAAAAGAGCCAAGAAAGGCCTCATCCATCCGTCCATGACCACCAAGGACTCTATAATTAATAATTAATACAACACCCTACCTTTTGTACTATTTCTCCAGACCTTCTCAGGGTTACTTTTGTTGAATACTTGGACAATGTGGTTCAAGGGATTGAACTCAGTCCTCCTGCATATAAATCATGTCCTTCAGCCTGTAGAGCTATCACTCTGTATATTATATTATTTCTTGATATACCATATATGTGAAATCTTTGAATGCGTAAAGCTCTTCAAGTATAACACAAATTTATCTTTAAGGAACTTTTACTATTCGATTGCCCAAAGAAACTCCTGGCCAGCATTTTGAGGGGTTGAACTTGCTAACTGCACTTCTGGCACCAAGAAAATCCAGGACTGCAAAGCCACTTGTGGAAGAAGTAGGTATGTCTGTCACAGCTGGGAAGAAGTAAAGATGAACCGTATGTGGAAAGCTACGTTTCTAGTGGAAAAGGAATAATATTATAAAATATAAAGTTGGAAATAGTACTTCAGGTGTCAAGATAGGAAGGTCATGTGAAAACATGGAAAATAGCCAATTTAGTGATATATAACTTAGACCAAAAAATTCTGTTGATGAGATATGACAGCATTGTGATTACACAGGTAAGAACAGTAGACTCCGTTTATAATTATTATTATTGGATTTTGGGTCACTCCTGGTGGCGCTCATGGGTTACTCCTGGCTCTGTGCTCAGAAATCGCTCCTGGCAGACTCGGGGAACCATATGGGATGCCAGGAATCAAACCCAAGTCTGCCCTGGGTCGGCCTCATGCAAGGCAAACACCCTAACACTTTGCTATCTCTTGGCCCCATTTATTATTTCTGGAAAAAAAAAGCGCCAAAGTTTTGGGACCACACCTGGCAATGGTCAGGACTTATTTCTGGCTGGAGGGCTAGCATGGAGGTAAAGTATTTGCCTTGCATGCAGACGGACAGTGGTTTGAATCCTGGCATTCCATATGGTCCCCGAGCCTGCCAGGAACGATTTCCAGGTGTGACCAAAAAAAAAGAATTCTGTTAATCAGAAAGTCAGACACAGCTTTTGAACCAGTCTTTGTCAAAATGCTGGTCTTTTGGGAGACCAGATCAAAAGAAGACAATTAAATGAGTTATATAAAGTGAACAACACTTAGGTCATGAGATGGGATTTTTCAAACACCACACTTGACTTCATGTCAGCTTTCTCTCCTCCTTGCCTCTGGAGCCACTCCTCTCAGTTTTGTCTGCTTTTAATTTATACAGCAATATGAATGATGTATTTATAAAGTATTGTTTATATTATTCATAAACTACATTCTTTCTTTAGGCTTAATTTTCTTGACCTTTTGTGACTTATTTATGTATATCTGCTCTCACTGCATTTATTTATACATTCTGTCTAGGTTGATAGACCTTTGGAATGGTTCTGTTACTCCATTTATCTAGAATTGTGGGACAGTGAGATTCTGGCTGTCTTTTGATGCACTGGACAGGCATGCTTTCTTTCCTGTACTTTTTCTTCTCTGGTTGTACCTAGGAAATCCAATTCTTAAGTGACTGTTTAATCCTTTTAGGGACATCTGAGATTTCTGAGGAAGGAGTAGAATATGATGATGAAGAGTTTGATTTGGAACAGACCCCTTATGAAGAGATACCAGAAAGTGCTCTGAGTCTCCAGTGCCACTATGGATTTGGAAACTTACGATCAGGAGTGTTTCATCGGTTACAGGTATGCTGCTCTCTAAAAGACACTGTATATAGTAATAAATCCTCACTGAGCCCTTGCAGGGGTCTTCAAACTACAGCCCGTGGGCCACATATTGTATTTATTCCCATTTTGTTTCTTCACTTCTAAATAAGATATATGCAGTGTGCATAGAAATTTGTTCATAATTTTTGTTTTTACTATAATCTGGCCCTCCAACAGTCTGAAGGACAGTGAACTGGCTCCCTGTTTAAAAAGCTTGAGGACCCCTGCCTTAGAGTTTCTTGGAAACTGACTTTGGTGATAGGAAATAGAGTGAAAGTAGGTTCTTGAATGTTTTTATTAACATAGATTCCCCACACATCTTTTTCTTCTCTTCGTTTTAGCAAAAAGACATTGAACAAAATGCTGTTATTCAAGGATTTATTTTATAGAGTTTTACCATTTGGATGTTTTATTTTTGCCTTATACTTAAGAGGCTTTCAAGATAAGGCTTTTAAGATATGAAGTGGCATATTTAGAACACAACACTCATCTTCCTCCATAATTCTTCATTTATTCTTTTTTTTTTTTTTTTTTAGTTTTTCGGGCCACACCCGTTTGATACTCAGGGGTTACTCCTGGCTAAGTGCTCAGAAATTGCCCCTGTCTTGGGGGGACCATATGGGACACCGGGGGATTGAACCGAGGTCCTTCCTTGGCTAGCGCTTGCAAGGCAGACACCTTACCTCTAGCACTACCTCGCCGGCCCCTCTTCATTTATTCTTAGCCAAAGGAATCCTCTTCCATAATTCTTACATAGAAGTTTGGTTTCTTCCATTGTACCACTAGTGCTGCCCAGACCTTATTGGTACTTACAGATGGAGGATGTTCTCCCCATTTTTTCCACCATTTCATTTAGTATTCTGGACATGAAATTTCCAAAACATAAAAGGAAGTGCTTCTTTTCTCATACTTGATTTCAATTTTTGAAAAATAATTTTTTTGTTTGTTTGTTTTTTGGGTCACACCTGGTAGTATTCGGGTTACTCCTAGCTCTATGCTCAGAAATTGCTCCTGGCAGGCTCGGGGGATGCTGGGATTCGAACCACCATCCTTCTGCATGCAAGGCAAATGCTCTACCTCCATGCTATCTCTCTGGCCCCGAAAAACGAAAATTTTGTACTTAATAGCATGATGTTCTTTCTTCTTTATACATAAACGAGCTAGAAATTTCCTGGTGAGAATATATTTGTGTCTTTTGATTAAAGTGTTTATTATAATAAGTGCTTAATTTTTTGGTGGTGGTGGTGGGAACCTTCCAAGTCCCTAAAACTTAGGGGTTTTAGTGACACCACCCCCAGTTATTCTAGAATCTAGGCCATTCAGGTCAGTGGTACAATGTTCTGGCTTGAGAAGGCAGTGCTGCTTGTTGTCCTGCAGTGCTGAGGATTACTGGGGCCACCCTGGTAGTGTTGGGAAGCCTCCAGGACTATACCTGACAATTATAAGGGGAACCATAGATCCAACAGGGGTGAGTTGTATCCGCTCTTATATAGTATAGTGCCTTGACCCCTAGACTATTTCTCCTTATAAGTACTTTATCTTTTTGGGCCATACTTGGTATTGTTCAGGGCTTACTCCTTCCTGGCTCTGTGCTCAGAAGTTACTACTACAGGGGCTCAGGGGACCATGTGTGGTGCTGGGGGTCGAACCTGGATTGATCACATGTGAGATCAATGCCCTCCCTACCTGCTGTATTATCTCTTTGACCCTGACCCTTCTTTTTTTTTTTTTTTTTTGGTTTTTGGGCCACACCCGGCAGTGCTCAGGGGTTACTCCTGGCTGTCTGCTCAGAAACAGCTCCTGGCAGGCACGGGGGACCATATGGGACACTGGGATTCTAACCAACCACCTTTGGTCCTGGATCGGCTGCTTGCAAGGCAAACGCCGCTGTGCTATCTCTCTGGGCCCGACCCTGACCCTTCTTTAAAAAATTAATTGGAATTTTTTAGTTATTGGACCATACTCATGGTGCTCAGGGCTCTCCCAGAATCTTAGGGGACTATGTTTTAATCAGGACCGACCCAACTTCTTTCAGGCAAAGGCTGGGCTTTAGATCTTTCTACTATCTCCTTGACCCCAGGTACATCTATTGTCTTGGTTAGGGATTGAAATCTAACATTTTGTTAAAACCTGATCATTTTAAGTGTCAGTTCTGCTTAAAGGGAACAATAATACTTTTCTTTCTCAACAGTTTAGGAAATTCTTGTTCATTTTAGTCATTTTATTAGGTACATTTAAATGAATGTCACAGAGAGGAGAAACTTTTGGATTATTGTGTACTTAAGCTGTATGTACATTCTTTTATGTTATATGACATAAAATGACATATGCTATATGACAAAAGTATTTGGGAACCACTAGCTTGTAGATTTTGTTTTATTTATTTATTTATTTATTTATTTATTTATTTATTTATTTATTTATTTATTTTGGTTTTTGGGCCACACCCGGCGTTGCTCAAGGGTTACTCCTGACTGTCTGCTCAGAAATAGCTCCTGGCAGGCTCGGGGGACCATATGGGACACCGGGATTCGAACCAACCATCTTTGGTCCTGGATTGGCTGCTTGCAAGGCAAACGCCGCTGTGCTATCTCTCCGGGCCCTGTTTTATTTATTTATTTAGGTTTTTGGGTCACACCTGACAGTGCTCAGGGGTCACTCCTGGCTCTATGCTCAGAAATCGCTCCTGGCAGGCTCGGGGACCATATGGGATGTTGGGATTTGAACCACCGTCCTTCTGCACACAAGGCAAACGCCTTACCTCCATGCTATCTCTCCAGCCCCGTAGATTTTGTTTTAAATGAAAGAAATAGGGATGCAGTTTTATTTCTTCTTCCCTGGCTAATTAGAGGGAGTTAAACATATTTTTGAATTTGGTTTGTTTAGAAGGATATTTTCCTGCCCTGAAAAGGCAAAGAGCTCATGTTATTATTACTTGCTTTATTTGTTTTGGAGCCACATCTGGCTGTCAGGGGTTACTGCTGGTTCTGCATTCAGGAAACACTTCTGGCAGTGCTCAGGGGACCATATGAGATGTCAGGAGTCAAACCTGGGTTGGCTATATGCAAGGCAAATGCCCTTCTGCTGCACTATTTTTGGCCCTGAACACTCATGTTATAACTTCACTTCTCACTCTGCATTTGAAATGTCAGGCCTGTTCTTTGCCTTTGTTTCATCTTCTGTCTTCTTTTTTTAAAATAGGTATAAATTATTCTCCTACTGAATAGGGCCATTTCAAAATTTGAGGAGGTGCTACACTGTGGAAACTCTTTGAGAAGTAAATCTAGGATGATTGCCTGGGAATGTAGCTCAGTGACAGTTAGGTTCATGCACACATATACACACACAGTCTCAAAGGTGTTAGAATAGCAGATGCTTGGATGCAGAAATAAAAACCTGTATTCTTAAAAAATTAGAAAATGCTCTGAAAACTTAAAGGAAACAGAATCGGCATTGTCTTAGGAGCAGATAATAGTGACAAACTATTTCCTTCAGATTTTCTGTGGAATTATGGTAGATCTCCATATTTCCTCTTGTAAATCACATTCCCTGGTCTCTGAAGTAGTTAGAATAGAGTCTGTTTGACCTCTAGTGGAAACTATAGCAAATGGACCTCACTTCGTTGGATAGTTAGTTTGCAGTCTGGAAAGCTTGCCTGTCTAAAGCTATACTTGGAAATAAAGGTCACACAGGCAAAGTGTGTATTTTACATTGGGATTCAAAGTGCTTCTGGAGAGCAGGGAACTTGGTTATATAATCAGTGTGAGTGGTAAGGGAAGATCCTTTAGAAGGATATCTGTGAGGGTGCTGAGATGATGAAGGAGTATTATATGTGATCTGAGATCAATTCTATGATAGATCAGAAGTTATTTACAACACAAAATCGAGATTATCACAATTTAGATCAATAATAGTCAATTTGAAATAATGATTACATCTCCTCCTGGAATTACTAAAGTCAGTGTTTAAGGATTATTGGGCTGTGGTTGGTGCTAGTTGAGCCATCTATGTTACTGTTTAGATTCACTGAGTTTGTTATATTCTTAATGTTTTTGTAGCACTTTAATCTACCTTCTTTTGTTTTTTTTTGTTTTTGTTTTTGTTTTTGGGCCACACCCGGCGGTGCTCAGGGGTTACTCCTGGCTGTCTGCTCAGAAATAGCTCCCGGCAGGCACGGGGGACCATATGGGACACCGGGATTCGAACCAACCACCTTTGGTCCTGGATCGGCTGCTTGCAAGGCAAACGCCACTGTGCTATCTCTCCGGGCCCGTGTTCGTTATATTCTTATGTAACTTTTCCATTGATTTCCTGTGATACTACTGGGCTAACACTACTATAAAATGGGGAGGTTTCCAAGATTTATAGACCTGAAACAAACAAATCTGGCAGTTTGATAAGTGAAGTTGTGGAGTTGGGCCATTTCAGTCAGAGTGTAGGGTATATTGTTGGGCTGTTGTAGTTCATGTAGAAAGGAGAGTCTGCTCCTGCGACCCCATTTTGAGAGATTTCACAGAGGTTATTAGCTTGGAACTTGGAATCGGCTCTAGGATTCACCTGGAAAGTATCGGTGGCCATTATTTTCTTTTAGAGCTTGGTAGAGGAGCTGGGCCATTTTATGGCATGTGTGGGCAGAGAGGTTCCAGAGGATGAGTGGTAGGGGGCTTGGCCAAACCCCATTCCAAAAAAGGCCCCAGAGCTTTCAGCTCCATAATTTGTTCCCACCTGAGAAGATTCAGCTGCTCATAGTATTTGATTTCAGTCACAGAGCTGGGCTGTTTCAGTCAGTAGGTGTAGCACTGGGCTATAGTGGTTTATGCAGAAAGGAGAATCTGCCTCCACCTATTCTGAGAATTCTACTGAGGTCTCATTTTGACTATTGGTGGAGGAATTGGTAGCCATTGTTTTCTTTTGGAGTTTGGTAGAGAAGCTGGGCCAATTTTCTTCTGGGAAGATTGCAGATATGGGGTGTTGTGAGGTTTTCTGGTGGTAGGATAGGTGTGTGTTGGTGTGTTGTGAGGGCTCAGTCTAACCCCATCCCTAGTAGAGTCCCAGAGTTTTCAGCTCTGTAGTTTAGTTGAGATATCTTTTTTTTTTTTTTGGTTTTTGGATCACACCCGGCAGCGCTCAGGGGTTATTCCTGGCTCTATGCTCAGAAATCGCTCCTGACAGGTTCGGGGGACCATATGGGATGCCGGGATTCTAACCAACGTCCTTCTGCACACAAGGCAAACGCCTTACCTCCATGCTATCTCTCTGGCCCTAGTTGAGGTATCTTTTAATACAATTAGGAAATACCAGAACTTTTGAAAATCTTAAATGAACCAAGCTGCAGGAATTAAAGTCGTTGCTGGGGTATTATGTATGTGAGATTTTTGTTGTTGTTTTGGGGCCACAGCTGGTGGTGTTCAGGGATTACTCCTGCCTCTGCACTCAGAAATTACTCCTGGTGGGTTTGGAGGATCATATGGGGTGCTGAGGATTGAACCCAGGTTGGCCACATGCAAGCGATTTAGGCTTTGGTCTCAAATATATTTCCCTTTAACCCCCTTCCCCGAATTTCACTTACTTGGTGTTATTTTCAGGATTCATTTGCATTTACAACTCTTCTATTTGTGATATTTGTATTGCTTTGTTAAAAGTAGAGTGATTGCATAAGATTCACAATGGTTTTCTGAGAAGTAGCAGGAGAAATAAAAACAATTACTATAAATAAGAGCTTTGAGAACATCTCTTGCAATTTAAAATGGTGTATTTAAAAACTTCATTTTCTCAAAAAGTTTTTCTTACAAGCTTAGTTTTTCTAGTTTTGCCTGTGCCTGAGAAAATATCCATAAAATTTCATTGACTGCTCGTTTTATTAGTCCTTTTATAGTCTTTTTCTTTTATTTGAAAAATATTTTTTCACTAATGTTAAGAGTATTCTACTTTTCATAAGCTCCATTCCTTGACCTGTGCAGATACCTTCATCTCTAGACACAGAGGTCTGATTTTATCACCCATGATGGAACAGATGTCTTCCATACACCACAAAAGGACCTAGGGGAGCGTAAATGAACATACAAGGAGTCTGTGGTTATTCCCATGACAGTATACTTCAAGGGCAGAGAAACCCTGTATCTCTTCAGCCAAGGGAATTCCCTTTCTAATTTCTCCAATATTTACTGTGCCTATGCAGGAAAAAAAAAAGAAGCAGCACAAAATAATCTTTATTTATTTATTTATTTATTTATTTTTCGTTTTGATATTGTTGTTGTTTTCATTTTTTTTTACACTCTGTTTTGTTTTTATCTCAGGTCAATGGTTATTACATGGTACTTGTCTTTATTGCTATAGTACTCATTGGACTTTTTGTTTGATTTTTCTTTTTGTATTGTTGTGGTGTTTCTCTTCCTTTTTCCCTTTCTTCTTTCAAACTGATGTTGAGAGCCTCTAAGGACTCTGCCCATTTTCTGCTTATTGATTTATACCCCATTTTATTGTTTTTCTTTTCTTCAAACAGAACCACATAACTTGAACCATCTTGTTCTGC
Source organism: Suncus etruscus (assembly GCF_024139225.1). Taxonomy (NCBI): domain Eukaryota; kingdom Metazoa; phylum Chordata; class Mammalia; order Eulipotyphla; family Soricidae; genus Suncus; species Suncus etruscus. Next base: position 99,347,657 of record NC_064854.1, read on the forward strand.
CTCTCAATAATAGAGGGTACCAAGACCAAACAGCTGTATGAGCCCTAAGTAGTAACAAAAATGATTGGTGTTAAACACCAGATCCAAAGCCAACAGCAAAAGAATCTATACCCAATCCACAGCAAGTTAGACATAGAGGGGACCACTTATACTAGCAGCCTGAGGAGTAAGGGAGGGGGAAATGGGATGCAAGCTGGGAACAGGAGTGGAGGGAGGACAACTTTGGTGGTGGGAATTCCCCTGATTCAATGTTAATATGTACCTAAAAATATTACTGAGAAAGATATGTAATCCACTTTGGTCAAAATAAAAATTATTATAAAAAAAAGAGTATTCTACTTTATAAAAATAGCAAAGAGGGGCCGGAGCTGTGGTGCAGGCCAGAAAGCATCTTATTTGCGCACAATAGCCTAGGACAGATTGTGGTTTGATCCCCTGGCGTCCCTTATGGTCGGTCCCCCAAGCCAGGAGAGATTTCTGAGCGCATAGCCAGGAGTAACCCCTGAGCGTCACCAGGTGTGGCCACAAAATCCAAAAAAACAAAACAAAGAAACAAACAAAACAAACTTCATTATAAAAACATCAAAGAAAGTAAAATATATCCATAGTTCTAATACTCAGATATCTTCTCTAACTTTTGGGGGAGTCCATTCATTTATTTTAAAAATAGTTTTATACATATACACTTTATATGTTCTTATACATACTTTTTTATACATACATTTTTAATGAATTTACATACACCCCTCATCTTTCTATCCATTATGGATTTGCACATATATACTTTCTTTTATGGGGACACACATACCACAGCCCCCCCTCCCCCCACACACACAACTTTTCTGAAATTGCATCCAGTCACCAGGATGCTGTTGGAAAATTGCCCTGAATGTTCAAAGTCAGGGCTTCACAACAAGCTTCTGGCACTGGTTGCTGCCAGCAGCAATGATTCTAGGTTCTCTGGGTGCCAGCTCGGCAAGCTCCCGGGTCCACTGCTGCCAGACACAGTGGGAAGTTGGCCTTCAGGCCTTTTTGCCCTTGTTGCACAGAGACTGGAGGCTGTTGCTTTTAGTGACCTACTGTATGAGGGTCTCAGTTCTTTACTGGATAGTTTCCAACCATAAATGTTCTGCAGATAACAAAAGCTTGGATTTAAATCATATCTAGTCTTCTGTTGGCAATGCTCATCTTTAGAAAGGTCAGTTATGAGTTGCCATAACAGTGCTTTTTATTTAAAATTATTTTTATTATTTTTTAAAATTAAACACAGTGGCTACAAGGTTGTTCATAATACAGTTTTATTCCCACAGATAAAGTTGTTCATGATTGAGTTACAGTCATACAGTGTACTGCAATCTTCACCATTGCATATTTCCTGCCACCTGTGACCTCAGTTTCCCTCTCACCTTCCCCATGCCCTTTCCCCTTCCTGTCTCTGGGACATACATTTTTCCTCTCACTATCTCTCTTTCTTTCTCTTCCCCTTTTTTCCTTTTAGACACTTTGGTTTGCAGTACAGTGCACATTGTCCATCACCAGTGTCCCCAATTTCCCTGCTGCCTGCCTCTGGGGCAGACATTTTATATACTTACTCTCACTCGCCTTTCTTTTCTTTTTTTGTTTTTGTTTTTGTTTTTGGGTCACACCCAGCAGTGCTCAGGGGTTACTCCTGGCTCTACACTCAGAAATCGCTCCTGGCAGGCTTGGGGACTATATGGGATGCCCAGATTCAAACCACCATTCTTCTGCATGCAAGGCAAACACCCTGCCTTCATGCTATCTCTCCAGCTTCTCTCTTTTCTTTTCTTTTTCTTTTTTTTTTGTTTGTTTTTGGTTTTTGGGCCACACCCGGCGGTGCTCAGGGGTTACTCCTGGCTGTCTGCTCAGAAATAGCACGGGGGACCATATGGGACACCGGGATTCAAACCAACCACCTTTGGTCCTGCATCAGCTGCTTGCAAGGCAAACGCCGCTGTGCTATCTCTCCAGGCCCTCTTTTCTTTTTTTGATCCTGTGTTTTGCACTATTGCTAATTAAGAGGTACCATGTATTTTACTTTATCCTCTTTTAGCAACCAGTTCTTGCCCAGAGTAACCAGTTCTAAACATCACTGTCACTGTGGATTATTCACTACCCTAACCCTAGCAGTGCTTTTTAAAAAGATAGAATCAGGGGGCTGAAGGGAGGAGTAAACAGAGAGGAAGATACTGGTCTTACTTGGGATTGACCTGGGTTTGATTCCTGGCACCTCTGAGCCCCGCCATGAATATTCCCTAACACAGCTGGGTGTGGACCTCAGAACAAACAACAATAAAAAGAGAGAGATAGTGATTATCTTCCTATTGCAACTTAACATTTTCACCTTATTTTTCTTTTTTTCCTTTGGTTGATAATAGATGTCTCTACCACTCAGTAACTTTCCTTTTTTATTTGCTTCCTTATTTGTTTCCTTCTCTTATTTTTAGAGTTCAATTTACACAGAGCCACTTTGTGGAAACTTTTATTTCCTTCTTGGCTGCATGTTGAGGCCCTGAGTCTGGAGGCTAGTGTGGAAGGAGGAAGGCTAGATCCTTCTTTATTTAATTTTCATTCCTATGAGAGCAGGGGCCTTGTGTTCATCCCTCTGTCTCCTGTACCAAGAGCAGGCCCCCACACACGATTTACTGTGTGAATGACTCAGTATAGAATGCTGACACCATGTGGTAGAAGATAGACAAGACCCTGCCATGGAACATTCTATTGACAGTAGTCATATAAAGAATAAATAAGATCATTTCAGGGTGACCAATGAAGGACAAAGATGAAAGGATGTAACAGATTTGGTGTGTATATGTGTGCTCACATGCACTTTATTTTTTTATTTTTTTTTTTTTTTGGTTTTTGGGCCACACCCGGTGACGCTCAGGGGTTACTCCTGGCTATGCGCTCAGAAGTCGCTCCTGGCTTGGGGGACCATATGGGACGCCGGGGGATCGAACCGCGGTCCGTCTCCTAGGCTAGCGCAGGTAAGGCAGGCACCTTACCTCCAGCGCCACCGCCCGGCCCACATGCACTTTATTTTAAAGTAGAAACCTCAAAGAATCTTTTGAAGAGGCTATACTTTGAATCCTAAAGAATGAGAAGGATACTGGAAGTGCAAAGGTTCTGAGTTCTGAAATGGGAAGGAGTCTTGCGATATAAAGGAAGATTAGGTATGAGCCTGAATGTAGAAGTGGGGCAGGGTTAGGCAAAATTGTGGGCCATGAATTCCAGCTAAGAGTCAGGATTTATTCTAGTGCTATTGAAATGTTTGAAGTTACTTTTCTTTTATCTCTTGAAATGTAATTATCTAAAAAGACTCATAGGTTACATTCTGTTATATCTTATATTTGACCCAGGTAAAATGAATGAAGCTAAATGTATTTAAAATTCTTTTGTTGGGGCTGGAGCAGTGGTGAAAGCTGTAGGGCGTTTGCCTTACACATGCTAACCTAGGACAGACTGAAGTTTGATCCCCAGATGTCCCATATTGTGGTCCCCCAAGCCAGGAGTGATTTCTGAGTGCGTAGCTGGGAGTAACCCCTGAGCGTCTCCAGGTATGGCCCAAAAACCAAAAAATAAAATAAAATTCTTTTGTTTTTGCTTTGGCCCCCACCAAGCTGTGCTTAGGGCTTACCCTTGGCTCTGCTCTGGGATCACTCCTAGTAGGTTCAGGGGATAATAGGGGTTGATGGGGGTTGAACCTGGGTCAACTGAGTGTAAGGCAGGTGTTCTACTTGTTGTACTATCATTCTGCACCCCACCCAATGGGTTAGCTTTTAAAAATACACATAAAACCTTTTTATTACTATTTTTTTTTTTTTTAGCAAGTAGAGGATATATATTACATGTGTCAGTGAGGACAGAGAGATGGTGAACTAGGGAGACAGAAAGAAAACTATTTATTGCTGGTATCATGCCTTGTACTGACGCTTTATGGACATCATTTCACTTACTCCTAACAGTAACAGAGCTGTGGCTGGGGGGCTCATGTCAGGGAGGTGAGAAAGTGGGAAAGATAGAGAAGTCCAGGTTGCCCTGCTTAGAAAAAGATGTTTCTGCAGTTTCAGTTGGCACTCTGAAAGTATTTTCTTTTTTTTTTTTTTTTTTTTTTTTTTTTGGTTTTTGGGCCACACCCTGTGACGCTCAGGGGTTACTCCTGGCTATGCGCTCAGAAGTTGCTCCTGGCTTCTTGGGGGACCATATGGGACGCCGGGGGATCGAACCGCGGTCCGTCCTAGGCTAGCGCAGGCAAGGCAGGCACCTTACCTCCAGCGCCACCGCCCGGCCCCTGAAAGTATTTTCTTATGGAAATGTTGCTGCCTTGTTCAATCCTTTGTATCATGTGTATTCTATTTCATGTTTCATATGAATTAATAAAGCTTATGGGTTACCCTGAGACTTAACTACTTTTTGCAATATTTCTATAGGAACATGCTTGCTAAGACTAAAGAGAAGTACATTGTGATTAAACATTGAGTAAATACAAGTTTTGCTTTATGTTTGTTAACTTTTGTTTTGGGGCCACACCTGATGGGACTTAAGTGACCATATGTGTTGCCGGTGATTTAACTCAGGTCAGCCACATGCCAGGAAAGCTCCCTACTTGCTGTACCATCTCTTTAGTCCCCAGAATGGAAATTTTTAGTGTTAGGAGATTATTAATCTTTTTTCATCATAGGGGTATTTTGTGTTAGAAGTAATCAATGTTCAATGACTCAACAGCTTCTACATAGCTCTGTGGACCCTTTCATTTTATTAGAATGTGTTTAGATTGATTTGGTTGAGATTACTTGACTTAAGTGGATTTAGGTAGAGATAGGGAGGGAAGGTTTTGGTATTTTGTTTTAATTACACAGAGATGTTGATTGCATGGGGAGTCTCTCCCAGTTTTCTCCTTCTAACTTAGCATCCCTCATTTTATTGCAGCACTTTCCTACTTCTCTTTCCCTTCCCTCTGTGATTGGGAGGGGTGCCTCACATATACTAGGTTGTGGTGCTTACACATTTAGTTGTGGTTCTTGCATGGAGGGCCATGTCACTCCTGTTCCCAGTGTCTACACACTTGCAGGTAATAGCTAGGGTCACTTCCTTCTTTTTTTAATTATTTTTTTATTTTTTACATCCCGGGGTCTGAAGCCCAATTTTTGTAAATTAAATTTTTTTAAAAAATAATTTCTTTGGGGCCGGAGAGATAGCATGGAGGTAAGGCGTTTGCCTTTCATGCAGGAGGTCATCGGTTCGAATCCCGGCGCCCCATATGGTCCCCTGTGCCTGCCAGGAGCAATTTCTGAGCCTGGAGCCAGGAATAACCCCTGAGCACTGCCAGGTGTGACCCAAAAACCAAAAAAAAAAAAAAAAAAAAAAAAAAAAAAAAAAAAAATAATTTCTTTAAAAACTTAGGCAATGATAATGAAAGCACTGTCCATTCTATTCCTAATACTCAAAATGGAAATAGGAAATGCATATGAATGTAAAATATTTATGCTTTTAATGCATATACATTATATATTTATAACTAACTTAAATAGCAATATCAGTGTCTACTGTTCACAGAAATGCTACAATTAATTATTAAGTAAATTATTCTGTTCTCTGAAAAAAATTAATTTCTTTATTTAAGCACAATGATTACAAACATGTTTGTAAGTGGTTTCAGCCATAAAATGCACACCCTCCTTTACCAGTGCAACTTTCCCGCCACCATTACCCTTCCATTTCCTACATCTCCCATATGCTGCCTGTCTTGAAGACAGGCATTGTATTTCTCTATCATTGTCATGATAGCTATTCAGGTAGTTATTTCTCTAACTGCACTTACCAGTCTTTGTAATAAACTTGTTATCATGGGCTGGTCCTTCCAGCCCTCATCTCTATTGTCTCTGAGTGTTTTATTTTTCTTAAAATGAGACTATTCTGGGGTCAGAGAGATACCATGGAGGGAAGGCATTTGCCTTGCACGCAGAAGGACGGTGGTTTGAATTCCGGCATCCCATATGGTCCCCCGTGCTTGCCAGGAGCGATTTCTGAGCGTAGAGTCAGGGGTAACCTCTGAGCGCTGCCGGATGTGACCCAAAAACCACACACAAAAAAAGTTTGATAGTTTAAGTTAAGCTTGGTAAATGTTCATCAGTTTGTTTGTTGTAAGGATTAAATGAAATCATGCTCACTTAGTATATGCTCAACAAATGTTTGATGAATTTTAAGCTAAATAGCACAGTACTCACTAATCACTTAGCTTTTTCCTGTTTCTCAGCATTTTGTGAAAATGTTTGTTTTTCTATGCTTGAATGGGTAGTAGCAGTTTTACTTTCTTTCTTTTTTCTTTTTTTTTTTTTTTTTTTTTTGGTTTTTGGGCCACACCCGGAGATGCTGAGGGGTTACTCCTGGCTGTCTGCTCAGAAATTGCTCCTGGCAGGCACTGGGGGGGGTGGGGGGGTTGGGGGGGGCTATATGGGACACCGGGATTCCAACCAACCACCTTAGGTTCTGGATCGACTGCTTGCAAGGCAAACGCCGCTGTGCTATCTCTCCGGGCCCAGTTTTACTTTCTTTATTTGGTATTTTTAGGACGAACTGAGTGATATTATTGATATTAAGGATCCAGACCACACTTCTGCAGCTGAGCGAAGGCAGAAACGCCTGGCTGCTGAGCTAGCCAAATTTGATTCGGATCATTATCTGTGAGTATGAAGTATTTGAGGATGGAATAATTTATACATCCATCCATTTAGAAATGCGAGTGTCTTTTTTGGGATGGTAAGCAAGCCGTGTGCCTTTTAGATTCTGGAAATAAGTAAAACGCTCAAACCCTTGATTGACTTTGATTTAGTATACAACTGCTAGACCTCTGCGTTCCTTGTTAAAATGTTGCTGCTACTTTTCTGTTGTGGTTGAGCTACTGCCAAGAATGATTAGAGGCCACCAGGGCTGTTCCTGGTTAGAAGAGAGGCATGTGCTGGAGATTGAGCCTTACCATGCAAAGCAAAGCATGAAATATTCTACTTGAGCCACATCCTGGCCACAAAGTGTTGCTTCTTAGTAGCATATTCCAGCAGTGGAGAACTTTTTACTCATCAGGCTTAACAATAAAATCCTGAATTCATGAAAGTGTTTGCACTTCTTTTAAGTAGAGTTTTCATTGGACTTAATGGCATATTAAAAAAAAAACCCGGGGATGGTTTTTTGTGCCATATAGGACTTCCTGCTAGCTCTGTGCTCAGGGATCATTCCTGGTTGTGTACGCAAATCACAATGATAGCTGATGGGAAATCAATTCCTTGTCTGTTGAACTATCTCTCTCACCCCAATTTACCATGCTTTAATTTTTTTCCCACACCTGGCAGTGCTTAGGGGTTACTCCTGACTTTGTATTCAGAAATCACTCCTGCCAGTGCTCAGGGGATCATATGGGATGCTGGGAATTGAAGCAGAGTTGGCCATGTGCAAGGACAGTATCCTATCCACTGTACTATTGTTCCAGCCCCCCCACAATTTCTTTAAGAATTTGTATATCCCTTTGTTGCAGTTCTTGATTGATCCAAGATTTTCCTAACACTCCCCTACTTGCAGTTGTAATTGATCATTTGTTTCAAATTGGCATTTTATTTTTTTTATTTTCTTATTTTTTTTTTTGGTTTTTGGGCCACACCCGGCTTTGCTCAGGGGTTACTCCTGGCTGTCTGCTCAGAAATAGCTCCTGGCAGGCACGGGGGACCATATGGGACACCGGGATTCGAACCAACCACCTTTGGTCCTGGATCAGCTGTTTGCAAGGCAAACACCACTGTGCTATCTCTCCGGGCCCACATTTTTTTTTTTTTTTTTTGGGTCACACCTGGCAGCATTCAGAGTTACTCTTTGCTCTATGCTCAGAAATTACTCCTGGCAGGCTTGGGGGACCATATGGGATGCCTGGATTTGAACCAATGACCTTCTGCATGAAAGGCAAACGCCTTACCTCCATGCCAACTCTCTGGCCCCAAATATTCTTTATGATTGGGTTCATAAAGAATCTAAAGTTAAATTTTTCTGTGTTTCCCTCCTGCTGTAGTTATATTGTTAGCCATAATATGCCTCCGGCATGTATTTGCCTGTGAAACTTAATCACTTGAAGGATTATGGCATGGCTCAGTGGTAGGGAGAGCAGCACATATTCTGAGGAAGCGATTGTCATCTGGCCTCTACGATTGGCTTTCTTAGAGTATGTGTCATCTGTTTTTGTAGCCTTAATTATTATTCTTCCTAAGCTCCAGGCTTACAGTTTCTAAAGTGCTAATATATGCAGCCTTAATCATGTTCCCTGATAGTTGTATAATGCTTTCCATTTATCAAGTGCTATCAGGTGATTATTTTACTGTTTTCAGAACAGCTGAGGAAAGCAAGTGGAAGGACTTGCCCAAGGTCACATGGCTACTGTGGGACCTGAGGGGCCTTGAAGAAGTCTTCCCTTTGTCACTGGTGCTTCCTTTTCATGCACACTCTTCCCTTTAACCACTATTTCTCTTGTGACTAACATTCTATCTCCTGTGACACTGTGGGAGACAAATTGGGGCAGAAATGTAACAAATCCATTGAGTGGCGTGTACTGATGAATGGTCAAACTATTCAGCACCCTGTGGGAACTGGGATAAGAGCAGGGGATGTTAAGACTTTGGAGGACATCTGAGATTCGACTCCATTCATGTTGCCATTTCTAATTATCTTTATCTCTACAATTGTGGCTTTAAAGGTACACTGAAGAGTAATTTGAAGAAACCTATTTAAATCATGCCGCATATTAAAGTGGAAATTTCGTTGTCAGCAACTTTTCTCAGGCAAAGGAGTAACAATGAATTTTATAAGACTGAAATTTCAAGTGGGAGGGAGCTAATTAGAACAACTGCCAATCTCTCCTAAAATGAAAAGAATAACTCTGGCTTGAGAGATTTAGGAAATGGGAATTTATAGTTAGCAATGTGTTTTTATATGTAGCCCTTAATTTTTCATCAAAGTCTCTGTTTCTTTATCCAGAAGCTCATTTATTTTTAATAGTCTATAGAGAACATACTTTCCATTTTTGAAGGAAAAGTTCTTATATGTGGGGTTTAAATTTAATCACAGCGAGTCTGGAAAGTGGGCGTAAAGGCTCTTTGTGACTTTCCTGTAGTAATACGACTTTGGTTAACTGTAGCATATGCATATATATATTTTTTGTTGCTGTTCTTTGGTCACACTCTGAGATGTTCAGGGCTAACTTTTGGCTCTGTGCTCAGGAATCATTCCTGGCTGAGCTTGAAAGACCATATTGGGTGCTGGAGTTAGCCATATGCAAGGCAAATGTACTATCTTTCTAGCCATAATTGTAATTTTTTCCCCCCAGTTCTTTTGTCCATACCCAGCCACATTTAGGGATTACTTCTGGCTTTCCATTTAGAAATTATGCCTGTCATAACCATCTGGGGTGCTGGGGATTGAACCCTGTTTGACTACTTGCAAGGCAAATGCCTTACCCACTGGACTATCTCTCTGGCCTCCTAATTGTAGTTTTTGAGTTACTCATTAACTCTTTTGCTTATTTGTTTGTTTCTGGGCCACACTTGGCAGTACTCCTGGTTCTGCACTCAGGAATTACTTTTGCCGATTGCTGGGGGGACTATGTGGGATGCTAGGAATTGAACTCGGGCTGGCTCTGTGCAAGATAAATGCTTACCCATTGTTCTATCTGTTTGGCCACAGGAGTTTTTTTAAGAATAAGATTTTAAGAATGATGTGAAAAGATCACTACCATGATATATGTTATATATTAACTGTCAAAGAATTATATATATATATGAGCTGGAGCAATAGTACTGCAGGTAGGAGGCTTGCCTTGACTGCTACTGATCTGGGTTTGATCCTCAGCACCCCATTTTATTCTTTGACAGTTAATATATAGCATTATATTATGGTAATGATCTTTTTACATTGTCTTAAAATCTTGTTCTTGCAGATTGTTTTTTAATTGCCAGCATATTTATCTTAATTCTTAAACTTTCCCCTATTTCCTTCTTTGGGGAATATGTAAGAATGTAAACAATGTTCAGTATAGTTATCGAGAAGAAGTGAATAAAAATGATCAGTTAACAGTGTGAGTATCAATTTCAATTGTAATTTTTTAGTGTTGTCAGCTTGTTAAGGTGGTATAGAGTGGATCGACCTTAAGGATGAACTGAGTTTTCCAGAGTACTAGTAACATTGGAATGAAGAAGAGAATGGCTGACTCCAATGCTCTCTCTCCAAACATTGGGAAAGAGCAAAATATTTCCTTGATCTATTCTTCCATGTATGAACTTATTGGCAGATAATTGTTTGAATGCAAAAGCAGTGTTTTGAATAAAACAGCAAAGAGAGTGTGATGACTAGTTTCAGCTGACTGTACATTTGGGGCTTCCATTCTAGTGGTCAAGAAGACACTATTTCAACAGTAATTTAGTATGACCAAGAAAAGGCAGGCCAGGGCTACTTGGTGTCTTGCTGACTCTTCTACTTTGACCATGTCTGAATCCAAGCTTGTCATTGCATCTGTGAAATCTTCCTGCCTTTTTGACTTGATTCAAGTACCACATTTGTCACCTCATTCTCCCAGGTTAGAAACTTGGAATTCATCTTTGACTTCTTTCGTATCTTACACATCCAATCAATCCTAAAATGGAGCCATTTATCTTCTCACCATTTCTTCCACTCCACTGGCTTCTGGCTTTTGTCTGTTTGACTTACTACAGCAGTCCACAAGCTGACTAATAGGTATTGGTACCTCCTGCCTGGCCATCTGTAAATTTATCAGCTGTAAAATAACCTGTATAAGGTCTTATGTATTGAAAATGAAATTGCTTATATCCTTACTGGGGTTCTGTTACTTAGATAAGCTCCTAACTGTTTCACATGGCATAGAATATTCTCTGCATCCTACCTACCTCTGTTGCTTCTTGGTGCTCTTCACCTGTATTTAATTAATACTGTGGCAATACTGAAGGTTCACACTTCCCTTCTCAAGTACTTTCTACTTGTGGTTTCGGTTTCTATTTGCCAGCTTTTTTGATCTCAGTCTTCCCTCTGGCACCCAACTTCCTGGACAATTCCAGGAAGTGCTTCTGTGTTCTCTGTCTCATCTTATCTTTTCCCCCAAACATTCTGGGTTTGTGTCTATGGTCCACTAAGTTTTTGAGTCCTGGAGGGCAAGAGAAGTCTGTAATCATCATCTCCCGTTTCTGCACTCTCTGAGTTTCCATGAAATTTAACAACTTGAAAACAACTAGTTCCAGCTCTCTCTCTCTCTCTCTCTCTCTCTCTCTCTCTCTCTCTCTCTCTCTCGCTCTCGCTCTCGCTCTCGCTCTCGCTCTCTCCCCCACCCCCTCAAAGAGAACATCAATAAATCTCAGATCTTGTTCACAAAAATCCTAAATTGTGGACAAGTTAAAAAGTAAACCATCATGGGGCCAGAGTGATAGCGCAGTGGTAGGGCGCTTGCCTTAGCATATGGCTGACCCAGGATGGACCTGGGTTCAATCCCCAGCATCCCATATGGTCCCCCAAGCCAGGAGTAACCCCTGAGCCATGTTAAGTAATATGGATATTAGTATTCTCTCCCTATGGTATAGTATCCTCTCCCAATGGCGTGAGGATTCTGCAAGTAATTTATGAAGAGTTTTTAGGGTAGTACTTGTCACATAATGAGAACTCAGAAAGTTATCTGTGATCTTTAGAATTTTTAAAAGGTTTCCAAATTTCACTTGAAAGAAAAAAGAGTATTTAATGTTATAACTTTGTTAGCTAAAGAATCTAATTCATCAAAACAATTTCTTGATGTTCGACTTAACTAAAATATGAGGTTTTTTTTTTATCAAACTATATATTCTGCCACTCCCTCCTTCCAAAACAATTTACAACTTTGTATGCAAGTTGTACAATTCCGCCCAATTTCTGAATAAGTGACCTCCAAAAGTATATTTGAACATAGTAGGTTTTTTAAAAAGTTTATTTTTAGAGGGTCCCTCCCAGCTGGTGTTAAAGCTTCTCAAGGACTCCACTAGTGCTTGGCCAGCACAGGCCTTGAGGATGTGGTGCTACTGGGCTGTGTAGTTCTGAGGGTTACCTGAGCCATCCTAGCAATGCTTGGGGACCTCCTGGGTTGCACTTAGAGGTGCTAGGGCCTCTTGGAGCTGTCCTAGGTGATGCTCAGTGCTAGATATAGTGGGGAACGGTAACCATACAGGGCACGGAATGTAACCTGGTCAAATGCACTCTAGGCATGTGCCTTAACTTGTACTATTCCCTGGGCCCCATTTATTAGGTTTAAAACTAAGATGGTAATATGCAGGAGAATTAATTGTCTCATCTTTACAAAGGCTGCTTTTATCTTTTTCTCTAGTTTTAGACAAAGGAAGTATGATTAGGTAGCTAACTAAAATAGAGTGCAACTGGGTAGAAAGGGAACCACACACTAAAAAGCAAGCCATGTGTATATGTGTGGATTCTTGAGGAATATGCAGTATTCGAATTTCCTACATTTGTCCTGCTTTCTTTGTTGGTGAAGTTAAAAGTGTTTTTCCTTTATTTTAATCATGCCAAAATTCGAGCCACTTGCTCACATATGGGATGCCGTGGTCTTCTGGGTATTCCCATGCTTCCATCCCACACTTCTGTGATAGAGCAGAATGGACTGCTCATGGGCCAGGTCTTTTGCGTGAAGAATTAGAAAAGTCAGGTAGCTCAATGATGCCATCAATTTTGTTGGGGATTGGCATGTACAAAGAAAGTTAAGGCGGGATTCAGTCTTTTCTTGAAATATGCTTTGAATGAGCAATCTCTTTTTAGTGCAAATGCGGTTACACACAGTAACATTTTCAAAAATTAGAGCCAGCACACCTAGGTAACTTTCTATTTATTTCCCCAATTCCCAGAGCTGATTTATTTGAAGACGAAGCAGTTGAACACATTTTGAAGTATAATCCGTGGTGGACTGATAGATATTCGAAAATGGTAGCCTCTTTGGGAAAGAATCATGAGCAAGAAAATCATGATGCACTAGGTAAGACACTCCAAGTCACACTCATTTTTTTACCGTCTCCCCTATTATTAAACATACAGTTGTAATTGCCTTACAGAATGAAGATACTGTTTCAGGTTGGTAGTTTGGAATGGGATCTTACTCCAATTAGAACATGCTTCTTAATAATTAGACTTACCGGGCCGGAGAGATAGCATGGAGGTAGTGCATTTGCCTTGCATGCAGAAGGACGGTGGTTCAAATCCCGTTATCCCATATAGTTCCCTGAGCCTGCCAGGAGCGATTTCTGATCATAGAGCCAGGAGTAACTCCTGAGAGCTGCTGGGTGTGACCCCAAAACCAAAAAAAAAAAAAAAATTAGACTTACCTGGGGTCAGCAGATGGGGTGCTTATTTGCATTTGGTTGATCCACGTTTGATCCTCACTCTGCACCACATATGGTTCCCAAACACTGCCACGAGTGATCCCTGAGCTCAGAGCCAAGAATAAGGCCTAAGCACCACTCTGTGTGGCCCAAAACAAAGCAAAGAAAAAATAATTAAGTCAATTTAAGGACATAAATGCTCAATTTGTAATTTTTTTCTGTGTGTGTGGTTTTTGGGTCATACCCAGCAGCACTCAGGGTTACTCCTGGCTCTCTGCTCAGAAATTGCTCCTGGCAGGCCGGGGGTTGGGGGGGAGAACCATATGGGATACCGGGATTTGAATTACTGTCCTTCTGCATGCAAAGCAAACACCTTACCTCCATGCTATCTCTCTGGCCCCTGTAATTTTCTTTCTTTCTTTTTTTTTTTTGGTTTTTGGGCCACACCCGGTGGTGCTCAGGGGTTACTCCTGGCTGTTTGCTCAGAAATAGCTCCTGGCAGGCACGGGGGACCATATGGGACACCGGGATTCGAACCAACCACCTTTGGTCCTGGATCGGCTGCTTGCAAGGCAAATGCCGCTGTGCTATTTCTCCGGGCCCGGCCCCTGTAATTTTTGAATAATTTGTTTGAGACATGTGGTATCTTATTCCTTTGTGGTGAGGGCACATGGGTTTTAGAAATAATCAGTTTTTATTGTTGAAGAAAATCTATGTTATATGTCCCCCCCCCCCCTTTCTCAGATGGCTTTGGTTTTATCTTTGTACCTTTCCATTGCAGATAACAGGTAGACTGACTTGTCAGTAGAAGCTAGGGAGGTGGGGAAGTATTCTTTGGCTATGACTATGGATATTCATAGGGGATAGCTGTGTCATCTCTTTTTTTTGGGGGGGGGATAATCTCATAAGATAAATCAGTATTAAGATATTTTCTACCAGATGGAGAAATTGCTGTTGTAGTCTTAGAAAATCAAGACTTGCCTCTACTACATCATGGAAACTCACTAGATAATGGCATTGTTCATGTTTCATTTTAGAATCTTCTCAGCAGATTCTACCTTCTCTAGACAGATTTATAGGTTATGGCTACCACAGTTTAGATAGTTAATTGTACATGTTATGTGGATCTGCTTAATTCCCCTATGAGAACTATTTTAGTGTATTTTGATGTGGTGGAGAGGAAGAAATTGGTGGTTGTGTAGTTAAGTTTTCTGTCCACAAGGGTGAGCTAGTTGCCCTAAAAATCAGAGATTCATAGTTAAACTCGCTCTGTTGATCAGCTGTAGCTTGTTCTAGAGTCTATTTTCTTGTTTTAGCCATACTTGGAATTAGTTCTTGGTATATAATTTTAGCAGAAGATGCAACATATTTTTTTTAACCTCTGACCTGGCTGACCTTTCATGCCTATGGCATTATTGGGCTTCAGGAATAATTGTGCCTACTAAATTAGCACAGTAATTTCTTTTAAAGATCACTGTTTAAAATAGCAAAGGCTTGTGATCCAGGGAGAAGACCTTACCGTGCAGGAAGTACCTCTTTTAAATATGTCAAGGGTAGAGCTAAGTATATATGACAGAAACTAAACTTGGGACTGTAGTTGAAAGCCTTGCTCTTCTCTAGGCTGACTGATCTTGCAGTCTCCTGGGTTGCTGTGAAAATCCTACG
The DNA here is from genome assembly GCF_024139225.1 of Suncus etruscus. Taxonomy (NCBI): domain Eukaryota; kingdom Metazoa; phylum Chordata; class Mammalia; order Eulipotyphla; family Soricidae; genus Suncus; species Suncus etruscus. The sequence continues at coordinate 99,362,731 of NC_064854.1, forward strand.
TCTACCTTATTGAACTATCTGTGGGACTGAATGAGGCAGTGTATTTAAAACCCTTTGCATGCTGTAGAAATTAATAGAGAGCAAGATCAAAGGCTGTAGAGCCAGGAATGGAATGACTTCTTTGTGAAATTATCGTTTTTGTACTTTTTCAAAGCTTAAGATGGGTATTTTGTTAATGGAATTTTTTTCTCTCTCTCACTCTTTAATTTTTATTATTCAAATTATTGAGACATCCAGATTTGGAGGAATAAAGTGAAGTGTGTAAGCTATAGGAGAAAAAAAAAAAGGAGAAAAGAAAGAAACCTGAAAGTTCTTGCCCACTCTGGGGCATGCTGCTGCTTCAGTTTCCTTTTCCTTCCTCTTTCTCTCTCTTAGTTCTCCATCCTTCTTCTCTCTGGATCATTGCCTCTTTCAGACTTTTTGTTTTGTTTTGTTTTTTGGGTCACACCCAGCAGTGCTCAGGGGTTACTCCTGTCTCTACGCTCAGAAATCGCTCCTGGAAGGCTTGGGGGGACCATATGGGACTCCGGGATTCAAACTAATGACCTTCTGCATGAAAGGCAAATGCCTTACCTCCATGCTATCTCTCTGGCCCATCTTTCAGACTTTCTAATCAGCTGTTGCAGGCATAATAGTGCAAGCATAAGGAGTTGGGGTGGAGGTGACACTTTTTTTTTTTTAGTTTTTCAGGCCACACCTGTTTGATGCTCAGGGGTTACTCCTGGCTAAGTGCTCAGAAATTGCCCCTGGCTTGGGGGGACCATATGGAACGCCGGGGGATCAAACTGCGGTCCTTCCTTGGCTAGCGCTTGCAAGGCATACACCTTACCTCTAGTGCCACCTCGCCGGTCCCGGAGGTGACACTTGATTTCTCCTCCTCATAAAGTAATAAGCCAGCTAGCTGGCTTTGAATTCCTTGGTAGCCTTTGGTGTAGGTAGAACTTTGCTCACTATTGGTGAATTTTGCTCCCTGTCTTCATCTTGGTTATGATTCTTGGATTTGACTCTAGCCTCCAGTATTGAGTTTTGTAAATTGAGTTTTGTAAAGGTTTCATTCTTCCCCTCTAAAGGCTGGTAAATGGAAATGTCTAATGCTGCACACTCTGAATGAGCTCATGTTGTCTTTCAGTGGTCATTCTTAGCCTGAGGACCTTGGCACTTGACAGCTTTTTTGATACCAAGAACATAACCAGTAAGCAAATTTTCTAGCAGGGACATCTGTGGGCCTCAGTGAGCACCTCTGTAAATATGGAGCTAATGGTCAGTACCACCTCTCAAAGTTGTGTGGCGCTGTGGGGCTCCCCATGGAGGTTGAGGGTTTGAATACAGCAACTTTTCTCTGGTTTCCTAATCCCAGAAGGTAAAGTTTACAGAGTAAGAGACTTGCATTCCTTTGGGAGCCAGGTAGTATGTGACTTCGCAGTTATTCGCCCTTCCTGGAAGGTTGAGGTACTTGTTTGGGAGGAAAATTTCAAGAAGGAGAGATTTGAAACAGAGCTCAAAAATGTTCTAAGTGAGAAGGGCACTTTATGACTTGAGAAGAGTCTTTTAGGAGGTGGCCCTGGGCCGTCTGCTTCAGTGGTTGGACACCCATTTCTTCCTCCAATTGACTGAGCTTTCAGCTGGCTTTTGTTTGACTATAGATTATTTATAGAAGTATAATTAACGAAAATGTTGTGAATTATATAACAAAGCTGCTTTGTAGTATAGCTAAGTCATACGAATGCTTGACAAATGTTACTCGTGGGCAGTCATCCAAGAATTGTTGGCACTGTGTCTGCAGTTATTTCCCATGCTGCTGCTTGGTTAGACCTGATCGTATATAAACGTCCCCCTGCCCCCCAAGTTCCCTTTTGGGTGATATGATTTACGACTCTAATAAAAAAGCCTTAGGGAGAGCAGACTTTTAGTTTCTTGAGTGGTTTTCTGGGTTCATTGTTATTGTTATTGATCATCTTTGCTTGAATTTCATAATTTAAATGTATACATGTATTATTAATAAACACTGTAGGGCCAAATGGAACCAAACACTCCAAAGTGTTTTTTAAAAACATTTTAATTGAATTTCCAAAGATTTTTTTTTGTTTTAAGGGAAGACCCAGGGCATCCAGAACCCACAAATATTATCAGGGTACTTTTAGGTAGGCCTTCCATAGGTGCTCAGTTGTGAAACGCGATTATGACATCTGGCTTACTGAGGGGGATGCACTCTTTAGGAAACTAAAGAGTGGCCTCTAGGTTAGTTTTCGCAAACCCTTAAACAGGGACAAGTCTGATTACTTAAGAACGGAGGAATAAACAGATGAGCTGATGTTGTTAATGGCCCTGGGCCTGGTTTCCCTGTGATGCCGAATTGTGTGATCTTTATTAGTCGACTTGGATATAAAGGTTTTTCTCTAGTGAGATAATATAATTGTGAACACCTGGCACTCTCCTATTAGCTAAATTAATGAACATCTCAAAAATTGTACCTAAGGGAATATTGTTTCATACTTCTTCGTAAATATTAGGGGTCTTAAAATACTTTCTCAGCTCTGATGCAGCGAGTCTGGTTCTTTATGCAGTTTACTTGATTACTTTTACTTCATGCACTGAACATAGTTCTTGATATGTTTCCTTCGGTCAAATCAATCGTTTGGCATGAACTCAGAGCTATTTAAATGAGGAGATATTTGGGTTAGCTTCCCAGAGGGACCATTAGCAGACAGTTTATCTTGTTAATTGTGTCATTAAGCCCTAGTCTTGTGGGGATGGGGTGGGGGTAGGGATGGGAGGGTGGATGGAGGAGGTACATAAACAGCAGTGCTCCTGGCTTCCTCCTGCCTCTGTACTCAGGGAAACCATCTCAGGGACCTAGGAGTAAACTCAAATTGGCCACATGCAAGGTAAATGCCACCCACTGTTACTACCGCTCCAGCTCCAAATATTATTAGTCTGTTATTTATTTTATTTTTGGTTTGGGGGCCACAATCAGCAGTGCTCAGAGGCTACTTCTGGCTCAACTCAGGAATCACTCCTGGCAGTGTTCAGGGGACTATATGGGATGTGCTGAGGATCAAAACCCTGTTAGCCATTTGCAAGGTAATGTCCTTCCCACTGTATTATCTCTCTGGCCCCCCAATATTAGTTTCCTTAAATTTATGACTCTTGGGGCCGGGCGGTGGCGCTAAAAGGTAAGGTGCCTGCCTTACCTGCGCTAGCCTAGGACGGACCGCAGTTTGATCCCCCGGCGTCCCATATGGTCCCCCAAGCCAGGAGCGACTTCTGAGCGCATAGCCAGGAGTAACCCCTGAGCGTCACCGGGTGTGGCCCAAAAACCAAAAAAAAAAAAAAAAAAAAAAAAATTTATGACTCTTTTCCTTCCCTTCTGTCCCATTTGAATTTTCCTTTATTGCTCTTGCAATGATTGGGTTTGTGTGTGCATACAAATTTGGTTGTGGTGTGATCTCAATGTCAAGACCTTCAACTTTTATTTTGGTACATGAGTGGGTGCTGGGGAATGGGGGAGTATTGGGGGTTGTGCTTAAATTCACGGTTTCATGCTTACAAGGCAGGACCATTACTACTGAGCTATCTTGGAGTCCACTAAATGTTCATTTTTAACAGACTGTTTCACCTCAGGCCAGAAGGTTAAGATAGGAGTTAAAGTGCTTGACCCCGGCACTGCCAGGTATGGCCCAGACCCCTCTGCACTCCACATTCAGTGTTTCACTTGATGCATACATACATTATTGAGTTTAATTATATATCCATTTCTTTGATGTTGCTGGCCAACAAATTAAACAAATGTGCTCTCCTATTTTTAGTTGCTATCTAAATGCTCATTGGCTCATCTAGATTTGCTGATCAACATAAAGCAATAGATTTATTTAGGAAATTTGAGAGGAGAGAGAGCCCGGAGAGATAGCACAGCGGTGTTTGCCTTGCAAGCAGCCGATCCAGGACCAAAGGTGGTTGGTTGGAATCCCGGTGTCCCATATGGTCCCCCGTGCCTGCCAGGAGCTATTTCTGAGCAGACAGCCAGGAGTAACCCCTGAGCACCGCTGGGTGTGGCCCAAAAACCAAAAAAAAAAAAAAAGAAAAAAAAGAAATTAGGGACCGGAGAGATAGCACAGCGATAGGGTGTTTGCCTCGCACGCAGCCAATCCAGGGCAGACGGTGGTTCGAATCCTGACATTCCATATGGTCCCCTGAGCCTGCCAGGAGTGATTTCTGAGTGCAGAGCCAGGAGTAACCCCAGAGCACTGCTGGATGTGACCCAAAAACCAAAAAAAAAGTAAAAAATTAGATACTCCAAGTTAGGGTACAGGCAACTCCATAGTATTGTGTACCACAAATATATTTCTTCCTATTTATCTTCTTATGTTTCATTCAAGTTTTTTATTGTTTATTTAGGCCCTGAGCTTTACAATACTGTCAGTTATAAAGCTTCAACCCCACACCCTTCTCCATAGTGTCAGCACTGCTCTAACATGTCTCTGTCTCCTTTCGCCCTCATCCTCCTGGCAAACCTTGTTCCATAGTCCAACTTTCAAGGTCTGTTGCCATAGGCATCTTGCCATTCCCTTACTTGTTTCCTTTTATTCCACATATGAGAGAGAGCATTCTGTCTGTCCCCTTGCCCTCTCACTGACTTTGCTTAGCATGATGCCCTCCGGTTTCATCCATGTTGCAGCATATTGTATGATTTCATCTTTTTCTTATAGTTGAGTAGTATTCCATACGTATATACAAAACACTGTTTCTGTCCTTAGGTTCTAAGGTCATTTTCAGATTGTGGCTATTCTGAATAGTACTGCAATAGACATAGCAGTGCAAATGTCTTTTTTTGGGTGGGCAGGGCAAACACCTGTCTGTGCTCAGGAGTGACCCTCTGGCAATCCTGAGGGGTCTTTATGTGATATTGGGGATTTGAAATGGGGTTGCTACTGCCACTACTACTTCTAAGGCAAGTGTTTTACCTCCTGAACTATTTCTCTGGCCCCAAATGCCTTTTGGAACTAGTGTTTTTGGGCCCTTAGGGTAGATGTCAGGAAATGGACTTGCTGGAACATATAGAAGTTCAATTCTTTTGTTTGTTTGTTTTGTCTTTTGTTTTTGGGTCAAACCCCATGGTGCTCAGAGGTTACTCCTGGGTCTGTGCTCAGAAGTTGCTCCTGGCAGGCTTGGGGACCATATGGGATACTAGGAATCGAACTACCATCTGTCTTGGATCAGCTGCATGTAAGGCAGACATCCTACCCTGTGCTATCTCTCCGGCTCCTGGAAGTTCAATTCTTTTTTTTTTTTTTTTTTTTTTTTTGGTTTTTGGGCCACACCCGTTTGATGCTCAGGGGTTACTCCTGGCTATGCGCTCAGAAGTCACTCCTGGCTTGGGGGGACCATATGGGACGCCGGGGGATCGAACTGCGGTCCATCCTATGCTAGCACTTGCAAGGCAGAAACCTTACCTCTAGCGCCACCTTCCCGGCCCGGAAGTTCAATTCTTAATTTTTTGAGAAGTCTTCTTACTGTAGAGCCTGAACCAGATAACATTTTTTTTTTTAATTTTGGTTTTTGGGTCACACTCAGCGCTCAGGGGTTACTCCTGGCTCAACGCTCAGAAATCACTCCTGTCAGGACCATATGGGATGCCGGGATTTGAACCACCGTCCTTCTGCATGCAAGGCAAAAGCCTTACTTCCATGCTATCTCTCCAACCCCATGATAACATTCTTACTAACAGTTGATGATGGTCCTTTATTCCCTACTTCCCAATTGGCATGGTTGTTTCTATTCTTTTTAATGTATCTTCTTCTATTTTTTTGGAGGGTTTTTTATGTGCTAGAAAAGAATCATTATATTTGTGTATTTGAAAGCCTTTTTTTTGATACAGAGTATATTTTAATTGATAAAGGAGTATTCTAATAATCAAATTAGGATACTTAAGATTTGGGCTTGAGAGTTCAGTAGGTAAGGCACTGCTCTTGCACATGGCTAACCCTGGTTCGATCCCTTGCCAGGAGTAATCCCTGAGTACAGAGCCAGAAGTAAATCCTGAGCACCATTGGGTGTGGCCCTAAAACAATAAAATGAAGAAAATTTAGGATTTCTTTCCTGCCCCTACCCAATAGGTTACAAAACATCTGGAAGAAAGCCTTAACACGAAAAAGAAATCAAGTTCAATGTAAGAAATGTAAGGCTTTTTATCAAAGGTCAGAAGAGAAATTGGAGACTTATAAACTGTGAACAGGGCCCATCATGTGTGCTCATGTTCTTTTCCTTTTGGCATTTTCCCAGTTGTGATGAGCAGAAGGACAAGCTTTTGCTGAGAGACAGAAATGGAGGAAGTAGCTAGCATTCAAGATAGTGGTTTGGGACTACTGCAAAGGCAATTTAATTTGTGGTCAACAGAAAGTGGGCAGAGACAACTAAGTGACTTTTATTAGACCGTCTCCCCTGCTGTTACATACAACCACTGAGCTATTGAGCACATTTCTTTTATTTTCGTGCCTTGCCTGTTCTGTGACTTAACCCCTCGATGATAGGGAAATGGGTGCACATTCTGGGCCAACTGAAAGAAGGTGCTTGCAGTCCTTGTTTGCTTTTCCATTGGTTAAAAGATGGTCTAAACCTGAGTGACTGACTGTTTTATCCCACGATGGGAATCTAGCATCAATTAGGGATGCTAATGCCCTGCCTAGTCCTCAGCATGCACTCAGAGTTTTGGAGAAATTCTCTGTAATCTAAGCCACTGTATCTGGGGCCCTCCTTTCAAATCAGTTTAGTAATTCTTGTCAAAATATAATGAACTGGGGCCAGAGAGATAGCATGGAGGTAAGGCATTTGCCTTGCAGAAGGACAGTGGTTCTAATCCGGCATCCCATATAGTCCCCCCAACCTGCCAGGAGCGACTTCTGAGCATAGAGCCAGGAGGAACCCCTGAGCGCTGCCGGGTGTGACCCAAAAACCAAAAACAAATAAATAAATAAAATGAACCAGTCAGACTTTGCCAAAATATAATAAACCTTTCTAATATCTGGAGTAAAAATTTTATTTTTGTGTGTTTTGGGACCATACCTGGCAAGGCTTGGGTTTTACTCCTAGCTTTGTGCTCAGGAATCACTCCTGGAAGGACTAAGGACCCAGGTTTTGATTGAACCTGGGTTGGCTGTGTGCAAGACAAGCACCCTACCAGTCCTACCTACTACCACTCTGTCTGTGAAAAAAATTATTGAAAGCTATTTTGATAGTCCTTTGATGCGAAGCACCAGAACTGGAAGCTGAATGCTCTTCAGTGCTGGGCACGAACAAATTTTAGGTGAATGTGCAAGTGATTGATAGGTCACAGAAGGAAAATTAAAGATCACATTGCAAGAAGAGATTGATAATGCTTTTATTTTGAGGTAATTTAATATATATAGATACTCTGTTACTTTTTAAATTGATCTAAAACAGGTGGTAGAAAATATTTTACTTAGAGTAGCTGGGAACAACACATCTATATTATTAGCTGTCACTCCAAATCTTGTTATAAACAAGATGTATCTTACTTACTTTGGATATATATTAATGAGTAATAATGGTGTATCTTGTTACTCTGGAAATATATATATGTATATATACTTTGCGATTCCTTACCTAAATTGTAGGCATCAAAGATAATTCCGAAGAAACTATATTACTTCTTGCTTGCTTGCCTTGTCATTGTGGACATATAGTACTAGAAAAAAACATTAGTGGCTTGCTCTTCAAACCTGTGTTCTCCATTGAACTCTTTATTTGTTTTTTGTTTTTGTTTTTGGGCCACACCCGGTGACACTCAGGGGTTACTCCTGGCTATGCGCTCAGAAGTCGCTCCTGGCTTGGGGGACCATATGGGATGCGGGGGGATCGAACCACGGTCTGTCCTAAGCTAGCGCTGGCAAGGCAGACACCTTACCTCTAGCACCACCATGCTGGCCCCTCCATTGAACTCTTATCTCGCCTCTTTGTCTCTGTTTCTTTCCTTTATTCTGCTCTGGAGAAGCCTGTGTTCTCTTGATCACATACCTCCTTCTCTCTTACTCTCCCCTAATATCTTTCTAAAGAAGTTTTAATAAAAATATAACCATATTTTATTTACTTACTTATTTTTTGGTGTGTGTGATTAACAGTAGGGGGAAAGAATAAAACTTTATTTTTAAGGATCATGTTTAAATTTTCACAATGCATATAAAAGTATAATAGCTTATACTTCAAAAAAAGTCACTTAGTAGAGATATAAACAATTATAGGTGACTATAATCTTGAGCACAGGATACTGCTACCAAAAAAACCCTCTACTGGTATAGATTGTCATCATTTTTCTAAATTTTCTTTTTTTTTTTTTTTTTGGTTTTTGGGCCACACCCGGTAACGCTCAGGGGTTACTCCTGGCTATGCGCTCAGAAGTCGCTCCTGGCTTGGGGGACCATATGGGACACCGGGGGATCGAACCGCGGTCCGTCCTAGGCTAACGCTGGCAAGGCAGACACCTTACCTTTAGCGCCACCGCCCGGCCCCTAAATTTTCTTATTTATTTAAGCATGTGGTTACAAAAATGTTTGTAATGTATACTACCCTTAACCAGTGGTATGTTTTCCTGCCACATTTCCCTCCTCCCTCACATTATCTGCCTTTGGGACAGACATTGCATTTCTCTTTCTCAGTATCATTGTCATGGTAGTTGTTAATGTAGTTACTTCTCCACTCTTTGTGGTAAGCTTCATATCATGGGCTGGTCCTTCCCACATCTCTATTATTTCTGGATATTATTACCATACTGTCCATACTGTCTGACCACACCTGCTGGGGCTCAGGAGGTTATTGCTAGTTCTGTGTTCAGAAATTATTCCTGGCAGGTTCAGAGGACCATATGGGATGCTGAGGATCAGACCCAGGTTAGTCACATGCAAGGCAAGTGCCCTATCTGCTATACTATCTCTTCAGCTCTCATTAGCATTTTTTTTTCTCTTTTGGGCCACACCCAGTGACACACAGGGGTTACTCCTGGCTATGCACTCAGAAATCGCTCCTGGCTTGGGGAACCATATGGGATGCCAGGGGTTCGAACCTCAGTCCTTCCTAGGCAAGCGTGAGCAAGGCAGACGCCTTGTGCCACTGCTCTGGCCCTCTCATTAGCACTTATATATGTATATATATTTATATATTTTGGTTTTTGGGTCACACCTGGCAGCTCCCAGGAGTTACTCCTGGCTCTGTGCTCAGAAATTGCTCCTAAAAGGCACAAGGGACCATATGGGATGCCAGGATTTGAACCACCATCGGTCCTGGGTAGGCTGCTTGCAAGGCAAACATCCTACAGCTGTGCTATCTCTCTGGCCCTGCATTTATTAATACTTTTTGTTTTGCTATGGGTACCCAGCCTTTGATAAGATAGATATTTGACATAGTGAATTATGTTCTCTTTTCCACTAAGAACTTACTGGATATGGAAGACTTAATAATGGAACTGAGAAGAAACATTATATGTGCAAATGACAAACATGGAAAATGCTTTGAAGTATTTTATGTATTTACTTTTGGCTTTTGGGACACATCTGGTGGAACTCAGGAGACCATAGGGGTAGTGGGGAAGTGGGGATTGAATCCAGCTCAGCTGCATGCAAGGCAAGCACCCAACACTGGTCCCACTTGAATTTTTTGTTTGTTTGTTTTTGTTTTTTGGGCCACACCTGGTGACGCTCAGGGGTTGTTCCTGGCTTTGCGCTCAGAAATTGCTCCTGGCTTGGAGGACCATATGGAACGCCCAGAGATCAAACATCGGTCTGTCCTAAGTTAGGCTTGTGCCACCACTCTGGCCTCCGTAGTCACCAGTTAAATTTTTTCTTTAAATTTAAGGCACTGTGATTTATAATACAATTCATAATAGGGTTTAGTGTGTACAACATTTCAGTGTCACCTCCGAAATGTTCTCTTCCCTATATCTTGTCCCCTGTCATGGTAAATTTGATTCTGTAGTATTGAAGTACTTTTTAGTCAGAAGAAAAACAGTTCAATTAGCCGAGGTTGATTGTTCAATCTAGTGGGAAAAGGTGGATGCTGAACCAGCTGTGCTGGCACAATAAATGATTCGACTAAAATCTTAAAACATGTGGAAAAACAACTTCCAGATGAACAAATGACTTAAATTTTTTAAAATGAAAAACTTAAGGAAAAAATGTGTCCCTTTCTCTCTTGGCCCTTGCCCACACCTTCATTTTGTTGTTTTAAGATGAGCAGAGGCTACACATTTGGGGGTGATTGCACACTTGAATTGTGGTGTTAAGCCTTCAAGTGCTCATTTTGGGGGGGCAATTGTATACTGGAGATCACACGCCTTTGTTGTGGCACCAAAGATCCCAAATGACAGGGCTGCCAGGATTACACTTGGAATGCAGACTGGTGTCACTACGAAGATGATTGAATTCTGGCTTTAAACCTTCAAGTCAAGCACTTTACCTCTGAGCTATTCTGGGGCCTCTACAGATAGGGTTGAGCTCTGCTGTGAGATTACCTTGGTCTGAGATGCATGTGGAAAAAGAAATATTTATCTAGAAAGGGATCATTAGAAAGAGCTGTAGGGGCTGAAGTGATAGCACAGTTGTAGGGTGTTAGATTTGCACGCATCCAACCCAGGACAGACCCGGGTTTTGATACCGGGCATCCCATATGGTCCCCCAAGCCTGCCAGGAGTGATTTCTGAGCACAGAGCCAGGAGTAACCCTGAGCACAGCCGGGTGTGGACCCAAAACAAAAACAAAAAAAAAAGTGGGGGAGATCTGTAGTGTCTTTCTAAACAGATATATCTGGAGGTGTGTGTGCTCAAGGGTGATCACTGTTGGCTATGCTTAGGGACACTTCTAAATTCAATAAATCTACATCTAGGGAATCTATTTTATGTGGGGACAAAAATAGCCCAATACCTAAGGATATATGATAAAAGATATTTATTGGAGCCTTATTTGCAGTGGAGAAGAAATGTGAATTCTCATCAGTAGGGGGAGTGGTTGAACAAGCAATATTCTTTTCCTTTACAAAAATTAGTTTAGTCTCAGTTGACTTAGAGAGATTTGCCAGAGGCATTGTTCAGTGAGACAGACTAGATGGAGGAAATGATCTAATTCTTTTGGGGGACACATATATAAACTCCCTGTATGCATGTTTGTGTGTCTACATGATTATAGAGAAGAGCATTAGGTTCTTAGTATGGGGGAGGCTATTGATGAGGATGGAAAGAGCCAAGGAAAAGAAGGGGAGGAAAAAACTGTTGGAAGAAGTTTCCCATGAGTTGAGTATGTGTAATAAATAGGTTATTTGTGCTTTTTTTTTTTTTTTGTCATAAGAACAAAATTCCTTAAAAATGAACTAAGATGGGAACTGAAATAAACTATTACAGGTATCTCATCTTATATGGAACTTTAAAATGAATAAGAAATACTCAAAGAACATGCTATTTAGTTATATATTTTCAGTGGTAAAAAGCTATTATTGTTGCTTTTTAGGCTACACCCAGCAGTGTTAAGGGTTTACTCTTGGCTTTCTGCTCAGGAATCACTCCTGGTGGGACTCATGGAACCTTATGGGATGCTGGGGATTGAATCTCAGTTATTTATTTTTTTTTATCAGTAAGTTGAGTTTATTTGTGTACACTGAATAAACGGGGTGACCCCACAGCCACCCTTCAACAGTTCATACACTCACAATTCTGTCGCCACCACTTGGGGGCATCTTCGAGGAGCTCAGTGGACAGGACCTGATTCCCAAGGGTCTGCTGAAGCCTCACACGATAGCAAACCATCGGAACTGAGATCTGAGTGTGTCACCCCTAAACCTCTGACCTACCCCCTGACTTTTCTTGGAGACCTCAGTCCTTTCCCTCCACTGAGCCCACAAAGCTCAATAAATACCACATGATCTTTATTAGCAGACGGGGACATATGTTGCATCCTTGTGTAAGTTAGAATCAATATTGCATACACCCCTCCATCACCCTTGGGGATAAGCATCAGTACATATAAATAGTAACCGGGAACTATGAGAAATAAATCAATGAGAGTGCCCTTGCGCACCGGGCCAGCTCCTGTGAGTCTTTTGCTGGTCTCACTCGAGCACTGATTGTAGTGCAAGGCAAATGCCCTACCTGCTGTACTACGGCTTTGCTCCAAAAATATGTTAGCTTTGATTGCTTTATTGGGGCAGGGGCACCCACCTTAATGTGCTCAGGGACTCTCTTGGAGAGAGACAGTGCTTGGGGGACCATGTAGTTCTGGGGATCAAACCATGTGCAGTGCATGTGCTCCCGCCGCTCAACCCATTTCTCCACCCCAAAGTATATAATCTTAATTTTAAAGTCACCAACTCAGATAATTAGATGACTGGAATATAGAAAAGTGTAGCCAAAAAAAGAAGGCTGGAAATAAGGATTAGGTAGTTAGACATTTTCCCTTTATTTAGCTCTTCTAGGGTTTGAACAAATGTATAACCCTTAATAAAATGAGGGAATCTAGTGAAAAAATTGCTTATCTATCCAGAGTTAATACCTTTTAAGTATCTCTAATCAAAGCTCTAGTTTTAAAAAAATCTTTCATGTTAGGATTTAATACACATTTACTTTCACTTGCCCTATTTTTGGTTGTTGGGCATACCCAGCTGTACTCAGGCTTTGTGCTTAGGGATCACTACTACAGGGACTTGGAGAAACATGTGGTGCTGGGGATCAAATCATGTCAGCTGTGTGCCTGGCAAGTTCCCTATCCTCTGTATTATCTAATTTTTTTTTATTTTTCCATTTTTTTATTACACATCTAATTTTTAAATGCATTTTCTTCAAGTGTCTTTTTCTGAAGACGAGAAATACCAGCTGCGAACATTTGTAAATAAATCTTACCTCCTGGACAAGAGAGCTGTTCGCCAGGTGTACTACGGCTTGCTTGACATCCTTCTGGCATATTGCTATGAAATCCGAGTCACTGAGGGAGAAAATATGGTAAGTGAATGAGAGAGTGAGAGAGTAAGAGAATGAGAGAGAGAGAGAGAGAGAGAGAGAGAGAGAGAGAGAGAGAGAGAGAGAGAGAGAGAATGTGTGTGTATGTCTGCATATTGTTGGCAACAATGTTCAGGCAGAACTGCATTGTCTAGTAAAATCTGAGATTAGTGTTTTCTGGATTTCTTCGGGTCAAGGCCACATATGTTAATAATAACTGCTGGCATGAAAGCATAGTGCTTTCTTGATCTATTTTTAATTCTCTTTGGCAATATATTCTACCATATAGCAAACTGGGGAGTAAAATTCCTGGTAGGAATAATAAAAGATCTCCTGAACTCTGGGTTTGTTTTTGTTTGTTTGTTTGTTTTTGAAGATAACTTTGCTGTAGGAGAGGACATCTGCTTTGTGTATGTCTCAATCTTTCTCCGAGATATCACTTAGCAGAACCAAGGTGTGATACTTTACAAGAAAAAGTCTCAACACTTAAGATTTATTTTATATCTCAACTTATAATAGAGTATGTAGACTTTTTGAAAATTGAAGTCAGAACTTTAAAAACTGTATCACGTCTATTTTTTTGCTAAAACTTTTTCTATTTGTAGAAGTAAATTCTTTTGTTAGTGCCGCTCAGGAGTTACTCCTGGCTGTGCACTCAGAAATCGCTCCTGGCTTGCGGGACCATATGGGATGCCGGGGTTGAACTGAGGTCCTTCCTAAATTAGCACGTGCAAGGCAGATGCCTTACCACTTGTGCCACCACTCCGGCTCCTAAATACAACATTATTTTTTTTTTTTTTGGGTCACACTCGGCAGTGCTCAGGGGTCACTCCTGGCTGTCTGCTCAGAAATAGCTCCTGGCAGGCACGGGAGACCATATGGAACACCGGGATTTGAACCAACCACCTTAGGTCCTGAATCGGCTGCTTGCAAGGCAAACGCCCGCTGTGCTATCTCTCCGGGCCCCAACATTATTTCTTTTTATTTTTATTTTTTTTGTTTTTGGTTTTTGGGTCACACCCGGCAGCGCTCAGGGGTCATTCCTGGCTCCATGCTCAGAAATCGCTCCTGGCAGGCTCAGGGGACCATATGGGATGCCGGGAATCAAAACACCAACCTTCTGCATGCAAGGCAAACGCCGTACCTCCACGCTATCTCTTCGGCCCCTATTTTTTTTTTGTTTTTTTGTTTTTGTTTTTGGGCCACACCCTGCAGTGCTCAGGGGTTACTCCTGGCTGTCTGCTCAGAAATAGCTCCTGGCAGGCGCGGGGGGACCATATGGGACACCGGGATTTGAACCAACCACCTTTGGTTCTGGATCGGCTGCTTGCAAGGCAAACACCACTGTGCTATCTCTCCGGGCCCAAGGCCCCTATTTCTTAATCAATACTTTTAATTATGAAGATTTTTGCCATACTTCTTAAACCACGTCTGATTTTACAAATGAGGATCTATTTTCTTTTTCTTTGTTTTGTTTTTTTGGGTCGCACTGGCAGCGCTCA